>NW_006285795.1:972102-982982 GCF_000327345.1 Myotis davidii
GTATCTCCCTTAGTTTTTTTTTTCAATGTCCTGTAGTTTTCTGAGTACAGGTCTTTTACTTCCTTGATTAAGTTTATTACAAGGATTATATTTTTTTGTTGTTGCAATGGCAAAAAGGATTGTTTTTGTTGTTGTTGTTTGGTTTGGTTTGGTTTGGTTTTTCTCTCTGGGAGTTCATTCTTGGTGAATAAAAATGCCATTGATTTCTGGATGTTGATTTTGTATCCTGCTGCTTGCCTAATTCATTTTTTAAATCTATTAGTTTTTCGGTGGAATCTTTAGGATTTTCTCTGTACAATATCATGTCATCTGCAACTAATAACAGTTTTACTTTCTCCTTTCCAATGTGGATGCCTTTTTTTTCTTCTTGTCTGATCCTTGTAGCTAGGACTTCTAGTACTATGTTGAATAAAAGTGGTGAAAGTGAACATTCCAGTCTTGTACCTGCTTTTAGTTTTGCCCATTGAGTATGATGTTAGCTGCAGGTTTTTCTTATATGACTTTATTATGTTGAGGTATGATCTCTCTAATCCCACTTTGCCAAGAGTTTTTATAAAAAATGGTTGCTAGATTTTGTTGAATGCTTTTTCTGCACCTATTGATCTGATCATGTGATTTTTATCTTTAATCTTGTTTATGTTATGTATCACATTTATTGATTTGCAAATATTATACCAGCCTTGTAGCCCTGAAACAAATACCACTTGGTCATGGTGTCTGATCTTTCCAGTACATTGCTAGATCCGATTTGCTAATATTTTGTTGAGGATTTTAGCAACTCTGTTCATCAGGAAAACTGGCCCATAATTTCCTCTCTTTGTAGTGTCTTTATATGGTTTCAAAATTAGGATAATGCTGATCTCATACAGAGAGCTAGGAAGTCCTCCTCCCTCTTGAATTTTTTGGTAAGTTTTAATATTTATGTTTACATAAATAAATTATGGCTCATGAAGCTTCAAATTATTTATGTTCCCAAGTGACAGTTGTATAACATATATCATTTATAATTTTTGTATTCTTTAAGTATATTCATTGGCATATGCTGTAAGTGCAGTGGCTAAACACCTTTTTAGAAAGGTTCTGTAGTGATATGGTGAAGAAAACAGAATTTGCAGTCAGACTGTCTGAATTTGAATCCTCTTTGCTCCATTTATGATCTGTGACTTTCTTAACCTCTCTGTGCTTAGTCTCCTAAAATGTAAACAACGGACATAAATAAATATGGAAGCACTTTGAATGGTGTCTGGCACCAATGGGAAGCCTTGGCAAGAAGTTGGAGGGTGGGAGTGGAGACAGTTTGGACACTTATCTTCCAAGCTTCCTCTTTGCAGGACTATGATTTGTCAATAGCTAACTTTCCCCATGTTTATAGCTCCTCTCTTATAGCCCCCTCACTGACCTCTCTTTCTTGGTTCCAGCTCTCATTAGGTTCTGCTACACCATTCCTTCTTCATACCCTTCCTCAGACCAGAGCTGGGGGAAATGTTATGATGTTGCTGGTTTCTTCCTGTCTCTAATCTTTTTTGTTTCTCTTGTTCTGCCAAAATCACTATAAATAGCTCCTTCATTAATTTCCCTTCAGTTATATCCTTTTGAATACGGCATTTGTCTCCTGCTGGGAGGTGCGATATGTTTTTCACTGTGGCAATGGTGGGCAGGATAAATGTCAGGGGCAAAATATTTGCTTCAGAAAATCAGTGAGGAGGATTCAGCAATAGTCTTGGTAAAATATGATGATTGCTTGGCTAGGGTAAAGGTAGTAAGCAGTGATATATTTGAGAAATATTGAGCAGTAAAATGTTTAAGAAATATTTAGGTTTCAATGTATTGGTGATTGATGGAATGCAGATGACAAAGAAGAGGAAGGGCTCAGAGGTGAAGGCCATATTTCTATCTCAGGAAATGATAGAGAACTTGATCATGCTTATGACCATCAGAACAGAAGTTCTGCAAAGCTTGTAAATGCAAGAATAGAGTAAATTTACTGGGGAAAACAATGAGTTGGTTTTCTCCATGTTGAGTTTGAGTTGTCTGTGGGACACAGAGTGGAGATGATAATCAGACCTGGAGACGTACATGCAAGCCCAAAGCCTGGTACAGTGCTTTGAATTTTAGATGTAGATTTGGGAATCTCCAACTACAAATGGCAGTTAAAACTTTGGGGGTGGTGTTAGGGAACACAGGCATTTAAGAATGGGCAGAGGAAAGGTAGCTATAAAAAAGAAAAAGAGAAGAAATAGCCCAAAATCCTATTCAATAAAAGGGTAATATGCAACTCGACTAAACAGCAGGCAATGACCAGCAGGGGGCAGACACTCAATGCAAGAGCTGCCCCCTGGTGGTCAGTGCACTCCCACAGGGGGAGCGCCACTCAGCCAGAAGCCAGCTGACAGCTGGCCAGCTCAGCAAGGGTGGCGGGAACCTCAGCTGCCCCCTAGGCAGCCTAAGGATGTCCAACTGATGGCCTAAAGATGTCTGTCAGTCAGACATCCGCTGAAAGCTCCCAGACTGCGAAAGGGCATAGGCTGGGCTGAGGGACCTCCCCTCTCCAGTGCATGAATATCGTGCACTGGGCCTCTAGTATATAAGAAGAACCAAAACAGTGTGCTCAGTCCAAAGGCCAAGGGAATCAAGAGTCAGAGTTATCAAGACTGTCAGTTTTAGAAATATCAAGTGATCAGGATTACTACTACAATACTATTTTACTACTGAAAACAGCTATTAGTTTTGACACTTTTTTTTCCCAGAGACTTATTATAGGTACCAAAATAGAGCATATTTCCAGCACAGTGACCAACACATTATTGGGAATTTGATAAATGTTCGTTAACTTTTCTAAAAGCATTTACAAAAATTCACACAAAGTAAGCAGTAGAGATTGAATGTCAATTTTAAAAGTTAATAATAAACTGTATAAATTTTATTATAATTTAGGATACCACTTTAACTTTGAAAAAGTTAAAACAGTGATCTAGAGAATAAAGACTTGACTACTTTGGATAAACATGTGGCCAGGGTAAGCAACAACCCAGAGGCTACAGACTCCTCAATCAAGTTTTGGGTCCTGCCAGGTAGTTGCTGGCATTGAGGGGGATTCTATCAAACAAAAATGGTGAACCTTTTATGGTAAAGTGTATAAGGCATAACCATTGGAACTCTCTCCAACAAACATGTAATGGATCTAATGGTGAAACTTTTTTGAACATTAATGAACAAGAGATGCTGGTGCTAATATCTATAGGACTAATATAATCTGTGCATGAGTGAAAAAATATTTACCTTTTGATGTAAACTTAACTGGCACATATCTTCCTTGGATATGCAGGGATTTCCAGCAGCTTTCCTAGAAGACAGGCAAATGAGCAGATCCCAAGAGCCCAAATCACCTAATAGCAAAAAGCATTGAAAAAAAATGATCAGATTTTTTAAAGGCAGCATTTACTTCTTTAGATTAAAGAATATAATTATTTTGGTCCTAAAACACAGGCAACAACGAGTCTGATTATATTTAAAAGTCAATATTCAAAATGACTAAAGTTCAACTTTTCTAATTTAGCAGACCTAACATTTTTATATTTAGTATTGTACCCTAGGAAAATTCAATTTTCTGAAGCAATATCAAAACATTTCTTAAAAAAGAACTAAAATTAAAATATAATAAATTTACAAAGCCTCATTTGGAAATTGGGAGGAAAGAAGACTATAAAGTTATTTTAAGATAGGAGATAGTTGCAAAATCAAATAATGATCAGTCAAAACACTAGATATTTAGTTTTGGGCTTCAGTAACACTATTACTTTTCATAGGTCTTAAACATCAAATATACTTTCATAAGATTTCTTACAGAGAAAATATTGTAGTAGGCAGAAAATAAAATTCAATGGAAAATTTAAGACACAGGTTTTGTCCAAAAGAAATTTGTAGTTTAGTTATAGACAGCACAGAGTTAGATTAAAATACAGAGTAAAACATGGACCAAAGCAAATGATATTTCATTTATTTCACCAAGGACAAAGTCCTTTGTCAATAAATCTTAGTAACTTACCAAAATAATCTCAGAAGAATACAGTTTTGCATAATGTTTAAACATTTAAAAGTAAACATTTGACAAAAAGATTAACATTTGCATATATTTCACTTATTCTCTTTGATTTATTTATATAAATTTTTATCAATATGCCTTACATAAAATTGATGCTTTAAAAATATTTGCCAAATTAATGAATGAATAACTAGCCCATGATAGGGTAGTAAACACATTTCTTCAGAGAGAGTACACAAATGGGTAAACCAAAAATAACCAGAAAAAGTTATGTATAAAAGAATTGATATTATTAGGGAAACTTCCCTATTTTGGGTAGAAATCCAGTTTAAAAAATTAAGCAATTTCTGTACACATGATTTTTTGTTGACCACTCATGACATAATGTTCATAATGTTCCATAATGTTCCTTTGAGTAACTACATATGCCAGACCTCACAAGTCATTCCCCACAATAGGTGTTAGTGGTCTCTAAAAGGAAGATAACCAATGTCTCCAAATCTTATCTTTTAATAATTTCCCAGAAGGCCCTGGCCAGTGGGACTCAGTTGGTTGAGCACTGTCCTGTGCACTGAAAGGTTGCCAGTTCAATTCCTGGTCAGGGCACATGTCCAGGTTGCAGGCCTGATCCCCAGTTTGGGGGAGGGGGGGAGCAGGAAGCAGCCAATTGATGTTTCTCTCTCACATCGATATTTCTCTCTCTTCTTCTTCTTCTCTCTATAAAAAATATTTTAATAAATAAATAAAAATATATGTTTTTAATTCCCAGAAAAAATGTCTCACTTGAGAGCCTTATACTTTCAAAGAAGGGCTTTATAGAAAAAAAAAAAAAGATTAATAAGGAAGTGTGAGCTGTGACAAGTAGGAATGAAATGTCACTCACTCTTCACTAATCAAGTCTTTCACAAGTTGAGCAGCCCTGTGCTGTCTGGACTATTGGTTCCTCTGTAATTGTTCTGTTTCTAGAAGAGAAACCTCCCTGTCTAAGAAAAGTTGATCCAGGCAGTTGAGATCAAGTTAACATATGAGCTATTGTCCTAGAAATTCTCTGTTTGCTGTAGTATCCCAAGACACTGAAAGATACACAAGAGTTCAAAGGTCAAGGAGAAATGGTGCTACAATTGGGGGATGGGTGAAATCTCTCCATGTAATTGCTATCAGGCCTTAGGCTTAAAGGGTCTACCCTGTTCCACTCACCCTCATTTTAAAGAAACTACAAGCATATTCCATTAGCCCAATCCGAATACGCCAATGATTCCAATACTTTAAATGTGCATCTGGCATTTAAAAAATCTTTATTGATTTCAGAGAGGAAAGGAGAGGGAGAGAGATAGAGGCATCAATAATGAGAATCACTGATTGGCTGCCTCCTGCATGCCCTCTACTGGGATCAAACCCAAGACCCAGGCATGTACCCTGACCTGGACGCTCAACCACTGAACCACACTGGCCAGGCCATCTGGCATTTCCAACCAAAACCTTTGATGTGGATTCAAAAGGAAAAACATAAAGACTGTTTCATTCAATATTATTTCTAGCCCAAGAAACATTATAAACCTAGAATAAATGTCCTGTCTTAATATACTCAACTAAATATTTTAAGAAGATATGAATATGCAAAGAAAGACTTTCAAATTATGGACTCTATTGTTTGGGTGTTAAAAACAGAGTACATTTTTTATATTCCCCTTTCACTACCCAAGGCACACGCACCATTTCTCAATTTGATAGAAAAAAAATATTAAGCCATAAATGTTTAAAAATGGAAGACACCTTTAAATAATTCAACGCATTCAATATATCAAGAACCTCCTATGAACAGAACATTGTACTAGAAATATGAAAGTAACTAGCAAAAAGAAAAAGAAAGAGCAGCAACTGCCTTCAGCAATCTACTTGAAGGATCTAAACATTAAAAAGAATTTAGAATAACTTCTAAAGCATCACATAGTTTTTGAGGCTCATAAGAGTTACCCATCATCTCTCAAAAATATTTAATTAATATTTAAAATTCAAGATGAATATTTTAAAAATACACTATAGCATATAAATTTTACTGTAAAAAGGAATAAAGTAAAACTGAAGTTTTCAAGTCATCTCTTTATACTTCTTACCTAATTCTTGCTACCATGATCTGAAAAATAATGATTGTTTCCATTCAAAATTCCCATTGCTACACTCATTAAGTTCTACCTCAAACTATTTTCCAATTAAATATTTAATAGATCCTTTTCACTTTCTTTTCAGTTCTTTCTCCAACGTTAGAAATCAACTACCTCTGCTGACTTCCACAGGCCCTTTTTAGAGTAGAAGCTTATTTATTGCATGAGTGTTATTCTGCATTCAAAGGTGACTTTAAAAAAAATCAAAAGTCACGCTGACTTGTAGAAACTGGGCAGAAAACAAAGCACATTCACTAGCTAAGTAAACCACACGCAGAAGTCAAGCATGGAGCATTTGGGATACAATTTGTGCCTCGGCAAAATTACAGATTACTGGATACTGTGAGCTTCGGGTCATGCTCACGTAGCCGAAAGCATGAGACTGGGGACGCACATGCCCAGTGTTTCACAGCGAGACTGCAGGCACCCGGGAAGAGTCAAGCCCACATGTGGGGTGCATGTGGCCTGCACAGTGTTTGTTTTGTTGTACAATTTTAAGCATTTGACAAAAAGCAAATGTCAGCACAGTTCACATCAAAATCCAGTTCAGCCCTCATTTGAAAACTGGGCAGCACCTGGCCCATGCCTGCATGGCAGCCAGTAGCTGGAGCTAAGTACAGCTCCGCACACATTCTCCAGTTTACCTACTGGCCCTGCCTGCTCCCATGCTGCGTGGGCTCCGCCTCCAGGAGCAGAAAACAGGGCCAACCCTGGGGTAAAAGACTGGTGTGTCAGTGTCCATCAACTGCTCATTCAGCAAGTGGATGATCTGTGTTTCAGATTTCAATGAATGGCACTGTTCATTGTGTAAAGTGATTTTGATGAGCTGACTTTAGGCTCATTGATATTTGGTCAGTTGGTCTTAAAAGCATATGTGACTACACCCTTTGATTTCCAGATTTGGCCACGCTCTCCCGCAAAGTTGAGTAAGGTTACCTCAGCTCTGAAGACATGTTATTGGCTCCGTTACAGTTAGAAAGGACTGAAGTGTGACTTCTTAGAGTTGTTCTTTCTCTCAGGAGCCTGGAAAAGGCAAAAGTTGCCCTTGATCTTCTTTTTCATTTAGTCTCTTCTCAGGTTGGATTGCTAATGTGGCTCAGGTCCCACTTCAAGCTGGCTGGCTCTCATCTTTTCTCACTCACACTCTCTCTTTGGACTCTTTTCCACATTTGGCCTGTCTCAGAGCTGTTGCCGCAGTTATAAATGGCCTAGGACAGGCTCTTTCTAGGCATTGGGACAAACATTCTTGGTGTTCATCTTGCTTGGTGTGTTTCTTCTGCACCCAGAAGATTGACATTAGAGTGTAAGAGCTGAGGAGTCAGATTTGGATTTGGGGGAAAACAGGTAAAGTGGACCAGAAAGGTTAAATAACTGGTCCAAGGTTAGCCATGTAGTTAGTGGTGGGAAGAGAATTTTAATACATGATGTCTAGCTCTAGAGGCCATGTTTGAGACCATTAAATCATTATCCCTTCGATAAACAAAGAGGCAACAGAGAAACTTAGCTTTTGAGGCCTTATATGTTAACTTATACAGAACTTCCAATAACATAACTTTGTGGGATAGAAACAATTATTACACACTAGGAGCCCTGTGCACGAAATTCATGCACAAGTAGGGTCCCTAGGGCTGGCCGGTGATCAGGGCCAATCCTTCTCCAGGTGCCAGCTGCTGGCTGGGATCTTCCTTCATTCCGCGCTGCCCCCTGGTGGTCAGCGCACATCATAGAGAGCAATTGAACTCCCAGTCTCCTGGTCGAACTCCCGAGGAGACACTTTGCATATTAGGCATTTATATATGTACTAGAGGCCTGGTGCATGAAATTCATGCACTCAAGGGGGGTGGTCCCTCAGCCAGACCTGCGCCCTCTCGCAGTCCAGGAGCCCTCGGGGGATGTCCAACTGACCTACAGAGTGAGCCTAAGCGGTCAGTCGGACATCCTTAACGCTGCCGCGGAGGCAGAGAGGCTCCTGCCACCACCACTGCACTCACCAGCTTGAGCCTGGCTCAGGGCTTCTGCCTGGGCAGAGCTCCCCCTTTGGGAGTGCGCTGACCACCAGGGGGCAGCACCTGCATTGAGCTTCTGCCACTGAGTGGTCAGTGCACGTCATAGTGACTGATCATTCTGAGCCTAAGCGGTCAGTCGGACATCCTTAGCGCTGCCGCGGAGGCAGAGAGGCTCCTGCCACCACCACTGCACTCACCAGCTTGAGCCTGGCTCAGGGCTTCTGCCTGGGCAGAGCTCCCCCTTTGGGAGTGCGCTGACCACCAGGGGGCAGCACCTGCATTGAGCTTCTGCCACTGAGTGGTCAGTGCACGTCATAGTGACTGATCATTCTGCTGTTCAGTTGATTTGCATATTAGCCTTTTATTATATAGAATAGATACTTTTTAAGAGAAGAAACTGAGACAAAAAGAAATTATTTAGCTTTGGTATTTTTCCAACTACTGTCCAGTGCATCTATTTTCCTTTGGGACCTTGGAGGAAAAAAATGCCTAAAACAGGGATAATTCAGGTATTCCTAGACCCTCACCCAGCAGCAGCACACCCCAAAATGTTATTAGCAATACTACTGGAAATTAAAGTAGAATTTTCATATGTAAAAGTGTAGTAATCCATCTGCATGTGTGCTCAGAATCTATAAATATTAATTTGGCCTTCGTCTACTGTTGAAAAGAAATCTCTAAAAGTTGCTTAGATTCTTTGATGGTTAAAATGATTTTTTTCAAAAAATAAAATAAAACGATTTCTTTCCCAAAGAAACCAGAGCAGGACTAGCCCTCCAGGCTGAGTCAAGCCTTTGAATAGAGAGGTCATGGGACATTGTTCTAGGAAAACAGGATGTGGATGTTCCCTTCTCCATCTCAAAATTACAAAAACATGAGAAACACTTACAGGCGTGTCTCCATAAACAGTGAAACCAAATGGCTCAGAGCACCACTCACTATCACTCCACGGCGCTGGCTCTGGAAGCAGTGAGGGCGCCACAGACAATTTCAGGAGTTGTCAGGGCCCAGATGTATTCACTCCGATACGAAATCACACTGGTTGTTGCGTTTATCCTCTCTAAGGTTGCTCGGAAACCAGCGAACATCTTAGTGTTAAAAGGAAGAACAGTTTTTAAAGGTCTTTGTTCTTAGTTTTCATCAAGCGTCTGCCCAAAGGAGTGAGGCTTCCTTTAGAGTATTTCCAGTCTCACAGGCAGGCTGCCATGTAAAATAAACAACCATTTCCTGGCCCTCAAATGACTCCCTCATTGATAAGGTCTGCCTATCAGTAATTCAGCCCAGAGAACAGCAGAGAGAGCAGAGAGTTCTCAGACCGCAGCATTCATATAAATGCTATTTATTCCCCAGGAATGACAACTGCAATTTTCTGGCACACTATATAAAAATCTCTGAATATTAAGCCTATTTCTGCTTTATTTGTCTTCATAGCCCTTATCATCATCTGACAGATTACATATTTGTCTATTTGTGTATTGTCTGTCTCTCCCCACTCGAATGTGAGCTCTATGCGGGCAGGGCTGTCTGTTTTGTTCATGTCTGTGTTCTCAGAACCTACAATAGGGGCTGGAATGTAAGATAGACTTGCTACATATTTGTTAAATGCATAAATAAATGTAACAGGTCAACAATTAAAAATCAAAAGCCAGTATATTGAAATACTTTTATAAAAACTAAAATTGAAAGAAGAAAAAATGTTAATGTTTTTTAAGAAAGGACATAAAGATATATTTTGGTTCTTAGAATGAAGAAGGAGAAGTAAATATAAAAAATCAAAGTTAACTATTCATTGCATTGAAATAATTATAAAAACAAACAGCCAATTCCAAGTGCTTTACTTATTGGAAAGTTTTCTGTGAACACATACATTAGATTGAAGCAGAAAAGATTTATAAAGTATGACTCAAAATATAAATCTGTCCATGAGCTTCTAAGATGCATAGCTACAAAACCCAAGCCTCATTTACTTATTCAGGGTATTAGATTTTATACTCCACTAGAGGCCTGGTGCATGGAATTCGTGCACGGGGGGCGGGTCCCTCAGCCTGGCCTGCACCCTCTCCCAATCCAGGACCGCTGGCTCCTAACTGTTCACATGCCTGCCTGCCTGATCACCCCCATCCACTCTGCCTGCCTGCCTGATCTCCCCTAACCGCCTCTGCCAGCCTGCCTGATCGCCACTAACCACCTCTGCCTCGACCCCTGCACCTGGGACCCAGGCTTCCCTCCTCCAGCCAGCTGCAGGCACCCGGGACCTGGGCCAGCTTTGCCCAGGCGGGCCGCAGGCACCTGGAACCCCAGGCAGTGCCACCCAGGTCCCGGCTTTGTCAGGAAGGACATCCAGAAGACAGACGACGTCCAGTCTATCTGGTCTAATTAGCATATTACCCTTTTATTAATATAGATAAGGATACAATTAGGCTGCTTTCCTAAAATTTGTTTTCTTTCAGTGTGAAATACTAAAGATGTTTACTTTTTAAATCATATATAATATAATATCACATAAGGCTATTGCACATTCCAACATGCCATCTCTATACCCTCTCTCTTTTATTAAGATTTTTAAAAATATATTTTTAGTGATTTCAGAAAGGAAGGAAGAGAGAGAAAATGAGAGAGAGAGAGAGAGAGAGAGAGAGAGAGAGAGAGAGAGAGAGAGAGAGAAACATC
>NW_006285795.1:983025-986529 GCF_000327345.1 Myotis davidii
CTTCTGGGGATAGAGCCCACAACCTGGGCATGTGCCCTTGACCAGAATTGAACCCAGGACTCTTCAGTCCACAGGCAAATGCTCTATCCACTGAGCCAAACAAGCTAGGGCCTGCATCTTTTAAGGTTCATTAACCAGTTCCCTTAACTGAACTCTTAATATGATGGATCTAACAGAGGACCCATAGCTTATTTTATTCATGGCTTTCTTTTTAAGGATGGAAGAATACTTGTCTCCTTATATCTAACACTGGTTCCAGTAGACACTTAGCAGATATTTACTGGATTGAATATTTCAATTTTTGGAATGTACTTGAAGAAAGATCATATATACAGAACCTTGAGATCTTCAGTGAATTTTACAACATGGCACAAAATCTATTTAAATCTGGTTTCCTACCCTCAGAGGCTGTTTTTTGCTTGTTATGCCTCTGGCTTCTTATCCTTTAAGAGCTGATGATGAAAACTTTGCATTTTATCACAAAGAAATTCTCAACCATTCTCTCCCTTGATGTTCTAAATCCACACCCAAGGATCAAGCTTTTCTGTCCTAATGTCGACCCTCTTTCTGCCCTATGAGAGGTTGTAAAGGACAATAAGGTGGTTTATGTGAAGAGTTTTGAGGTTCTGGAATTCTTCCAGCTTATGCAAAAGTTCAAGAAAACAATATTATGCCTAAACTCTTGCAAGTGTTTAAAAGGTTCCTGCTTTGAAGAAATTTTCCTTTAAGAAGAGCATGAAAGGAAATAGAACAGTCTATTCCTCTGAAATAAACTCAAGACATGGTTAATTTACAGAACTTGCTGAAGTTCCTTCCATAGATTTTTAATGTCTTCTTCAGACTTTTATGCTACTTCTGTTGCTTTCTGTTGCAGTGTAACAGATTGAATAAGTGTGTATGTGTGTTTAAACTTTTACTGCTTTCAATATTATTGTCCTTCTGGGGAAAAACACTTACTACTGCATTTTTACCAAATATCTGATGGCTGAAAGCCTTAGCACTTAAAAGAAATCGACGCTGCAGCAACTTTAAAATCAGACCATATCTAGTGCCCACATACTGGCTTCTAACACTTTTCTTCAATAAAAGAAATCAAGGCTCCTTGGAGAGTTGGCTGATTCAAGGCCTGGAGTAGTACATACACAGGATGAGCCTGGAGCAGCATAGTGCCAGAAAAAAAAATGCAAGAACTCAAAACAAACAAGCAAACCAGCCAGCAAAAGCAAGGATGGAGATATGTCCAGGCGACACGGGGCTCAATGGCTAAAGCTGGACACAATTTGAGCAATGAAATAAGTAATACTAGATTATCACCCAAAACATAAAAATAATCTATAAGACCATACTGAGATAAACAAAAGATTAAGTAAATAAATACAGTCTGAAGAGACAAGTCTTGCATGCAGAAAAACTCCGAATAACATACATAGTTACTCCTCCGTCAAGGATGCGGAGTACAGCTTCCTCCCTTGGTGTAGGCTGTGCATAATGACATCCTT
Source organism: Myotis davidii (assembly GCF_000327345.1). Classification (NCBI taxonomy): domain Eukaryota; kingdom Metazoa; phylum Chordata; class Mammalia; order Chiroptera; family Vespertilionidae; genus Myotis; species Myotis davidii. Next base: position 984,525 of record NW_006285795.1, read on the forward strand.
CCGAAGACTTCAATATGGAAAGCAGAAGTGAAAGTAAAACCTGGCAACCGCTGTCAAGTTATCATCAACAGCAGTGAGTCATGTTGACAGTATTGTACCCCTGACATAATGTGATGAGAACCATTGTGGTTACTCCCCCAAACCACAACCCCAGTCCAATCAGGAGAAAAACTACAGGCAAATCCCAATGGAGAGACATCAAAATGCCTGACCAGTTCTCAAAACTGCCAAGGTTTTGAAAAACAAAGAAAATCTGAGAAACTGTCACGGCCAAGGGAAGCCTAAGGAAGCCTGGTGACTAAATGGAATGTGGCATCCTGAATGGGATCTTGGAACAGAAAAGGTACCGTATTTGCCGGCGTATAAGACGACTGGGCGTATAAGACGACCCCCGGACATTTCCACTCAAAATACAGAGTATGTCATACACTCGCCGTATAAGACGACCCCCGGACATTTCCACTCAAAATACAGAGTATGTCATACACTCGCCGTATAAGACGACCCCCGGACATTTCCACTCAAAATACAGAGTATGTCATACACTCGCCGTATAAGACGACCCCCGGACATTTCCACTCAAAATACAGAGTATGTCATACACTCGCCGTATAAGACGACCCCCGGACATTTCCACTCAAAATACAGAGTATGTCATACACTCGCCGTATAAGACGACCCCCGGACATTTCCACTCAAAATACAGAGTATGTCATACACTCGCCGTATAAGACGACCCCCGGACATTTCCACTCAAAATACAGAGTATGTCATACACTCGCCGTATAAGACGACCCCCGGACATTTCCACTCAAAATACAGAGTATGTCATACACTCGCCGTATAAGACGACCCCCGGACATTTCCACTCAAAATACAGAGTATGTCATACACTCGCCGTATAAGACGACCCCCGGACATTTCCACTCAAAATACAGAGTATGTCATACACTCGCCGTATAAGACGACCCCCGGACATTTCCACTCAAAATACAGAGTATGTCATACACTCGCCGTATAAGACGACCCCCGGACATTTCCACTCAAAATACAGAGTATGTCATACACTCGCCGTATAAGACGACCCCCGGACATTTCCACTCAAAATACAGAGTATGTCATACACTCGCCGTATAAGACGACCCCCGGACATTTCCACTCAAAATACAGAGTATGTCATACACTCGCCGTATAAGACGACCCCCCACTTGGAGGCATATTTTTCAGGGCCAAAAAATCGTCTTATACGCCGGCAAATACGGTACCTTAAGTAAAAACTAAGAAAAATCCGAATAAAGATTTTTTTAAAAAATCCGAATAAGCAAATTCTACAGAGGCAATAATATGATGATGGCTAAGTATATGGCTGTAGCTAGAGGTAAACTCTCATATAGTAATTACCTGTCTCCCCAAGTATTTTATGCTAAGAATGCTGTATTATAAAACCCATCAGCACTACCATGCAGAAAGTGGAAAATAATTGTTTTTTATGCAAAATGCATTCTTCTGTTAATAAAAATTTCAGTGGTGTTTAAAATTCAGAGAACTGGAAAATAGATCAAGTTTTGAGTTTGACACCATCCACTTAATATATGCAACCCCTGCCCTAAACGGTTTGGCTCAGTGGATAGAGCATCAGCCTGTAGACTGAAAGGTCTCAGGTTTGATTCCGGTCAAGGGCATGTACCTTGGTTGTGGGCACATCTCCATTAGGAGGTGTGCAGGAGGCAGCTGATGTATGTTTCTCTCTCATCGATGTTTCTAACTCTCTATCCCTCTCCCTTCCTCTCTGTAAAAAAATCAATAAAGTATATAATATATGCAACCACCATTATTCTATACTCTTTACATTTGTTACTATTTCTCTCTAAACTCAACTCCTGTGGTGATTTCATTTAGAGCCATTGCTTTAGCTCTTGCTTCTCTGCTATTGACTCCAAAATTTACTATTCTTGACCTTTCTTATGTTTCAGAGAGCTATTTCCAGTTACAGGCTAGAACACAT
>NW_006285795.1:986601-990409 GCF_000327345.1 Myotis davidii
CTGCTGCCAAAACCTGTCTTTCCTTCTGCTCTTCTTACAATCAAAGGTGTAGCCACCCTCTCAAGCTAGAAACATCCTCCTCTTTAATTTGTACTTGTCTCTCATCCCACTTCCCACTGATTTCCAATTCCCATCCATCCTACATGAGAGTCTCTTGAACATTTCCTGACCTTTCCAAATCCTATCACATTCTCTAAATCTAAGACCTTGCCAGCTCTTTAAAGACTCCTAATTCGTCTCTTTGCTTCGAACTCCTGTCCTCCTCTAACTCATCTTCTGCCCTACAGCCATAGTCATCTTCCAAAACCATAGCTCTTATCGTCGCCAGCACAAAACAGATCAATTCCTCTGCCAAGCAACCACGGCCTTTCAGAGCAGCCTCAACCTACTCTTCTCTCTCATTTCCCTCCTTCCTCTTCGGCCACCAGGGACCGCTTGTGGGCCCCTGAGACTCCAAGCCCTGTAGGCCTGTGTGCCTCCAGCAGGCAGCCCATGCTGCCGAGTGTCCTCTCCTCCAAACTCTGTGGAGAAACCACTGCTACATGCCAAGGATTCTACTTGAGACACCTTCCTAGATGCCCACGTTCGAAACTGGTCCCTTCCTTTTCCGCCCTTCACACTGCTTCTATTGTATCTAGTATCATTACGGTTTAACATGTGCATCCTTCTTCCTCAGAAATGGTTCCCGGGCCTGCAACATCTTCATCCACTAAAAGCTTGTTAGGGATGAAAAATTTCAGCCCCCAGCTTGGACCTGACCCAATTGGAAGTTGTCAGCAACAAGGCCCTCAGGTGACCTGCATGCACCCGGGAGCTTGAGAAGGGCGGATACACACTTCTGCCCTGTAGTTAGTTCCTTGGAAAGTCTCACTCACCTTCGCAATGCTCTCTCCCCCGCCCACACCAGTGAGCTTGTATGGTAAGTGAAACTGAAATGTTTCATGTCAATGATAAAATAGCGTGATGCCTGGCTGTCCTGTCGTCCTCATTAACCCTTGCTAGGAGGTTGGTGCTTTAGACCGGGGTTCTTTTAGACTTGACATGAGTCTTTGACAGACACTCCTAATACCAAATTCCTCAGAGTGGCACAAAGAGTTTTTAATTACCATTGCGACACTTCATTTAACTAAGTATGATTCTTTCCTCCTGTTTTATTAAAAATCATTTTGCATGACTTCTTTAAAATGCAGTGAATAAAATCTAGTCATCTGTGGTTTCACATTGTATAATAATGCACCGGGGACTTGGAGAAATCTGAGAGGGAGGAGGCAGTCATTGATTTAAATTTTATTCCAAGAATAATTCCACACTAATTCAGCACAGATGAGAATTAAGTCTTAAGAAAACACAATTCACTAACACGGGAAAAAGGATCAACTCTCTCCATGGCTTATTACTTAGTGCCAAAAGTATTTTGAGATTACACATCTCTTATTCATAATGCATTATTTTCATAATCTTTGGAGATTTAGTTATCCCAATCATAATATTTCTGTAAGATATTTGTGGGGCCAGTCTTATCTTCCATTTTCAAATCAAGCGAAAGATAACGTAAGGGCTTGTTTAAGGCCAATCCAAAAAGCAGTTATGGGCATAAAACTCAGACACTTCCCTCCCCAGCAATAATAATACCAACATTAGGGGGATGATATGAGAATGAAATGAGTTAATACTTTTGAGGTTCTTAGAACAGTGTCTAGTACTTGATGAGCTTTATAAAAGTATTTGTTTAATGAATACATAGATTGGTGGCAGATATAACCCAGATCCAGGTGATGAACTTTCAAGAAACAAAATGTGCCCAGCCAGCATGGCTCAGTGGCTGAACAATGACATATGAACCAGGAGATCACAGATCGATTTCCGGTCGGGGCACATGCCCGGGTTGTAGGCTCGATCCCCAGTGTGGGCCTCACAGGAGACAGCCAATCAATGATTCTCTCTCATCACTGATGTTTCTATCTCTCTCACCCTCTCCCTTCCTTTCTGAAATCAATAAAAATATATTTTTAAAAAGAAACAAAATGTGACTTCTATGCGTCATGCAGCCTATTATTTAAGACTTCTGAACAGGTTGATATGATACAAGGGTCATTTAAAAAACACATGAAATAATCTCTCCCCCAACTCAATGCTGTCTTCTCATGTTTCTTCAAAAGGCCTTCCTTTCACAGGAGAAGGATGGGTTAACCCAGTGGACACTCGTTGGCGCTTTCAGTCTATGGAAAAGAAAGGGCCTCGTCAATAGCAGGTCCAGGTCACCTACGCACATTCTCTAGGACAGGGCTCTGCAGTGTCCCTCGCTGGCACTATAAGTGCATTTTCTAGAAGAGGTGACATTGTAAGCCTTCAAACTAATGAGGAAGGAATGTCAATTTTCATGCATGAGTACCAACAAGCCCCAAGTGGTAGGCACAACCTGGCCAGATAGGCAAACCTTGTGGGACCCAAAGTGGGTGCTTTCGGTAAGGAGGGACCGACCAGGGCAATGGGTAAACAGGGCTATCGCCTAAGGCAGGTTACATCCACTTCACAATTTTCTTAAAATTGGCCCTGCTCCCAGAAGCTAAGGGGATATCAGAAGTGGCTCCTGAAACTGATCATTTTGTTACCCGTGAGATGAATATTTAGGTCAATTTGAAACAGTGCCAAGTACTATTAAAATGTACCATACTTTATTTTTTTAAGACCTACAAATTGTTTATTTTAGAAAATTTTCATTTAGTATTTTTGGACTGAAGTTGACTATAGATAATTGAAACTGTGAAAAGTGAAATCATGGATAAGGCGTTGCCATTGAACTTAACTATCAACATAGCTTAACCATAAAATGTACCATACTTTAAAGTGTGTTGTTCTACACCTATGAGAACCATATTTTATCCCACACAATTTAACAGAATTCTGCAAAATCATACTTGCCTCAATACTCATAATATTAATTTTTTACCTCTCCAGAGTTGTTTGAAATATAATTTGCTTTTTACCACTAACTATTTACTGCTCAAACTTTGTATAGCAGTCTCATTTCCTTTATTTAAAATCACTGTCTCTCTTCATTGACATTGCAAATGTTAAGATTTATGTCTAAAATTCATTATGTTTTGATGCTTTAATGTCTAAGGATAATAGTGCCGGTTTAAAAAGTATAAGTATTTTAAATTGTACATATTTTCCCAGGTTGTTTCTCCCCAAAAGGCTACATTTCACATTTTCACAAGCAATGTATGAGAGCATCCTTTCCCAGGCTCCCAACCAGCACTAGGTGGTGTCACCAATTTTGTGTTTTGCCAGTCCTACAAATGTAAAGTGACATGGTATAATCTCAATTTCCTGTGACTTTTTCTGAATTACATGATCTTCTTTGTTTTCAAGCAGCTTATTCAAACTCTTAACATTAAAAAAAAATTATAAATAAAATATTAAGTTAAAAACAGCATTATAAAAGCACTTTTAATTAATGTGCAAGTAAAAGTTCCTTTCTATTAAAAAATTAAATTGATATGTCATTTTTTCCCTTTTTTTAAAATTTTTTATTACAAAGGGTATTACATATGTGTCCATTTTTCCCCCCGCCCTAGACAGTCTCCTAGCCTCCCCTAACCCCCAGTGTCTTATGTCCATTGGTTATACTTATATGCATGCATACAAGTCCTTTGGTTGATCTCTTACCGCCCTACCTCCTGCCCCCCATCCCTCCCCGGCCTTCCCACTGCATTTTGACAATCTGTTTGAGGCAGCTCTGCTCATTCAAAGAGTATTTATGAAGCACTTCTGTATGCCAGGCACTATTCTGTTTGCTAGCAAT
>NW_006285795.1:992070-996808 GCF_000327345.1 Myotis davidii
GTGCTTTTTCTGCATCAATTGATATGACCATGTGGTTTTTTTCTTTCAATTTGTTTATGTGATGTATCACGTTTATTGATTTGTGGATATTGTACCATCCTTGCATCCCTGGGATAAATCCTACTTGGTCATGGTGTATGATCTTTCTGATGTACTGCTGGATCCGATTTGCTATGATTTTGTTGAGGATTTTGGCATCTATGTTCATGAGGGATATTGGCCTGTAATTCTCTTTCATTGTGTTGTCTTTACCTGGTTTTGGTATTAGGGTGATGCTGGCTTCACAGAATGAGCTTGGAAGTGTTCCTTCCTCGTGAATTTTTTTTGACCCAATCAGATTTAAGAACATATTATCATCTACTAGAGGCCTTGTGCATGAAATTCGTGCACTGGGTGATGGGGGTGGGGGAGGGTCCCTCAGCCCAGCCTGTGCCTTCTTGCAGTCTGGGATTCCTCTCGCAGTCCAGGACCCCTCGCTCGTTACTACCCGCCTGCTCTCTGCTCCTTACCTCTTGGCTCACTGCTCCTTAGCACTGCCACAGAGGCGGGAGAGGCTCCTGCCATCACCACTATGCTAGCCAGCTGTGAGCCCGCCTCCTGGCTGAACGGCGCTCCCCCTGTGGGAGCACACTGACCACCAGGGGACAGCTCCTGTATTGAGCGTCTGCCCCTTGGTGGTCAGTGCGTGTCATAACAACCAGTTGTTCCGCCAGTCCTTTGGCAGTTCAGTTGATTTGCATATTAGGCTTTTATTATATAGAATTACTGAAGATCTACATGGAATGAGCACTGCTGATGGAAATATTAAGCTAGTAACCATCCCTTTGTAGAGGAATGTAGCAATAAGAACCACAGTTTTAATATTTTCACCAACTGACTCAGTAATTCAGCATTACACTCAAATCTCCCAAATGTCATGTAAATGAATAAATATTGTAGGAAAGTTGTATTTATAGCAACTAGTTGAAAATATTCCAACTATGTACCAAGAAGGACTTAGTTAAAAATTATGGTTTACCCAGACAATAAAATACTAAAAATCGTGAAACAAATAGCATTCATGCAGTTGCAGGAAACTAGCATGAGGCTGTGGCTGAAGACTCGGGCAGGAGAGGGTTAGTTCTCGGAGCAAACTTCAGCCCCACTGTTTATAAGATGCGCCACTCAGTTCCTCATTTGTGAAACAGAAAGTCCTACCTTATGGACTAGGAGTGAGAAGTCAATGAGTTAATGTATATAAAATGTATAGCAAGTGCATTTAGTTAATAATAAGGCTAGCAAAACTGTTGATATGAAAATTTATTATAATTTTTAAGCTGCTATGGCAAAACTTCTTTTCAAAATATATTTTTATTGATTTCAGAAAGGAAGGGAGAGGGAGAGAAAGAAATATCAATCATGTGAGAGAATCACTGATCAGCTGCCTCCCCACGCCCCCCCCAACCCCCCCACTGGGGATCAAGCCTGCAATCCAGGCAAGTGCCCTGACCAGGGATCTAACCTCAACCTCCTGGTTCACAGGTCGAAGCTCAACCACTGAGCCACGCCAGCTGGGCCTAAACTGGGTGCTTTGGGTAAGGAGGGACGGATCAGGACCATGGCAAAACTTTTATCATAATGTCAAGCTTTTATTTGTCAAAACGTGGGATAAACTATTGTAAAGAGGCAGGAGGCAAAAGGACAGAATGTGTGTTTGCACGTGTGCATGTATGTGTGTGTGTGTGTGTGTGCACATGTGTGTGCATGTGTTATGCTTAGAGACACACCTGGAAACATGTACAACATTGTTAACCATGTTATCTCTGGGTGGTGGAATTTGGAGTAACTTTCACTTTCATCTCTTTATTTGTGAATACTTGATTCCATATTCTACCATAAACATGTAATATATTTGTAAATGGGAACACCATTTTCTAAAAATGTGTTTAAAATATGCATCCAAATAAAGAAATAATATTCTCTGGGAAAAACAACATTGAGTCTTTTCACACATCGTACATCATTCAAGGTACTGTCAACCTCAATTAACTTAAATAGAAACAAAAAATGTACAGAAAGCTAATTTGGACCTCCATCATTTTAAAATTCCAAACATCTCTGCTGTAATGCAGTGCCTTTAAAATACTCAGTGTGACAAAGTAATAGGATTTCTTGAAACAAAATTCAATGTGGGCCTGAATTCAGTGTGAGTCATGCTGTGTGCAGTTATGAGTTGGAGATTTCAGGCACCACACAAAATAAGGGCTTGCTGGTAAATCTGAATATGCCATTTCTCCAAAAATGGACAAATAATGAACAGAAATGCTTGAGTAAACAAACCAATGCGAGTGCAAACACTCACTATTCCTGATACATTGGCTATCTGGACCAGCCTTCAGATTAGCATGGAATGTGCCGGCCTTCCTAGCATTCCCAGCATTCCTTCTGTGATGCAAATACCAATTTCCAGCAGAAAAGTCATCTGTTTTTACGCTACAGCTGTGAATTTGGATTTCCATGCTGTACTTCCATAGAATAACAGGTAAAGTTCTCATTCTTAAAACAACCTCACTTAAGAAAATGACACTTTTCATGTTGGTGAGGTTTGGGGAGCTGGGAAATTTCTTGCATATCTAATAGGCAATGTTTTAACCTTCTCAGGTAGAATTTTGACAACATGAATGAAGAGCTTTAAAATGGATCCTCATTCTTCATGCCACTAAACTAAATTTTAGAAATCTATGCTAAAGAAATCATTTGAAATGTACATAACTTATTTACAAAAATGTTGTAAGTGCATTATTTACAACAAAACATTCATATCTAGATTAAGAAAATTAAATTAGGTATTAAACACATCTATCTAATACAAGTTTATATTGCCATTGAAATAGTGTTTACAAAGTTTTTATGGCATGTGTTTGGGATAAATCATGTGACTATATCTTACCTTGGTCTCACTCTCTTCAAGCAAGCCCAATATGTCCAAAGACAGTTTAAATTCAGCTGCTTACTTTTTAAGTGGGGTCATTGGCCTTGACTGTAAAGAATTGAGCTACTGTAAGATGTACCCAGCTTTGCTTGTCAACTCATAATGGGTTTAGCATCTATGTATATTTGTGCCTCGTCCAGCACAGTCAAGGGTTCGGGTTCGGTGAGCCTGAGGAGGGACGGTGAAGGATTAAAGAAGACAGACAAAGAGAATACAGCTGGGGCCTAGCGGGTCTCCCATGCCTGGATGAGGACACAGAAAGACCCAGCCTGCAAGCTGAGGCTTTATTTTATAGTCAGAAAAAACAAGGAAGTGGTCAACATAGTTACAATGTTCTTATGAGTTTCACTTGTTTTGACAGCACTTGCTGCACCCCCCACAGCCCATTAGCTACCTAGGAAGGAAGTAGGGAGGGCTCTAAGATTAAGCTCAATTATGCTAACAGGGCTCTGCCCTCCAAGCTGGGACTTGTTTGTGGCCCTGCCAAAGGTGAGTTCGAGGCTTAACCCTAGAGCCACTCCCCACATATATTTAGGAGTGGGGTGTCTCACCAATGTGGAAGGTTGATTGAGGATCTGGTAAGGCAAACGGGGAATTGTCTGACCACTAACTACTTAAATAGAAAATAGGCAGAACTTCTTTGTGCTTCTGGAAGAACCACTGAACACCTGCAATAAAGAAGTACCTAGCACAGCAATTCTCAGCACAGCGCAGGACAGCATGTTAGCATTACCTGGTCGCTGACTTCTCAACCAGCCTTCCACTGTTACCGAACCAGAGCTACTCATAGCAGAGCCCAGCAATCTGTGACTTACCTAACAAGCCTTCCTGACAATGCCGAAGCATATTAAATTTGAGCATCAGGGTCCTAGCGAATAGGTAGGTACTATGGTGGAGCTTTGCCAAAACTAAGTACTCGAAGCAAACATTCAGACAGGGATTCCTTTTCCCTTCTGATAGTTACAAAATATAAAGCTAGCTACAAGAGAAGCGGGGACCTGGAGTCATCTCTGTCCTCTACACTCCGTCATCAATTGTTTGGTTTCTCTGATAATGAGGTAGAATGCTGAACAATGTTTTTTAAATTCCAAGAGTTCCCTGATCTAAATGGACCATTTTGTTGCGTAGATGATGAGATTCACACATGACTCTCCCGTTTTTCCTTAGACAAGGAGCTGAAAGGAGTTATTATGGTTATTAAAAGGTTATTAACTAGTTGGCAGAATTCTCCCTTCTTTGAAAACTGAGACATCACTGGCTTGACCGACTCTGAAACAAGTTTACAGAGAACACGGCGGTATGAGTCCTGTTCTTCCCGTGGCTTTGCTGAGATGCATCCTGGTGTGCGTTTCCTTTTGCTCTACCACACAGCTAGTTCCCATCATACTCACTATTTTCCCCCTAAACTTCAAAAGAGGCAAATGGTGCTTGACTATCTGAAGGAAAGACTATGCTGTTTTATTAGTGTATTTGTAGAGTTTATTGTTTAAATTGTCAATTCATTTCATTGTGTACCTGCTGGCTATACGCATGGCACTGTCCTATGCAGAACAGCATGTAAATAGCCCAATGAAACACTGCCTGATTTATAACTATAACATAGAAGGGCAAATGAGATGAAAATGCAAAAATTATTAAAAATGTAGTATAAGCATACTTTGGACCCCAGAGATGTATAAACAATGGGTGATGAGTCCTCACATAACTTGTTTACCAATTCTAATTTGAGGGGAATTCATGGGGGAATATATATATATATATATATAT
>NW_006285795.1:996894-1005788 GCF_000327345.1 Myotis davidii
GGATTTTAAGAGATGGCAGAAAAGACGTGGTTCTAGGAGACAAAAATCTCAATAGCATTGCAAAATATGATGTTATCAGGCAAAGATGAGCAGGCCAATCTCATGAATTCTCCTACCTGCCCACATGTTAATATCACCTGGGAAGTTGTGTGTGTGTGTTTTTTAAATTACAGTTTCCATTCAACAACATTTTGTGCTAGTTTCAGGTATACAGCATAGTGGTTAGACAATCCTATACTTAACAAAGTGTTCCTCCTGACATTTCTAGTACCCACCTGGCACCACACATAGTTCTTACCATATTATTGACGATATTCCCTATGCTGTAATTTACATCCCTGTGACTATTTTGTAACTACCAGTATGTCCTTCTTAATCCCTTCACCTGGAAATTTCTTTAAAAATACTAGTAGCCCTGTGCATGAATCCGTGTGCGAGTAGCTCATTGCCACTTGCCTCAGCTGGCTGCCCTGCCCACCACCACTGGTAGCTCACTGCCCCACCCTCCTGTAGCTCTCCGCTGCTTGTAGATTGGTCATGACGTTACAGCATCCCGGCTAATTTGCATATTTCTCTATTATTATATTAGATAGTGATGCCCAGGTCCACCCCCTTCCTGAAAGCACTTATACACTTTTCGAAATAGGGCCTGGGCATCAGCTTCTCTGATTTTTAAGTTTTCCCTGGATAATTCGAGAGAGAGGACAGGCCTGATAACCATGCTACAGCAGGGATGGGGAGGAGCTGATCCCGCAGCACGGGAAGCTTTGGAAGCAGGGCTAGGAGAAGTGGGTGCTGTGTAGGAGGAAACGGGATGTCACTGAAGACTTCTGCACGGGGCAGCGAAGTGAACGGGGCTGTGCTGTGCAAGCACCTGGCAGTGTGGTGGGGCTGTCCTATGCAGGCAGGAGCCAGCAGCGGGGAGGGTACTGGATAGGCACTGTGGTGGCCCCGGGAAGGCACAGTAACTGCAAGGAATGTGGATACATGGCTGACGGCAAGCACACGCTTTACAGAGCGAGAGAGAGGGCCCACCTATGAGCTTTAGAGCTGGAGGGGATGCAGTGCTAACAGAACATGATGTGCGTTTTAAGAACCACAGATACCTAAGACGATAGTTCAGTTGTATACAGGTTGAGGTAGGGACACACAAATCAGAATTATCTGACAGGTCCCTGGAAAATCTGGACTCTCAAAATTCTGCCTGGAGGAGACAGATTAGGAGGAGGCCTTATTGAAGGTTATATCCCCCAAGATCATGGATTCTGCAGAGGAGGAAAATGTCTCGATGGAGTATCAAGAGAAGGTGCAAACAGATGACCAGGGATAAGCATCTTGGAGAAGGCCCATATGTGGAGGAAGAACATGAAAAAGGAGGGTCAGGAAGGTGCCAGAAGAGGAGGCAGCGCTATGAAGGAAACTGAAAGAGAAAACAATTTGCAAGAAAATTCTAGATCCTGCAGCACCCCTCTGTGTCAGGGCAGGCGTTTAATTCAGGCTGATTCATACATCTCACCAAGTTTGAGGAACATTGCCAAAGAAAGATAAAGAAAGCTGAGGGATTTCCACAGTGGATTCACATTAAACCTCAATTCATAGCTTTAAAAATTTTTTTCTATTATTTGAGAAGTACTGATATTCTACTTGTGCTCAAATCTGCTCTTGTACCAAAAAAAAAAAAAAATGCAATCACAAATACAGTGACTTAATTTTGTAAAAAAAAGGAGTTTCTTGGTAAATTTTGAAAGGATACTTTGTGGAGGAGGAATATGAGACGGGTGGAAGTCAAATTACTGAAGGTTAATTGGAGAGACATTGCTAAGGAAAAAATACCTACTTTTCCTTAAGTCTTTGCTTCCCAAACTGAATGAAGAGACTCTCTAAGGCAGAAGCAACTTAGAATGAAGAGAATATTCCTAGGGAAGTACTGTTTCACCGGGGAAAGTGAAATCTGAAAAGGAAGTGATTCCGGAGGTTTCAACAATAGTTGTAACATGAAGGGTGGAAAGTAAAAATGGTACAAAAATTAAGAGGCAGTCCTGAAAGATGGTAAGATGCCCCTAAGCTCCTCCCAAATTGGGGATACCTAAACTATTTCAAGCAGCTAATTCTGACAATACAATATCTGAATCCCCAAACTCCCCTTGAGTTAATCTGCGCAGTCAATTGAAAGGTCCCATAGGAAGAAGTTCATTTTTCTTTCCTAGAGTCTTTCCTCATCTAAATATAATATGAATATTATTTGTTTTTGCAAATTAAATCTGTCATTCAAAGCACTTTTTTAGTACTTGGCAAACCAAAAAAACCTCTCTAATTTCTTTTTTTTAAAAAGCCTTTTTAATTTTAAATCAATATGAAAAGAACAATGATCTGAAATATATTACCTAGAAAAAGTTCAATGCTGCATCCTTTAAAAAAAATAAAAAGCAGCAGAAAGGGCATTCATTTAAAGAAACAGGACAGAGAAAGTATCTTCAAAGCTATATTAAGCATTTCCCAGCTTTGGAAAATTCACATTCCCAATCTGGTTTCTATGAAACTTTTAAAAAGATCAAACAATTAGAAAGAAGCTGGGCTTGAGGGAGAAATGCTAGGGATTTTAGTAAACATCTGGTTACCATTTTCAATTGTAAGAAGTAACCCACTTAAGGAAGCAGTTTAGTGCCTTTGGAGTAAAAAATGAGACACTGGCTTTTTGTTCTCCTTGCACAGTGGTGGGCAGAGGAAACATCAGAGCCGGGAGGTCACTTGAAACTCAACTTTTATAAATAAAAAAGTTTTTTCAAAAGCTAAAGTAAACCGAACTCAGGTCCCCGTAGCATAAACAACTCAACCGAGTTAAGGTTAAATAAACATTCCTTGAGCTCGAGTGTGCCAATTACAGAACACATTCTACTTGGTCATAAATACACCAGTAATTCTATAAGCATTCAGGAAAACAGCCATAAACCTGAACACACAATTACCATGTGCCATCGCATAATAACAGGGAATGATGCAGACTTAATAAGTTTATTTGATTCAACTCCCCTCCCTCCACCCCCCAGTTTGATGAACTAAAGGCACGGAAGCACTTCTGATACCATCCAATACCGCTTATTCGCATAATAAAAAGCGTGTGCCAGATGTGTCCTAGGTGAAATACCGACCGGGCAACGCACACTGTGCTTTTTAAACGTGACCTTTGCCCTTCTGTCTTCCTGGTCAACACAGCATATTTAACTCAGGAAAGCAGCAGGGGTGCCGGTGTGGGGCTGGAGGCGGCGAGGAATGAGCAGAGAAGCGCACTGGGCTCTAACATTTTTACAGTATCAGTAGAAGCAGCTGCTATGAACGCGCACTGCTGGCCAAAAGGGGCCGCTGCCAATGCTGCCTCCGGATCCCCTTTTCTCCACTCCTTTGCAAGCCACGCCTCTCTGCTGCCCGCAGGACACAAGACTAAAAGCAAAGCCGGAAGAAAAGAAATCCTGGGAGGGTGGAGATGGAACAGCTCGCCTTGCTTCTGTGTCCGTGAATGTGAGAGCGCAGCACAGAACGGCGAATCTGAAGAAAGACTTCGGTGGTTGGTGGACATTCTCCTGAGTGATAAGACCGCTCTCTCCGCGGCTTTCCTAGCTCCTTTTGTTCCAACCAAACTTCTTACTTGTTGAGATGGGCTCTGTTCCGTCGCTGGATGACTCTAATTGACACAGTGTTCATCCTTCCGCTGGTCCTGGTTACACCTTCTAGAGTTCCTACAAATGACTCTTGTTCTCGAGTATCCCATTCAACAGTGGGAATACAAAAATGTGGGTCCGACTACTTGCAGGGCCTCCCAGAAACGTTCTTTTCAATGGGAACAGTCGATCTCCTCGTGCCCATGGCCATTCTGATTTCTGCTACACCTGTAGAAATAGGCCCTCTTCAAGGATACATAAATAATCCTGAACCAATGATAACACACACTGAGTGGCCAGGTTATTATGATCTCCCCTTCCATACTTCGTTGGGCCACCTTTTGCCTTCAATACTGCGGCGATTCTTCTTGGCGTTGACTCCACGAGATGCTGAAAGGTGATGCGAAGAATCTGACACCAGGCCTGATGAATAGCACTGTCCAGTCTGTGAGATTTGATGGTTGTGGAACCAGCTGCCTGATGGCTCTTTTAACTTCGTCCCACAAATGCGCAATTGGATTGAGATCTGGAGATTGTGGGGGCCACCTAAGCAAGGTAAAGTCTCCCTCATGTTCTTGAAACCACTCCTGCACAATACGAGCACCGTGGCATGGCGCGTTGTCTTATTGGAAGAAGCCATCTGCATTGGGATACGCCATCAACATGATAGGATGAACTTGATCAGCAATGATATTTAAGTATGTTGTGTTATTCAGACGTTTATAATGATCTGGCCCTCTAGCAACTTCAGCGCGAAAATATAGCTAATTTGCCTACAAACATCAGGTGGTCATAATAATCTGGCCACTCAGTGTATATTTTGTTAGAGTCTCTTGAACTACATATTACTTAGATGCTATCCTTGGAGCAAGTTTAAAACTTTTGAAAAACATTGATTCTCTCTTAGGCCACTATTTCATTCTACAAATGAAAACAATGGCTTGCTAAATTGCACCTGGATGAAATGAAAGACAATACTAGAAATTTGATGGTGCCCTATCTTTTTCTTTAGAGCAGTGGTTCTCAACCTTCTGGCCCTTTAAATACAGCTCCTCATGTTGTGACCCAACCATAAAATTATTTTCGTTGCTACTTCATAACTGTAATGTTGCTACTGTTATGAATCATAATGTAAATATCTGATATGCAGGATGGTCTTAGGCGACCCCTGTGAAAGGGTCGTTCGACCGTCAAAGGGGTCACGACCCACAGGTTGAGAACCGCTGCTTTAGAGAATTATATATACCGTAGTCATAAAAATCCTACATCATATAATATATTTTCCAAAGCAAGGGACTGGAAGAGCATAAAAGTGAATATGTTACACTTTGCTAAGAAAAGAACTGGAGAGCTCAGTGTAGAGGACACAAAAAAACTGAAATGATGTGATAGGGGGCTGGCCCTTCATACTTCCCATGCTCTCCCCTGCCAGCAGCTGTCTGTGTGCTTTCACATGTCTTTTACCGGGGAGCGTTGTAGGTAACACTATGTGTTCCACTGTTTTATGGACCATAAAACCTTTAGCGAGTCCACTGTCACGTCTAAGCAAAACACCCACATGTCTTCATATCCTTCCCGGGCCCCTGTTCACTGCAGGTTCTGCTACACACATCCATGTGAAAAGCTCACAGCACCAGTGACTGAATTAAGTATACACTCATCCACCTCCCCCAGAACCCACAGGCTGAGTGACACTGGTCAATGATAGGGGGCTCTTAAACGCAAAGAGAGGAACTGTGAAAAGTGGACCCAGCATTTAAAAGCCTCCGAGTCTAGACTCATGGCTGTACAAAGCATCGGCCCTATCTACATAGCACTGCATTGGTGGCTGCATTATTTTCATTATAAGAACAGATCTGAGCATATCAGTTCCTCTGAAGTTAGATAAAAACTGAAGGTTTATCAATGAAGCTTTAATGTGGATTCTCTCAGGCCATTCACTGTTTAAAGGGCCCAAACACTGGTGCACCATTTGATCTCCATGGCTTCCTGGATCCGGTACATATTTATTGTGTGCCCCTATGTGGAGGGCATGCTTTTAAGTGATAAGCAGAACAGACAGGATCCCTGACCTCAAGATTTTTTGGAAGTGGGTGTCTTTTTTCCACATGGAATGATCCAGGATACTGTGTGTTCGAATTTCAGGAGTGTTTACAACCCAGACCTTTCCATGAAAATAGCTAAGAACCTTGTGTGCATATGTGCATGGCCCCTGGCCACAGACAATGGGGCGGTGAGAGCCTGGGGCTGGGGGGGGAGGGCGCAAGAATATCTAAGTTGAGACAAAGTGCCTTGAAAACACCTAAAGTATTCATTTATTCCAAAATATGCAGCAGCAGCAATCTCTTTTCTGTAACTAGTTTGTAATAGTAGTAACAGGATCATTTTCCATGTTTGGAGTGCCTACAGTTCCCACTCACTGAACAATCTGAAACAACCAATTTGCTGAGGAGAAAAGCAAGGCTTTGAGAGTCAGTCACTTGCCCAAGGTTATATAACCATGAACCAGTAACACTAGGGACTCCAGCCCCGGCTCCAACTTACCCTGAAGCTTATTCTTTTTAATGACCGCAGTCTACTACTTCCCCAATAAAGCAAGTGTTGTGGTTAAGCTCTTCTTACTTATGGGTCATTTAAATCTCCGCTTCCTTATAGCTTCTTTTTTAATACAAATAAACAAAAGAAAACTTTGAAACAGGTTTTTCCTTTACAAAAGTTAAGATTGGTTTTTTGGTAGATGTTTCTTTTCCATATAAACTTCAGAAACGGCTTTTGGCAAGTAGCCATTCTAAATAAACCTTCAAAGTTAGGCTAAATTTCCAATGATAGCAGGTTGTGTTAGAAATGCTTTAAGAGTTCAAGTGAAAGTAAATGGAAATACAAGAAAGCAGAAATCTATTACATTATGTACAGGAGAGGAAATAGCCTTTTTTTCTTTTTAAACATATTTTCCACAACATTAAGTCGTGATTTGTCTCTCTCGCTCTATTATCTGTTAATAGTGTTTCCACGAACATAATCTGGTAAATTATAAGTGCCCTTATTAGAGGGGGGAAAGCTGTGAAGCAACATTATTTAAAATGCCATTCTCCAAAATACAATATATCAAGTTGTAATGTCAATACAAATATCAAAAAGTACTGTTTATCTCTGTCTTAGCTCTAGCCCTTCATAGGTATGTCTTCACTGTACCACGCTGTCGGAAGGTGGCTATAAGAGCCAGATCTGACATCCATTCATTTTGCATGCAAATGTGGCTTTGGTCCTTGACCTGTTACATAGCATAGGGTTGTCAAGTTCGTAACCTCTTTGAGAAAGGTGCTGTAGATATGCTACCTGGGCAGGTGAGAGATTCCCGGAAGGAACTGCAATTCTCCCTTCCTGAGGGTAAAACATATTCTTTCCCCGTTGCTCTAGGTACACCAAATCTCAAAGGCAAAAGTTAGCCTCAATGATTGTAGCTAACATATCCATATCCAGTTTGAGCCCAATTTTTGTATTTTCCTTTTAGTAATTTTGTAATTATGTGTTTTACTTTACTATCAAATCCTTTTGAAATGAGGTTTGGTGTAAGTTAAAATTACTAAACTATCTCAGCCCCAGACTTTAATCATCAGCTTGGTAAGGGGTCAAATAACATAGAATTAGTCGAGACACGAGGGTCGGTACACTTTTTCCGTAAAGGGTCCAATAATAACTATTTTAGGCAGTGAGAGCCAGGCAGTCTCTGTTGCAACCGCTCAAGTCCGCCGTTCCAGAACAAAGGCGACACAGCCAGGACAAAATACATGAGTGCCTGTGTTCCAGCAAACTTTGTTACAAAAACAGGCGCTGGGCTGGATCTGGCCTGTGGTCCATCGATTGCCAAGCCCTGGCAAGAAAATCAATATGGCCTTTCACTTTTTGTATTTCTTCAGAAAACATTCCATACACAACCCCAACATTACAAAAACAAGAGCAATTTCCCACCATCAGAGTGACTCCGATTCTGTAGCTTCGATAGCAGGTTGACACTGGCTTTCCAGGTGAACTATATAATACTTTTAATTTACTAAAGTGCAAGATGCATTCAGAAGTGGACAGAAAAGTGCTAAATATGCATACCCTTTAATTTCCCGTTTTAACATATGCACATAAATAATTCTACCCGATGACAAAATCTACTGAGTCAGTCTCTTGGACCCATACTACTTGGATGTTGCCATGGAAAAAGTTCAGAACTGTTGGAAGGCATTTATTCTCTCTCAGACCACTATATTATTCCATGTACTAAAGCACTGGTTTACTAAATGCTACTTAGATACCAAGAAAGGGAATAGCTGGTTGGTGCTTCTATCTTTTCCTTAGAGAATTATATGTTCTTAGAAATGTGGACATAAGATATACTTTTCCAAAGCAAGGGATTGACAGACCATAAAAGTATATGTTTTGCATTCTAAGTTTTGCTGGCCTAAACCTAAAGACAAGTGTCTTCTTACTATTCTCAAAACCAGCTTACAGATGAAATGCTTGTAAATACTTACAGAGTTTAATCTTAAGGCGTGCAATGGCATTATAGCAAACTGACTTTTGCATCATTTTATTTCCAAAATTCACTCTGAAAATTGTTACTCCTTGAGCCATATCCCTTAGGACAGTGCTCCCCAAACTGGGCTACATGTCAGTATTACTTGTTTCCATACATTTCTGGGCCCCACTCCCAGACTATTGAATGAGAAAAATATTGGCTGAGTCTGGCAGAGTTCTGATGGGGGTGGACAAAGTGATTAAATTCTCGGCAAATCCTATTGTGAAGTAAATACCATTTCCACCTTTAACAGATAAGAGAGCTAGGGCTCGGAGCACTTGAGTTGCTTAAGGTCATGTAGTCTCACAACCCTGCAATCCTTCTGGATAGAGCCACCAACTTCTGTTATGTCACTAGAATGGAATTAACCATATTAGAACCCAAGACTTCCTTTCTATTCAATAAATGTGTACTAAATAAGTATTAGGACAACTAAATAAAATATACAGCCCAAATGTTACTCCACAAAAACAGATTATATTTAACTAGAGGCCTGGTGCATGAAATTCGTGCACTGGGGTGGGGGGGTGCAGGAGCGGGGGGGGATGTGCCTCAGCCCAGCCTGCACCCTCTCCAATCTGGGACCCCTCAAGGGATGTCTGACTGCCTGTTTAGGCACAATCTCAGTGGGATCAGGCCTAAACAGGCAGTCAGACTTCCCTCTCGCAATC
>NW_006285795.1:1005805-1009817 GCF_000327345.1 Myotis davidii
CCCCCCCCACCAGCTTCCCACCTGCAGGCAGCAGCTCGGGGTTCCATTTTGTGGCATGACAGACTCAATCCGACTGGGTGCGGGGAGAGATTGGGTGGCTCCATGGCCCGCTCTCCCGCTCTCCGGCCAGGCTTGGTGTCCTGCCTGCTCTCTGCTGGCTTCATGGCTCCAGTCGGCAACCCCATCTTTGTCGCATGCAATTAACATTTCTCTCCTTATTGGCTGTGGGTGCCACCATCTTTGTGATGGTGTGAGGGTCAATTAGCATATTCCCTCTTTATTAGATAGGATAGTGGTGTGTTGCCTGCTTGGCCTAGGACCCCCTCTTATTTTTTTCTAATTTTTATACATTTCTGGTCTTAAAAGTTTAGAAGAAAAAAAAAAGTGGCCCCAAACTGGAAAGAGCCACATGGGCTTCAAAGAATGACAGAGAGAGTTCAGCAGAAGTGAGCTGGGGCCCTCAGGAGAGGAGAGGAGAGGAGAGGAGAGGAGAGGAGAGGAGAGGAAAGCAATGGATAGGTAGAACAGGGAACATGCATTTTGTATTTAATTTCCTATGACAAGAATGTATTTTATAAATGTGTCAGTTCTGCTCAGAGGGAAGGAGGGAGAGGGGATGGGGAGAGATTAACTGAAGAACTTATATGCATATACGCATATCCCATGGACACAGTGAAGGCCTGGGGTGGGCCAGGAGCCAGGTGGAGAGGGGTAATGGGGGACCTCTGTAATACTCTCAGCAATAAAGATAAATTTAAACACACACACACACACAGAGAGACACACACACACACACACACACACAGAGACACACACACACACACGACGTAGAAATCTTAAATAGACTTGGAGATATTCCACCCCATTAGCTGGCACCATGAAGCCCTCATTGTATGAATGTGAACGGCCTCTGCCCCCCCTCCCCCACGTGGCATGAAGACTTAAGATACATGTGTGGCCTTTATCTCTCCATCTATGTACCTATAGTGACTTTTGTTTTTCTCAGCACCCTACATCTTAGCCGAGAAGCCGCTCAGTCCTTCATTTATGCTCCCCGGGTGCATGACAGAATTTCTCATCAGAGAACCAACGACCACTAGGGGAAAAGGCTGAGTGTGGGGTAGGAATTCCTTCTAATTGTTTCAATAGAGAAAGTAAACAGGTAACAAATCCAAGAACACATGCAGCCTTGCCAGGAATAAAATAAGTCCAAGGTAAAATAAATAAGTAAATAAATAAATAAATTAATTAATAATAAATAAATGTGTCAAGTCTGCACCTGGGCACTTAGTAAGTTTTGTTTCTAATGTAATATTTCAAATTTCAAGTTAGCCAACAGCAGACACTGCAATGGTGAAGTGAAAGATGGTGGGTAGGTTTCTAGATCATTCTGAGTTGCTTCCACTTCCTCTGGGCTGATCCACACGAGAGGATTATGTTTAAAAGCGCCAACATTGCCTCAGACTTGCTGTTGCCGCACATGTAGCAAAATAAGCATGAGGTGAATATGTGAAACTAAAGCAAAACAAATTTTACTAGACTCGAGTGTCTAGAAAATGTTTTTTGTAGTAAGTGCTTCCGTGCAAACATAATTTGTACATTAAACTTGTAGCCATGGCAAATAAGCTGCAATAGCAAAGTGGGGTATTTTTTATATGTTAGGTAATCGAGGAAATGTCAGCTTATAGTCATAGAGCTTTTATATTTCGGGTATTCAATGCATACTGTGCTCAGAGAGAACTACAAAATCAAATGAAAAACAACAAAAAAAATCAATTTTCCATACTCCTGCAATTGCTACCCTTTCTTCAGGCCTATCCAGAAACAATATCTTACTATACAAAGTAAAAGAACAGCCGTAGCCAGTTTGGCTCAGTGGATAAAGCGTCGGCCTGTGGGCTAAAGGGTCCTGGGTTTGATTCTGGCTGGGGGCATATGCCTGGGTTACAGGCTTGATCTCCCCGCCCCCCTCCTCCGTGGTGGGCATGCAGGAGGCAGCCAATCAATGATTCTCTCATCATTGATGTTTCTATCTCTCTATCTCTCTTCCTTCCTCTCTGAAATCAGTAAAAAAAAAATATTTAACAAAAAAGTAAAATAATACCTAGAAAGAGATAGGAGATGGATGTGTTAAAACTGAGGGAGTGTGGGGAAGAGCAGTGAAGCCAGCCTTTACGCTGACAAACCCCAGGGACACCCTTTAGTTATCTTGTGCTGCTCGCTGGGCCCCCTCGGCTCCGGGGGCTGCCAGAGTCTATTGCCTTCCGGCTGTGCTTGCACTTTCAGGATATTTGGAAGCTGCAAAGTAATCCTCATTTTTCTTGTAAAACTGACCCAAGGACATCAAGGGAGAGAGGAGACATAGTCCCGCTGTTATGCAACTGGAGAAAACTGAACCTTGAAATGGGATGAAAGTTGAAATAATCCATGTTGTGCCCATACCCAGCCAGTCACAGCACGCAGGAGGCAGAGGGACAGGAATTGCGGACTGCAGTGGTGTGTGACCGGGGCCAAGCTCTGCACCACTCAGTACAGCTCACCAGCTACGCAGGCGATGGTCACACACAATCACTGGCTTCGCTGATGGGCTCAACTATTTTGTAGGATGGGAGGAAGAATAAACATTTTATTGACTGATTGATTGATTGATTTGGGGGAGAGGGGTGTTTAGTTTGTGTTTTAGGGGAGGATCTAGAAGTTCCCATGTAGGGTCTCATACGTTTCTGGGTTTCTGAAAGCCTGTTTAGGGTTATCTGATGGCTTCGGAATGAAGGTGTGTGGTATTTTGGGGTGATTTGGCATGCTTTTCAGATTCGGAATGTTAGTGTTGGGGATCTAACAGACCTGGGTGGGTGTTTGAACACTTTTCTGGTGCCTGAAAGCATGCTGGGGGTGTTTTATGGCACCTGTGTGGGTGTCTGGCATGTGTTTGGGATACCTGGAGGTACCTACGTTGAGGTGTGTGTGACCACCTGAGACATACACAAGGACTTTTTTTTCCAGACTTTTAGTCAATTCTGACTGTAGCCAACAGTGCCCCTTCTTCATAGGTGACAAATCTCTTCTCTTCATTTCCTGTACCCTCCACTCTCCAACTTCTTGCCCCCAACTCGCCTTCAAGGCCGCCAAGGTCCCTAGGAGCCTGCTGACAACACGTCCCCCTGCACCCATTCCCCCAAAACCCTGCACCAATTCCCCCAAAATAGCCCCCAGCCCCACTGTCCTCCCCACACAGAATCCAGCCCCGATGACCACCGAACTGACTCCTGCCCCACTGACCCACCCTGAAGTGAAATTTAAGGGGCTTCTCCTCAAGGCCCCGCCCCTCCCAGGACCACACCCTCTAACCCACCCTGGAGAATCCTATATAATAAAGAGCTAATATGCAAATGGTCATCACGCCCTCATGCCCTTTGAGCCCTCGTGTCCTCGCCCTCTTTCCTGAACTGCTCAGACACTCAACACTGGGGAGAGAGGAATAGGGACCAGCCAGGCACAAATGAGGTCCCAAGAGAGGAATGGGAACCAGCCAGGCTGCAGCCTGGGAGAGGGAGAAGCCACCCACCCCACGGTCCTAGACCCCAGCGCCTGCGGCTGTGGCCCAGGAGAGGGACAAGCTGCCCATCCCGCAGTCCCGAGCGCCTGTGGCTGCAGTCCGGGCAAAGCCACTCGCCCACGGTCCCCTGCGGCTGCGGCTGGCCCGGGTTCCGGGTGCCAGAGACTGGGCAGAGGAGGGAATTCTGGGTCCCAGGTGCAAGGTGAGGCAGGGGTGGTTAGGGGCAATCAAGCCAGCAAGGGAGCAGTTAGGGGAGGCGATCACGCCGGCAGTGGGGAGGAGTGAAGGGGGGATTGGGCCAACAGGAGGGAGCAGTTAGGGGTGATTGGGCTGGCAGCGGGGAGCAGTTAGGGGGCAATCGGGCTGGCATGGGGGAGCAGTTAGGGGGCGATCAGGCCAGCAGGTAGAGGCGGTTAGTGGTGATCAGGCAGGCGAGCGATTAGAAGCCAGAGGACC
>NW_006285795.1:1010555-1011557 GCF_000327345.1 Myotis davidii
AACACGGGCTTCAAAGCCTGCCCTTCCCTCCACCCAGGTTTAAGGTGCAGGGTGAGTCCCTTCACCTCTTGAATCCTCAGTTTCCTCTTCTGGAAAATCAGGGAGAGGATTTAATGTGCCTTAAGCTTAGGGTACACAGAGGGTTCCCGTGGGGATGAAATGAGATCGTGGATACAGAACACAACATAGTATCTGTCACAGGTTAGTTGTCCAACAAGTGTTAGTTATTGTTATTGCCTTTTTGACCCTTATCATCTATTCAGCTCTCTTTTTCAAATAAATTGCTTAAAACACTTGTCTTTTATTTTTCACTGCAAATGAAAGAGATAAAAGTATTGACCAGTAATAGCATGTGTGATAAATATGCACACTTCTCTCACATTTACAGACAATCTATGAATCACGCTGAAGCTGGCTTCTGGAAACAATTCCCAGCACATTCCACTTGCAGTCAGAAGAATTGGCAATTTTCTTAAAATATGAGCAGTTCGGCGCTGGGCAGAACATGTATTCAGGCTCATAAACATAAACATGTTTTATGCAGTGTTTAAACATGAACTATGCAACTCCAAAATGCTACAAAAACACAAACAAAATAATTTCAAGAATAAAGACCTAAAGCTAAAGAAACATCGAGAGGAAGTAGAAAAGGAGCCAAGTTTTCTATAAGGCAAGAAAGCTGATCAGGGAGAGAAATTCGTGTTTCTGAATTCCTTTAGAGGAAGAGAGTAGCACATTCCAGAAACTCCTTAACATTCTACGCCAAGCCACTTTGGTGATTGCTTTCATATTCTGACCTTTTCCTAGGAGCTCCAGCCCAAGGTCAGGACCGGACCTCTCTTCCGTGATGGCCACTGTGTAACCGAGCTGAGCGAGAATGTGCTGGTGGACCCGGAGCTCCACTCTGCTGTAGGAGGGAGGCCTGTAGACTATGGCCCTTCTGCCATGGCTGCCAAAGTGGGTCTCCACGGATTCTTCCATCTGAAAAAGAAAGGAGGCTTA
>NW_006285795.1:1015157-1044936 GCF_000327345.1 Myotis davidii
GTTTTTTTTTGCTCTAACCCCTGAGAGCTTTGCTAGCGAAGTTAGCTTACAACTTTACAGCCAATGTGGTCAAGAGTGATCTTCCATTCACTAGCATAAACCTAGCACTTTAAAGAGCACGGGCACCTAACTGCAGAAGTGCTATGATGACGGTATGACTGTTGAAACTTGAAGGAAAAATAAATATTATTATGGCACCGGGATCTGCATATTCTCTCCCAAAGAAAACCACTGCCGAGTTCAGCGGTCGATTCAAATGGCTTTTCTTCCTTCTTTTATAAAGAGAAAAATCTGATTTGCTCCTGCGAATGAGCACTCTACATCCTGTGGATTTAATAATGACAGAGTCAAGCAGGAAACTGGGCCACAAGAGAGACGGGGGCAACGGAGAGCTGAAGAGGAGGAGCCGAGAAGTGACGGCTGGAACACGGGCTTCAAATCCTGCCCTTTCCTCAAGCCAGGTTTAAGATGCAGGGTGAGTCCCTTCACCTCTTGAATCCTCAGTTCCCTCTTCTGGAAAATCAGGGAGAGGATTTAATGTGCCTTAAGCTTAGGGTACACAGAGGGTTCCGTGGGGATGAAATGAGATCGTGGATACAGAACACAACATAGTATCTGTCACAGGTTCCTTGTCCAACAAGTGTTAGCTGTTATTGTTTTGCCCTTTTTGACTCTTATCATCTATTCAGCTCTCTTTCAAATAACCTGTTTAAACACTTGTCTTTTATTTTTTCACTGCAAATGAAAGAGATAAAAGTATTGACCAGTAATAGTATGTGTGATAAATATGCACACTTCTCTCACATTTACAGACAATCTATGAATCACGCTGAAGCTGGCTTCTGGAAACAATTCCCAGCACATTCCACTTGCAGTCAGAAGAATTGGCAATTTTCTTAAAATATGAGCAGTTCGGCGCTGGGCAGAACATGTATTCAGGCTCATAAACATAAACATGTTTTATGCAGCGTTTAAACATGAACTATGCAACTCCAAAATGCTACAAAAACACAAACAAAATAATTTCAAGAATAAAGACCTAAAGCTAAAGAAACATCGAGAGGAAGTAGAAAAGGAGCCAAGTTTTCTATAAGGCAAGAAAGCTGATCAGGGAGAGAAATTCGTGTTTCTGAATTCTTTTAGAGGAAGAGAGTAGCACATTCCAGAAACTCCTTAACATTCTACGCCAAGCCACTTTGGTGATTGCTTTCATATTCTGACCTTTTCCTAGGAGCTCCAGCCCAAGGTCAGGACCGGACCTCTCTTCCGTGATGGCCACTGTGTAACCGAGCTGAGCGAGAATGTGCTGGTGGACCCGGAGCTCCACTGTGCTGTAGGAGGGAGGCCTGTAGAGTATGGCCCTTCGACCATGGCTGCCAAAGTGGGTCTCCACGGATTCTTCCATCTGAAAAAGAAAGGAGGCGTAAAAACTCAAGAGGAAGCGGCATCTTTCTCTTGAAGGACATCACTCATGCAAATCAGGGACCATTCGGAAAGTTCTCTTTTAACTTTTTTCTCTAGACATGAAAGACATATTCTCTGAAAGGCTGACAAGGACAGAGACAACCTCATGTGCAAGAACTGAAGGTGCATGGCCTTTTCCTCACTATTACAGAAAGTTGAAATTTGGGGGCCATTAACGTACAGAGCTCCTAGAGCAGTGGTTCTCAACCTTCCTAATGCCGCGACCCTTTAATACAGTTCCTCATGTTGTGGTGACCCCCAACCATAAAATTATTTTCGTTGCTACTTCATAACTGTAATGTTGCTACTGTTATGAATCTTAATGTAAATATCTGATATGCAGGATGTATTTTCATTGTTATAAATTGAACATAACTAAAGCATAGTGATTAATCACAAAACAATATGTAATTATGTATGTCTTTCCCGATGGTCTTAGGCGACCCTTTGAAAGGGTTGTTTGACCCCCAAAGGGGTCGCGACCCACAGGTTGAGAACCGTGTCCTAGAGGAATACTGTGGTGCAGAAATACAGAGCCCAACTCTGGCAGAAAATGGAAATGAATAGCAATGCCTGTCATCCGCATCGAGCTTTTATAAAGTAGTTCCAGCTGCATTATCTTATAACAGTTCTTCTGGGTAAACAGGGTGGAGGAAACGGACTCGGAGAGAGGCTGGGTTTTGTTCTGGAAGGAATTGTTCAGGAAGTGCTACAGCTGGGAAGCAATCCCAGAGCCTGTTGGAGACATATGTTGCTACAGCTTCTCTCAGGATGCAGCAAAACTTGAATGCATCTCAGTGAGACTGGGTGGGTCTTTGTGTGAGGAGACTAGCAAAATGTCATAATCTTAGGTTATCCCTCCAACAGTTTTTTGTCCTCCAAATAAACATCCCTCGTTCTCACAAGAATGTTTGGAAATGCCACTAACAAAGGCGAGTTTTCTCCTTGACAAGTAGAAAGAATGACAATATTTTAATAATGTTTTTTAAATATATTTTTATTGGT
This sequence comes from Myotis davidii, assembly GCF_000327345.1. Lineage (NCBI taxonomy): Eukaryota > Metazoa > Chordata > Mammalia > Chiroptera > Vespertilionidae > Myotis > Myotis davidii. The sequence continues at coordinate 1,017,627 of NW_006285795.1, forward strand.
TTCCAAGAAGAAAGGAGAGGGAGAGAGAAATAGAAACATCAACGATGAGAGAGAATCATCTGAAAATTACTAGCCAATACATGGTGGAGTGTAAGAGAACAGAAACTCTGGGGCCAGGCTGCTGGGTTTGAATCCGCTGGCTCCACTAGCACCATGTGTGTAACTTTGGACAATACCTTCCTTCCAAGGGTGCTGTGAGGATTAAGGAGTTAACATCTGTAAAGTACTTAGAACTGTGCCTGGCATACAAGAAGTACTAGATATGTGTTTTTAAAATAACAATCTATCATATCATAGAGATCAGAGAGTCAGGAAAAAACATTTCTGATTCTGCGCGCTGCCTGCCCCATACATACGTGCGATGAATATAATGGAAAGGAATAGAACACTACCTAACCACGCTCTCTGTGCATGGCACTTTGGCAAAACGTGACTGATGAAAGGATATCACATTTATTGGAAATGAAACTATTTGAACTCAAGAGGTTAACTGCAAATTGGGATGTGCTTCCCCCCCCCCACCCCACCCCTCCAAAAAATATCTGGATCTAGTTTGCAATGATAAACTTCTAAGAAGGAGTACTTGAACCTCAATACAGCTTGAACCTTTGGACACAGGAGTCAGAGGGACCCGGTAGCACAGAGGAGACCAAAACAAGCAGACATGGATCGAGGTGGAAGGGGAAGACAGATGCTTCCAAATATATCGGCGTCACTCAGGCAAAGTGCAGTGTCCAGGATTCCCTTCTCGTATTATTCTCTTACGTAATCCCAGGATGTGTTTCTCTATTACAGCCGGTTCAAGTATAGCAGTGATTTCACATAAAGAGATTGTACTTTCAAACTTTAAGTTATTATTTAGGAAGATACCATTCCTCTTTTCCCCCCAATCAGGATCAGTTTAAGCAACACAGAGGTAACTCTTACCAATATACCTTATAGAGAGCATAGTCTAAATAAAATATAATGACTGGACATTTTTGTAATAACCTGGGCATAGGCTGAAATTTTAACTCATGTCCCTGACTACAAAGACCAAATAGGAAGTGAGCTCGTCAGTCAGATTATGTTGTATTATCCTGTCCTACAAACCGCCCTGTCCTTGCAATATTTATAACACCCTGTATCAGCAGAATGGCCCAATACCAAGGAATGAGAACAGTTTTAGCCAGTCTGACAACAGGTGCACGCACTGGGTATGTGAAATGAAAACTATGCTAATAGTATGTCAACCGCACCAGCAAATGCGGGATTAGCAACGCCAGGAGCAGCACTTTTAGAAATAAAAGCTCCTGATTACTCAGACACTTTTGAAGATATATATTTAGTGGAAAAATACATTCAACCTGGGCACCACTACAACTAAACTTGAGACTTGCAAAGCCTCAATATCTAATTGAGAAGTTGGATATTCTACTCTAATGACACTCTAATCCCGAAATCACTTCCCTCTCTCACATCTTGAGAGATTAGCAGAAAAGTCCCTCAGAAATCATTCTGCTAGACAACATGAAAGTTGTTTTATTAACTGAACACATTTTTATTGGCAGGACTTCCAAATCTGAAACCTTTATACCACTCCGATAAAGCAAAGGATAGAGTGTTGTAATAAATGAGCTGGAGTGTTACATGAAGCAAGGTAGTGTAAGACTAGAGGAGCGTTGGGAAATCCAAAATCCGGATGTGAATTCCGGCTGTGCTAATCGCTGGCTTCATCCGCTGGGTTTTTCTTATATGTAGTAACAAATCCTACCTCATGAGGTTATACTGGGAATTAAATAAATTTTCTATGCTAAAGTGTGTAATATAGTGTCCTATCAATAAATGATGTTAAGTAGATGAATGAAGTTGATTAATAATGTTATATTGTACCTCTGCTTTTATAATAGGAATTCTAGAAATTTTTCAATTAATATAGTTTGGTCTCTGTCCAAAAAAAAAAAAAAAAAAAACAATTCTAAAATAAACTCTGTATTTCCAGATGCCCTGTTATGTTTTTCTTTGTAGTACTCATTACCATTTAATGCAAAAATATCATTTATTTATTTACTGTGTTGATTTTCTGTCTCCACACACCATAAAGGAAGGTAAATGAAAGCATATATTTGTGTCTGTTTTATTCACTTTTGTTTTCAAAACCTAAGAATAGTATTTGGAATGTAATGTGCACATAATACATATTCTTTGAGTGAATGAATGAATGAATGAATGCAAACATCCTTTTTCTCAATATGTAAAAGTCTTTGTTATAAATACTGTTATAGAATTTTTGGAATAGAAAAAGGACAAATGTATTAAGAAATTTACTGCAGTAGAATTGTGAATAGTAGCAACAATGACAAAAATAGAGTTAAATATTTGAGCAAAATAATAAGTTTCAGTAAAAGTGAATAAAAAGCTATATTATGAAAGCACTATATTTCTCAGATACTTACACTAATAAAAAGTTTTCTCCAAGACTTACCAGAAAACCAAGAAATACTGCCCTTTAAAATTTAGTAGGAATCAAAAATAAAACTTTTTCCTACACAACAGAAAGATTATTTCTACATTTATTAAGTAGCCATGTATTTATGACATCTTTTGGTGCTTCTACAAATATATACTAGACCTAGGATGTGTGTCATATATAACTAAAAGTCAAGTTACTTTGCTGGTCTAGATTTCTGGCATTTTAGAAATATTGCAGAGCCTATAACTGTGGATTATGTTTTAATTTTTCCTACTATAAGGATAAAATATTGTTTCAATTGATGAAATGTACATTTCTTTTAGGTAATTCGAGAAATAAAATGGGTAAAGTTTGCTAGGATGTACAACTTACACATTTTCTACTGAAAATGTATTTATAGCTGCAGGATCGTTTAGGAGCCACAGGTTCCCTGGAAACACCAGCAGGGTCTCTGGAGAATGCTCCTCACCTAACTGGACCTTTAGTGAACCTCTGCCTTCGATCTCACAGCTGACGTAACTGAATTTCAAGCCCATGATGGAAGGACCATCCTGTTCTCAGAACTACTTCATCCCCATAACACAGAGCACCATCTGCTTGTACTTCCAAACTGTACATTAGGGCTATCTCAACTCTCAACACCCAGTGAAAGGCAAGTTTGCTCACCTGTGGCTCTACATAAGTTCTACACAAATAAGGAAACAAAAGCAATAACATCTATACTAATAAAAGGGTAATATGCTAATTAAGGTGGACATCTTCAGGACGGCCTTCCGGACAACGCCACAGTGGCTGCCCAAGACTCAGGCTGCCGCTGACAGGGCCAGCCCGAGGCTCAGGAAGGCTGTGGATGGCGGCTGCTGCTGCGAGGGCCCAAGGCTCAGGCAGCCAAAGAAGCTGGCAGTGGCAGCAGCAGAGGCATGATGGGGGCATCACCTTCCCCTGATGAGTTGGTTGCCTCCCACAGAGGGAGGCCAGATTCCTAAGCCATCAGTAGGACATCTCCTGAGAGCTCCTGGACTGTGAGAGGGAGCAGGCCGGGCTGAGGGATCCCCTCAGTGCAAAAATTTGTGCACTGGGCCTCTAGTCTATATATATAAAAGCCTAATCTACCATTCAACCAGTAGCTATAATGCACATTGACCACCAGGGACAGACGCTCAGAGCATAGGCATGGAAACATGGAACAGACTGATGAATCTCAGAGGAAAGGGGGGAGGGGGAGGGCAGGAAGAGATTAACCAAAGATCTTATATGCATACTAGAGGCTTGGTGCAGGAATTCATGCACCAGTGGGTCTGGCCTGCAGGGACCGGGCTGCATCTGTGCACTGGGCTTCTGACATCCCTGAGGGGTCCTGGACCACAAGAGGGCACAGGCCAGGCTGAGGTGAAAAATCCACTAGAAAATCTCAGTGGAGGCTTTGACATCTGCATCTCAAGCCATAATATACCCATTACTTCCTCATCCCCAATGACTATGTCTTCTACATCATTGCTACCATCCATTCCAGTGGTTTCACCTTGAACTTTATGGTTCCTCCCATGGTCTCACCTCTGAAATTGTAAGTAAAATGAGGCACTTCATTCTCTAATCACATTCATATATTTCCAAAACGTCCGTTCTTCCACCAAATGCCAACTTTCTTCTACTAGCCTCCTTTTCACCGTCTTTCTCTGCAGCTCAGATTCCATGGTTCAACATCCAAGCACTGCCTGCCTGGTATGTTCAATTCCCTTTCTCCCTGTGCTTCCATCATATTTACGTGGCAAAACCTCAAGCATGGAAGAGCTGGGGATCCAGCAGTAAACAAGACAGACAGGTAACAGCCCATCGGAGAAAGCAGACTTAAACAATTATTTATAAGAAATCAGGACAGGGCAGGTAAATCGGGGGGAATAAGATGTTATGGAAACTCAGCCAAGAGACCCAAGGAAGACCCTGCAGTGAGATTCTCGTAGGCAAAGCCAATTCCGACTTCTGGCTTCCCAGACCATTCTGCTATGTGTCCTTGGTCAATTCTTTCTTACATTGTCCATAGTGACAAAACTTTCGCACTCTCCAGGTACCTCTAATTTCTATAGATAACTGCTACCCCATTCATAGAGGAAATTAGCACTATTAGAAGGAAACACAGTGAGTTACACAGCCTCTCTTTTGGCAAACCTATAGGCTATTGATTTAACGAACAGTTCCTCTTTTCTTTTGATTTCCATAAAGAAATCTATCCTCCACTTATCTCTGACTAATCACTCTGCTTCTTCTTCAGATTCCACACTCCCACTCCCCTAGGCAATAAACCTCCCCCCTATTTCCACTCTCAAATCCCTGAGAACTTCATCCATCTCTTGCCCCTCCTCCTGGATCCTTAATATTCCCTCCCCCTTCTCTCCCAGTGGCTCTTTTTCAATGTTCATTCATTGTAGGGCACGGCTATAGGGTTAAGCTTAGGACTGACCTGTTGGCAAAGCCACAAACAAGTCCCAGCTTAGAGGGCCCAGTCCTCTTATCATAACTAGGCTTGACCTTATGAGGCTCCCTAGATCTTATCTGGGTAGCTAATGGGCTGTGGGAGGTGCAGCAAGTGTGGCCAAAACAAGTGAAACTCACAAGAACACTGTAACTATGGTGACCACTACCTTGTATACCTCTGGTAAATGACCAGGTCATTTCTTCATCCTTTCCCAGCCCTCACTCAGGTTTTCAAACCCTTGGCTGAGCTGGCTCAGCACAATTCATTCATTCATTCATTCATTCATTCATTTAATATTTTTGAACATTTTCTGTGACAGGTGTGTTTGTAGGCTCTGGGGGACATAACAGTGAAGAACCCTGACAAAGGTCTGTCTTTCAATGAGCTTACTTTTTAGTGGGAGGAGCAATACACAAGTAATGAAATCAGACAATGTAAATTGCTGCAGAGATAAGAGGTCAGGGTAGAGTGGGAAAGAATGACCCAGGAACTCCCTTTAGATGTCATGATGCTGTTATTGCCTCTGTTATGAACACTGTGTATGAAAGAAAAGGAGAGGAGAAAGGTAATTCTTAGAGGGAGAGAAAAGATGGGAAGAACATTTAAGACAGAAAGACGTTAAAGGTCAGCAGCACAGGTAATTTTTATTGCAAATGGTAAATATGGTCAGCACTGAGGATAAACATACAGGTAATGCCACATAACTTACTACCTTGCTAAGTAGCTAGTTGGAGAAGAAAACCTAGTGAGTAGAAGAGAAATGATGCTGGTAACTTAGGCTGGTCTTTCGAATTAGGTCCAACTGGATTCCTTTTATTAAAAGCCAGAGAAGTGTGAGAAATGCTCACCCATCTGAATTCAAAGAATGGACTCAGAGACAGAAGTATGGCGAAAACAAGACTTTTAATATGTTTTCGGGAGCGGGTGTCCATCCCATTGTCCAGGCACACGTGGGGCAGGGAACATAGCCTATTTATTTAGTCCCTCCTCCGGTTCCTCATTGGCTGAGTATTATGGGGTCACCTGTTTCCTCATCTGTCACCTAGGTCTTGTGGTCTCCCATTGGGCCATTTAAAAAAATTGGGCTGAGGCCTTTTTAGCTGTTTCCACCTCCCCTGTCTACCTGAGGCAGATGCCTCGGGGGTTCCCAACAGGATGCTGGCCCACATGCACAGTTCTTGGCTCCCCTAACCTCACCCCTACATTCTGTTTGCCCCGGGAGGATTCAGCAAAGTCCATCAAAAGCTGACCATGCTGGAGATGGATCCCAGAGGTCCATTTCCCACAGAAGGGAGGAGGTAGATGAGGAAAACTGGACGTGCTATATAGATAGGTGTTGTCCTTGCTTTATTTTGTTTTCTGAGTGGGTGGGCATCCGGATAGATTCCAGAAGCCCAGACTTTTACAACCTAAATCATAGGCTTTCCTACAGACTATCTGCCATCTCTCCCTTTGCTCCCATAATGCAGAAAAGAGGCTGCTTTAAAGGAAAAAAAAAATGGAAACACTCAGGGTCCTGAGTGATGAAGACACAAGAGGGAGGCCTGAGACCTGCCCTAAGGGGTCATCTCCTCGCCTCGGGGAGAGGCAGGGATAAGGGGAGGAAGAACACCGGGAGTGAGATGGGGTACATGGCAGAACAACCACATCGATGACATTTACGGGAGCTGCCAAGAAACACAACCACCTCACACCAGGTTCATGGCTTAAACCGGCAGAGACCAGCTGAATCCAACATGACCACTCATTCACCTAACGGTCAGCGCTAGCCGGATCCTATGCTCCCTGTAATACATCAGCTTGCTGAAGGACTCTCCACATGCCACCGTTCTCCGAGATGGAAAGCCCGAATAAGGACACAAGTGGCTACAGAGCTCCTCAGAGAAGTCTCCACCCCTTTCCCGGGAAGAGCCTGAATATTCCTTCCCCTCCTTGAATACCCTAACCCCCCCACCCCCCGCCTCCCTTAAATGAACCTCAATAAATGAAGAAAATTCAGCTAAAAGGGCTGCAGTTCTGCCTCACTGCTTCACTAATAAACTCACTTTCACTTTAAACCTGATGCTGGCTTGTCTTCGAATTCTTTCCTGTGTGACGCCCAGAACCCACAGTGGGTCCCAGAGCCTGGGGTCCCCAGACCCCAAACACCTGCATCAGGAGGGAAAGCATGTAAGCACTGCGCTGTGAGGCCTGGCTTGGTTAAAAAGAGTCAAGAGAAGCATCCACAGGCCAGTCAAATCACAAGTCACGGTGTGTGTGTGTGTGTGTGTGTGTGTGTGTGTGTGTGTGTCCCTGAGAGAGAGCTAAGTGCAGAGGATGAAAACATTCCAGGAGTGGAGAGAAAAGTCCCAGAAAGGATTTGCTGCACGGATACTAAGTAAACAGAGAGGGAGTCCATCAGCTCAGTGTGAGAACGAGAGAGCCCAGGACAAAAGAGGAAAACAGGAGAACCACAGGCCGCCCCTGGCCTGGACAGCCTAAGCTAGGGCATCTGCAGTGACTGACAGGGCCAGTCGCCTTAGTCCGCAGCGAACATCTGAAACACTGAGACTTCTGAGATACATTAGGATGTTTGTTGATCAGAAAAGACTCCATCACTTCGAATAAATACTAAACCTATAATCTGAAGGAAAACCTTGAGCATACCTAGTCATCTCTATGCTAAACACCCATGCTCTTCACCCACAACCTGGAGCCGCAGTGCCTCCTAAAGGGGCGCAGTATTGGGCCTGTGTAACTGGAAGAAGGAGCAGGGGAGAGGCTGAAGAAGAGCACGTTGCAAAATTAAAAAAAAAAAAAGGAGCCCAGCTGTTGTGGCTCAGTGGTTGAGCATCGGCCTGTGAACCAGGAGGTCACGGTTCGATTCCTGGTCAGGGCACATGCCTAGGTTGCGGGCTGGATCCCCAGGGTGGGGTGCAAGAGGCAGCCGATCAATGATTCTCTCTCATCCTTAATGTTTCTCTCACTCGCTCCCTCTCCCTTCCTCTCTGAAATCAATAAAAACAGATTTTTTTAAAAAGGGGCGGGGCGGGGGGAGCAGATGGAGCAGCTTCTGGGCGCTTCAGTCATGCTGGGGTTCCTCCGCTGTGTGCTGCTTGCTCAGCCCTTGCCCCGCTAACCCTCACACGGAGCAGGCGTCTTGGAGACCAGGATACATTAAAAACAAAACCAAGGGCACAAAAACAGGGATTTCTCCTCCAGTCCAGAGCTGGCGTGCCCTGCCGTGAGTTCTTGCCACCCCGGGCCTGGCAGTAGTTGTCGCCGGCCTCAGTTTCCCCCCCACACCGAAATGCATCCACTTCACAACCAACCTGCAGGAGTTGATATTCCCTTCTGTGCTTCTCCCAATTGTTTTTTTCTTTTCCATCTCTTTTGAGAGTCATATTAAGTGCTTCTTACCAGCCCACTCTGGAGGTTTTTCCTCCCACTAATTTTCCTTGGGGTGCCACCCACGGTGCACAGCTGTGGGCCATCAGCTTACTATTTGCTGTAACTTTGCAGACATAACAAAGACTAAACTGAGATGATATACACTGGGGAGTTGCTGGGAGATGGGGTCATGGCAGCTTCCTTCCAGGCATCTTTGAAAAACAGATAAAGCTTTCAGTGCAGCCGGGAGAGAATGCAGATCGCTTGTTCATTTGGTTCCATCGATTTTGCTTCCTATTTTGGAGCAAACCAAAGCCACTCCAGTGAAACCTTTTATACCTTCTCCTTCCCTCTGCCTTCCTCTCTCACGGCCTCTTCCCCACCCCCTCACTCCCACCCCTTCCCCACCCCCCTCTGAGAAGCCCACATAGAGTTTAAGAGGAGGAAGAAATTATTTTCTTTCTGTCCTCAAGCCCTGAGGGCATTTGCAGCCTTCCCAGTAAATGTTCTCTAGGCCCCTGAATCTTACCACAGTACCAACAGGAAAGGGCATCCATAACGGGGAAATATAAAATCGACAACCAACACTTACAAAAAACCAAGCAGAACACAAGGAGAGACCCTGTTCTTTTGGGGAAAAGAAAAAAAAAAAGTTCAAATAATGACAAGTCTCTGTCCCCTGACACCAAAACAAGTTAATACAGCAATTCAGTCTGAAAATAGTAAGTCCTTACAAAGGCAGCGTACAAAAAAGGAGAGAACACTGCGTTCATTACAACAACATCAATACCTAAGCATCATACAATCCCCAACCATTTTCACAGACGCCAGAGACTCTGGACCTAAGTCCCAGGCTTTGCCTTTGCCAGCAATACCCCAAGGCCTTCTGAATGCTGGTTCTCCCCTCTGCTTCTCGCTCCCCATTCACTATCTGCTGACACCATCCTGGGCTAGTTATGAAAAGGAAGAGAGCAAGGAAAGTCAGAACTTGTTCAGCCTGGTCCGCTGGGGACAGTGGCCTGTTTGCCTCACCAGGAAGCCAGAGCTTCACACCCCAGGGAATCGCAGCATTGTCCCTCCAAGGGGATTCATACTCCTCTTCCCCCTCTCGGGTACCTGATTGTTTGTGTGGAAGAGGGAAGCAGGGAGAGACAAGGAAATGCCTGTGTGGTGTGGTGTGGGGGAGGGGGAGCAGAGCAGGGGGAGTGCAGGGGGAGGTCCTTAACCACAGGTCAGTCTAACCTGGGAGAAAGCTCCTTGGCAAGGAAGTGGCCCCCAGTGCAAGGCTGTGAAAACTTGGGAAGCTGATTGGCTATTTTGAACTATGTTGAAAAAGGTCCCAGTTAAAACTCCAGGGGAACAGGGACTCTCTCTCTCTCTTTCTCTCGCTCTTACTGGGTGACTTGTACTGTTTGCATTTAGGAACAATAAAGCATTTATTTTATTTAAATTTTATTTTTCAATTACAGTTTACAGTCAATGCTATTTTGTATTAGTTTCAATTGTACAGCATAGTGGTTAGACAGTCATATACTTTACAAAGCGATCCCCCTGACATTTCGAGTCCTCACCTGGCACCACACATAGTTATTACATAGTTAATATAATATTATTAACTATACTAGGGTCCCGGTGCACGAAATTCATGCACGGGGAGGATGGGGAAGGGGAGGCCCCTCAGCCCTATGTGCACCCTCTGTCACGTTCCAGGACCCCAGCCACTCCGGACCTAGGTGCAGGCCTACAGGCTCAGGGGGCCTGGCTCCCAAGGACGCCTGTCCTGGGACACAGACCTTTTGGTGCTGGCGCGCACACAAGCAGGTGGAGTGAGTACCTCCACCAGCGCCCGTGCAGGAGGAGGGGGAAGGGGAGGCCCCTCAGCCCTATGTGCACCCTCTGTCACGTTCCAGGACCCCAGCCACTCCGGACCTAGGTGCAGGCCTACAGGCTCAGGGGGCCTGGCTCCCAAGGACGCCTGTCCTGGGACACAGACCTTTTGGTGCTGGCGCGCACACAAGCAGGTGGAGCGAGTACCTCCACCAGCGCCTGTGCACGCACTCCACTGGGGTGGGGGAAGCTCCTACCCTGACCCCATCTCCCCGGTGCCTGCATGCTCCCACCTCGACCCGGGCTACCCAGGGTCCACGTGCACCGGCCCGCCCCTGGCTCCCCGGTGCCTGTGCACATGCAAGTGGCCACGGGGCCAGAACTTCCCCAGTATTGCCATGGCAACACGGGGGAGGTACCTGTCCTGTCCCCCGGCTGCCAAGTGCCTGTGTATGCAAATTAACCTGCCATCTTTGTTGGGTTAATTTGTCTACTCACTCCTCACTGGCTGGTGGACGTGGCTTGTGGGCATCACAGAGGAATGGTTAATTTGCATGTTTCTCTTTTATTATATAGGATTCCTTATGCTGTATTATATCCCATGACTATTTTGTAACTAATTTGTACTTCTTAATCCCTTCACCTTTTGGGACAATAAAGCATTTAAAAATCACTGTTACCAAACTCTGCTGTTCAAGTTCCCGTTATGTTCCATCCTGCAGTGGTGGTTGGGGCAGGGATGGGGGTGGGGTGGGGACAGGGACCACACTTTGGTTCTGGGTGCAGCTTGAGGTGAAAGTTCTCTCCTCTGCGCATGCCTCATCTGCATGACAAGGGGCTTAGGTCCGTCCTCTCTAAAAAGCAACTCAGGCCCTAGTCGGCCTGGCTCAGTGGATAGAGCGCCAGCCTGTGGAATGAAGGGTCCTGGGTTCCATTCGGTCAAGGGCATGTACCTCAGTTGCAGGCTCATCCCCGACCCAGGCCCCGGTCGGGGCTTATGCAGGGGGCAACCACATCAATGTTTCTCTCTGTCTTGCCCTCTCTCTTCCATTCTCCCTGAAAATCAATGGAAAAATATCCTCAGGTGAGGATTTAAGAAGTAATTAATTAGTTCATTTAAAAGCAACTCTGGATCTTGATAAACAGGAGAGGGCCATTTTGAGCTGGGTCTGAGGTTGCATAATCAGCGGACCATCTCTACTGTTCTCTGATAAAAAGCCAGTGTTTAAGCAGACATATCATATGGATAAAAATGGCCATGGACACCGTACTAGTATACACAACAAACATCCTTCCAAGGTTTGGGTGCCAGATAAAAAATAGTTTGTTAATTGCACAACTAAATATGATTTAATTTCATACTTTGTTATAATGTTCTATAAATAAATACACAGTGGAAATATAAGAAGCCCTTTCTTGCATCCCCTCTTTTTTGGTTTAGAAGACATGGTCACTATTGTCTAGACTTAGGACCTTCAAATGTATACACCTATGAAATTTCCCAACCTCCCATTTCCATTCCTCCTTCTCCTCTCTCCCCTCCCTCTGCAAGGCCTGCTGTTCGCCCTCACGCCACCCTTCCTGCTCAGTGATGACTTCAGCGCTCCTCCCAGCCCTGCGTTTCCCCCCTGCACACCCGCGGCCCCCAGGCCTCTGCAGCAGAACATCACGAAGGCATCTGTGGTGGCCAGCCTGGAATCTCTCAGCACCACAGCGCACACGCCCTACTCTGGACAGATTCTAGCCAAATAAAACAACTGGGGACACCGGGGTAGAAGTCAGGCACTGAGTTGGGGATGAAGATTTTCCATCCCCTGCCTCTGCAGTCACCGCGTTCATACCACCCTCCCCCCAGAGAAGAGGGTAAGTTCCTCAACCCACTTCCAGTGTCTCATGTGTCAATCCCAGGCACAGAGCGCCTGTGGCTCCGTATTCACATCCCTGTACCAACAAGTTCATCGGGATTCTCTCCAGAAAGCCAGGCTCCCAGGAAATGCACAAAGGGTCCCGGATGAACACACTCTGTGCAGGTGGCCCCGCAGCTCCAGGCCAGCAAAGGTCAGTGCCAGTGTTTGGCTGAATGAAAGGCTGCAGGGATAAAGGCACACACCTCACAGACCCGGAGGGGCTCCGCCTCAACCTACCCATGTCGGGGCCAAAGTGTTAAGAAGAGTAGGGGAGCCCTAGCTGGTTTGGCTCAGTGGATAGAGCATTGGCCCTTGGACGGAAAGGTCCCAGGTTTGATTCCGGTCAAGGGCACGTACCTTGGTTGCAGGCTAGATCTCTAGCCTCAGTCAGGGGCACGTGCAGGAGGCAACCAATTGATGTGTCTGTCACTCTCACACAGATGTTTCTCTCTCTGTGTCTCTCCACCTCTCTTCCACTGTCTCTAAAACTCAATGGAAAAGTATCCTTGGGTGAGGATTAACAACAACAAAAGAAGAAGAAGGAGGGTCGGGGGAGGATGTGAAAGATTCAGACATTAACCTGCATAAAGAAACATCCTTTCCTGTACCAAATTTGCACACCAGGTTCCCTTAAGTGCACATTTACTCCTTGGTACTTATTCTGATTGTATGTGTCCTCTGAGCACCCTTTTGGTTGTTCACTTTCCAGGCCTTTCCCATCTTGTCCCTTCAGCCCACTGGCCGATACTAATATGCAACCTTAGCTATACTTGGTGACTACCTTGTGCAACACTTTTCCCAGCCTGGCTGAGCCCCAAGGACCCTCGAGGCCTCCACCCAGTCTACCCTGATCCTGCTCATGTTGCCAATGCTGCACCATTATACCAACACATCATAACACAACCTCACATATTCCTTTCACTCTATCTTAGAGCTTTCAAAACTATACACTAAATCTAGAATGCTTATATATTTGATGGCCAACTTTTTGCTTTAAAAATAAAAATTTGGCAGGATGACAATATTTAGTAATAGCACAACCTAAGTACTACCTCTAAAGGAAGAATAAAACATCATCTAATACTGTTATCAAATGTTCAGCTCCCTAAACTCTAGAATCCTTCACAGTAGTCAGCAAACTCATTAGTCAACAGAGCCAAATATCAACAGTACAACGATTGAAAGTTCTTTTGAGAGCCAAATTTTTTAAACTTAAACTATATAGGTAGGTACATTGTTATTAACTTAATTAGGGCACTCCTAAGGCTTAGGAAGAGCCACACTGAAGGGGCTAAAGAGCTGCATGTGGCTCATGAACCACAGTTTGCCGACCACGGCTTAGGGGATGAATGATAGCAGAATAGCACTTGGCATTCTTCTGTGATGGCCTAGAGAAATGAGTTCCCTTCCGGGAAATCCAGTTTATTGTTAGTGGGTCCAGCACAAGGCGAAGATGTGGAGAAAAGGGAACCCTAGTACACTGCTGATGGGAATGCAGACCGGTGCAGACACTGTGGAAATCAGTATGGAGGTTTTCCTCAAAAAATTAAATATGGAACTGCGATTTGACCCAGTGATCCCACTTCTATATCTTAAGAAACCCGAAGCACCAATCAGAAAGAATGCATGCACCTCTATGTTCATAACAGCACAATTTACAATAGCTAAGATCTAGAAACAGCCCAAGTGCCCATCAGTAGATGAGTGGATAAAAAAGATGTGGTACATTTACACCATGGAATACTAGGCAGCAGTAAAAAAGAAGAACCTCCTACCTGCTGAGACAACATGGAGTGTCTTGAAGAGTATCATGCTAAGTGAAATAAGTCAGTCAGAGAAAGACAAGGATCCCATGATCTCACTCACAGGTGGAATCTAAGTAACAAAATGAACTGATGAATGGAGTGGATCCAGAGACATGGAAACAGGGAACAGAGTTCTGAATCTTGGAGGGAAGGCAGGGGAGGTAACCAACCAAGGACCTTGTATGCATATATGCATGGCCCATGGCCACAGACAATGGGGCAGTCAGGGCCTGGGGTGGGGGCGGGCTGGAGGGGCCAATGGGGGAGGGGGGACATATACTTTCAACAGTAAAGAATTATTTTTTTAATTAGCTTATGCAGCACTAAAACACTTGGATATATAGGTTTAGCTGTGTGTAGGTTGTTTCAGATGTGTTAGCAATGTTTTCATTGTTTACTCAGAAAAAAAAATAAAGATAGTTAATAATAAAGGGAGGAGTGATGAAAAGCCCATTTGGAATCACTTCTGCCCTCTGGGTACGCCCGGCAGGGGAGGTTTACTGCTCAAAAGGGAAGCCCACTTCCTGGTTGGTACTTTCCTGAGGTTAGGTGGCTCCTGCACTGCTACAGAAAAGTTAATTTCCTGTTCCATTTTTCCTGAAGCATTTGTGCACTTTGGCTTAATTAATACTAGATTTTCCACTAGGGAAGAAGCAGGCGAGGGCTGCAACTATTACACTTACTATTGCTTGTTAAAGAAGCAGTGAAACATCAAGAGGAAACTCAATTGTGACCGCACAGATTGGGACTCCTAGTGACATTTTGAAATATAACTGTATAACTTGACATTTAAGTAGCACACTCTCCTATAACTTTTTAATGAAAAAGAAGGAGCATTCCTGGTACTCGAATTTATGTTGCTTATATGCTTTCTTTCCCCTCAAGAGCCTCCGAATGCAATGAGAATCTTTTCATGACATTATGCTTTGGGCTGTGTTAAATTAACTGCACAATGAGGCCATTAGGCTGACGTGTTTCTAAAGCCTGAGCAGCCTACATAAGCACACCAAAATCTGTCTATAAATGCCTCCAGATTATGAAATCAAAACAGAAGAACCACCAATCACGAACAGCCAACTAGGCTTGAAGTTATTCTCAATCGATAATTTCCTTGCTCTGCTTCCACCTTTTCTGTATAGAAGTTTTTACCAGGTCTCCTGCCGTTGGAGTTCTAACCACTTCTGGTTTGGAGCTGCCTGATTTGAATAGATTTTTGCTCAAATAAACTCATAACGTATTTAACATGCCTGTTTCTCCTTAAGTAATGTTTATTCCCCTGTTCTTTATATTCTCAATCTTTTCCAAAGCACTCTGCTACAGTGTCTAATTTGATCCCATAACATCTCTGCAACAGACATTTCCACCCCCAGGCTACATGGAACCCGGAGGAGTCACTTGCCCATGGTCACTCAGTCTTCACCATGGGAACTGGGTCTCCATTGGTGCTAGCTGGCCTGGAGAGTGAGTGGGGCACAGCAGGGTCAGCCTCAGATGCATGGACCTTTGACAGATGGTTCAGAAGGTTCCCAGAAGCCTGCACCACCACCCCAACAACATCCACTCTGTCTTACGTCATCAGGACCCTGGAGCAATATTACTGTTAAAATAAATTCCATTTTTACTCCATAAGTTATTCACTATCATCAGGCTTTTTCACTTGCCTGACTCTCCCATCCTGAATTGACCTCCCCCAGCCTATCCACTGCCCCCAGATCACTCTCTTCAGCATAGTCTAAATATACTTAGAGCAGCAGAAATCAGCTCATTTGTAAAGATCAGTTGTGAGGTGTCTAAGAAATTGGCTATTGCCCTGGCTGGTATAGCTCAGTTGGTTGAGCATTGTCTGACATACCAAGAGGTCACTGGTTTGATTCCTGGTTGCAGGCTTGATCCCCAGTAGGGGGCATGCAGGAGGCAGCTGATCAATATTTCTCTCTTTCTCTCTCTCTACTCCCTCTCCCTTCCTGTCTCTCTAAAATCAATCTATACATATATAAGCCTAAGCGATTGAACCACTGGACGACTGGAATGACTGGAATGACTGGTCGCTATGATGCACATTGACCACCGGGGGGCAGATGCTCAACACAGGAGCTGCCCCCTGATGGTCAGTGCACTCCCACAGTGGCCTGGTGGCTGCCACTCCCTCAGTAGTCCTGCAAGGTCCCATCTCTGGAGAATGGGCCAGGCACCGATGGACCTGCACCACTGACATGATCCTGACAGCTCCACTGGCCTCCTGGAATTTGGCCTCGGGCACCATGGCCACTTCCCCTCCCTAGATGCTCCACAAAGAAGAAAGGATATAAGAGCAGCTGCCAGGGGGCTCCCAACAACTGGCGGGAACATCAGCGGGACAGATCCAGATCCCGGGCCTGCCCGGAGGACTGATCGCATCCTGCCCACCCCCCAACCCCACTAGGGACCCCACTAGGGACCCCACTAGGGACCAGGAATTGCACAAATTCTTGCACCAGGCCTCTAGTAAAAAATAAACACATATATTTTTTTAATCTAATGAAAAGACACAGGCTGAGGATCAAAGATATGTACTACACATGCATTCTTGAAACAAGAACAATATAAGCCATCTAAAGTGCTTATTTTTGTGCCGGAGCTAAACCCAGCTTCTCAGGGGCAGGAAGGACAAATCGATTGGATGTCAACTCTAGTCAGCCACCATTCTTGGTGTTTCCAGACACATATTCAGTTCTCATAAGTGGGGCTTAATTAGCTCCCTATGTCCAGTGAGAAAATTGAGAGTTTAGAAATCCAGGTAAAATGTGTCTGTGTCCTACAGCTAGTAAATGACACAGCAGGATTGAAACCAACATGTAGCAGAGCCCATGTTTCTTCCACAACATACCTATGCTCTGTTAGACTTCTTAGCCAATATACTTCACAGGCTGGAAAGTAGAACCCTTGCTGGAGATAGTTAGGCTTATTCTCACCAGCAATGTGCGGAGTAACGGAGTCTCCTGCTTAGCAAACTGCCCCGATGAATTCACACTAGTGTGGGTTTATCAAGAGTCCCTACGTAAGGATTAGAGACACCAAATACAGTAATATTTCAGAGCACCTGACCAGACCCATCTGTACCTCCAACTCCATGTGCTCTTCTTAATAATTATTTTGGTTCATTTTTTTAATTTTGAATCATAAGTACCCTTAGCCTCCATTAGTGAAATTCATTGAAAAAATGTTTCATGAAGATCTTATATGTAGCAGAGATCAATTCCTATTTAGCCATTTTATTCCCTTCTTCACCCTGAACGTAATATGTTTTGTTTTTAACACAGTTGACAGAGTACTGTCTCCCTTGCACATGTCCAACTTTGGTATAGCTTCTGAGAACGTAAGTCCTATTCTAGAACATGAGCTCATCTTTTTGGTGAACCTGGCTACCTAGGCAAACATATCCAAAGGAAACCAAAGGGAAAAATGAAACCAAGACATGCCTTTTACCCCAAAAGGCCAGACACGCCAAGTTGATAACAGGAAGTACTTTTTTTTTATGTCATTGGTTTCCATTTCAAAGGAATGGAATGCCTATCTAATATGAGTTCCTAATTAACTGCATTAGAACAAGAAACAGAAGTCATTAAAGAAAGAAGCAGAAGCTATTGACACATCTTGAAAAAAGAAAACAAGACAGAATGATACTTATAAACTGGCTAATTTCTTGATTCATAGGAAATTTCACATAACTTGCTTAAATGAGCTTCATCAAAGCTCCATTAAAATTTATCTGAGCAAGCAAATTTAAATTTAAAATTCTCTCAGTATGAACAATTTTCACCCATGTGCATATTTCATTACAAAAATTTAACATAGCTCTAATCAACTATCTCAGAGAAATCTACAGGCATTAAATGCTCATCAGTAAGCCCAACTGATTCTATGAAAGTTGTATACCTATTAGTATTCTGACAACATCTCCTGGAAGCCTTTTATACACAGACCCCCGTATTTACATGCTATCAGCAGGATTTTAAAACCTTCACCTTCAAATCTGAGGTTGACAAAGAAGCCAAGAAAGATGGAAAGAAGTTAGAAAGCACTTGTGAAAGAATGTTGGTTTTTGCTTTTTATTGGTTCGTTTCTTTTAATATGATAGATCCTTGAGAATGTTTAGAGGACAAAGATCCCAACAAGACAAATGAGCTGAAGAAAATAGGAAAGACAGATGATACTTGAAGAAGCAGATTCAATGCAGCAAAATGGTAGGATGACTAGCATTAATCAGAAGTGCAAGAAGTGGTCGGGAGTTCAAGGGGTACTGGTACAGGAAAAAGATGGAGTGGAGAACTTGAGAGTTCAGCAAAGAAAGAGAAAGAGAGGGGAGAAGTGGCTCCTCTCATTTCCTTTCCTAGCCTCTGGTCTAAAGTCAGCCTTCTCTGACCCTGAAGTCCGTGACTCATTTATTTATTCACTCACTGACTAGATATTTTAGTCTGCACTCACTATATGTCAGATACCGTTTTGGTAGTGAAGATGTAGCAGTAAGTGAAATGAAGTCCTTGCCCTTAAAGAATTTATATCTATGCAGGGAGGCAGACAGTACATACATGGGGGAGGGGAGAGGATGCAAAAGTAGGTGTACAGTGGTTCGTATAAAACACAATACTATAATTAGTCAATAATAATATAAGAATAAACTGTGTTTTGTGCACTCACACTGTAAACCTACTTTTGCCCAACCCTGTATATATAGCTGTTCAGGGTCCAAGATTTCAACCTTTTCCCCTACTGCTCCCTAACTCATCTTTCTACATCCCCACCTATAGCATCTTATTTATCCCAATATCTTAAAACAAAAAAAAAAAAGGAATTCAGCCCAAACTGAAGACCGGGCCTACAACAAGCAGACCTGACTCTGAAGTGACTTATCAGCCTTCCCAAATTCCGTCTTGGTTCTAACAGTTCATTTTCCTGTGAAAAGGCATTAATTAGAGGCTGGCAAACAGGGAGAGAAATCCAATAATGCTTTTATCTCAGGCATGCTTGCCCACGTGCTTATGTTCACTTCGACAATTGCTTATTGCTCACCTGCTTTGTGAAGGCCAGAGGTTAGAGTCTGTAGGGAATGAGTAAATCTTCAAGGGTATTAAATCGTTATTCTTTTTTAAAAATATGTTTTGTTGATTTCAGAAAGAGGAAGGAAGGAGAGAGAGAGAGAGAGAGAGAGAGAGAGAGAGAGAGAGAAACGTGGATGAGAGAGAAACATTGATTGGCTGTCTCCCGCACACCCCTCACTGGGGATGTGTCCTCAACCAAGGTACATTCCCTTGACCAGAATTGAACCTGGGACCCTGGAGTCCACAAACTCCTGCATGTCGGGGATCAAGCCCAAAACCTGGGCATGTGCCCTGACCAGGAATCAAACCTGTGACCTCCTGGTGTGTGGAACCCAGTCAACCAATGGAGGCACATGGCCAAGCTAAATAATAATTATTCTGATACTTAATATTCAATGAGCACTTTCTATCTGCTAGACACTTTAAGGGCTTCACATGGCTTATTTCATTTAATCCTCACATTAGCCTTGTAAGGTGGGTGATAATATATCCACTTGCAGGCGAGAAAACAAAATCCTGGGGAGGTCAAGAGTTGTGCCCAAGGTAATTCATCTGACTCCGGAGCTCATGTGCTGAACTCTGCTGCCTCCCAATTTCATACTTTTCCTAGGGCTGCCATAGCAACTACTGAAGGCTTTTCTGGAGCAATACTGTAGGAGTTGTGCATAGATGGCTTTGGATGTGAAGGTAGCTGGTTAGTTGACTGAAATAGTCTAGGCTGGTGACAATGAGAGCACAGTATAGAAATTGTGGAGGTAGATTCAAAGATTTTGAAATATTGATTAGTTATTCCCTGGATTCATTTGGGGAGCTAGAGAAAATTTCACTCTTTACACAGCCATAAGGTGATACTTACTAAGGCCCCTCAGCATGATGAAGGGCCAAAGGCACATCATGGTCTTGGAGAGAAGTTCAAAGTTAGAGCTAGAAAAGATAACGTATAAACTACACAGAGGAGCCCTGGCCGGTTTGGCTCAGTGGATAGAGCGTTGGCCTGCGGACTGAAGGGTCCCAGGTTCAGTTCCGGTCAAGGGCATGTACCTTGGTTGCGGGCACATCCCCAGCAGGGGGTGTGCAGGAGGCAGTTGATCAATGTCTCTCTCTCTCATTGATGTTTCAAACTTTCTATCCCTCTCCCTTCCTCTCTGTAAAAAAAATCAATAAAATATATTAAAAAACAAAACAAAAAACTACACAGAGGAAACCTAGGGATGAGCCAGAAACGAGGGGGATGCAGACAGACAAGTTAAGTGGGGTTGAAACAAATGGTCCCAAATAAGGGCTGTGAACAGGGCAAGAATATTGAGGCCTTTACACAACAATGTAAATATAAATAGTCCTACTGAACTGTACTCTTAAAAATTGTGAAGAGGATACATTTTGTATTTTGTTTCTTACCTCAATTTAAAAATTTTCAATAGGTAACAATTTTAAAAAAGAAATCTGAAAAATGTCACCTTTCGAACTTGGAGCTGTCCAGGCAGATCAGTGACAAGCCTAGAGATTTGGTGAGGAGCCCGGCCAGTCAGATTACGTGATGGGCAAGTTATGGAGAAAGAGTAATAACTATCAAATATAACTAAGTTTTAAAATCTATGCATCCAGGGAAATGGGGGAAGAGGGGGTCCTATTCCTGAAAATAGAGAGGTCAGTAATAGTCAGTGACTTGGGCATGAACATTTGAGAGAAAATTATTTGAGTTTTCATAGTGCTTGTTACTCTTCAATAAAAGATTACAAGGGAAATTGGAGACGCAGGTCTGGAGGTTCAAGAGTGAAAGCTAAGCTAGAAATATACATGCTAGGTTATCTGTGAAAGGGTGAAAATTAGCAATATGCCAAATTGATATAACCACCAAAGCGAAGTATAAAACAAGACAATAAAGGCCCAATAAACGAAACTTGGGAATGCCTTTTAGCATCAGAGTAAATGAAGCCGGAAAGGAGACCACAAGCTATTCGTATTGGTCAGAGAATAACCCTGCTGTGTCACAAAACTCAAAGGGGGACCTTTTTTTTTAATATATTTTATTGATTTTTTACAGAGAGGAAGAGAGAGAGCGAGAGAGAGTTAGAAACATCGATGAGAGAGAAACATCGACCAGCTACCTCCTGCACATCTCCTACTGGGGATGTGCCCACAACCCCGGTACATGCCCTTGACCGGAATGGAACCTGGGACCTTTCAGTCCGCAGGCGGACGCTCTATCCACTGAGCCAAACCGGTTTCGGCGAAAGGGGGACTTTTGAGAACAAGTTGTGCACAACGATGTAAAATTCTTCAGAGAAGAAAGATGTGGATTGAAAAGAAATTATTTGACTTGGTAGCCAAGGAGTCATCAACATGGATCGATGGTTCAGTAGGAAAGGAGGCCAAAGGGAAAGGGAACGGAATGGGTAGGGGTGGCCAGGAGTGCACCCCGAGAGAACCTGCTACCGTTTCTCCGAAGGAAAGGAGCGAGAAGGGGCACCTTGGTGAGGTGGGTTGCCAGGGACAGGGACAGCTTGTTTTCTCAGTTACGAGCATGTTTACTCTCAAAGGGCGGGCCCGATGGAGAGGTATAAATGGTAGAGAGTACCTCTGGAATCCGTTCTGGAAAAGGTCGAAAGACCATGTTCAAGCACACAAGAGAAAGTTAGATTTGAAATTGCCCCCCAACTGCTCTGCCTATCTTCAGTTCCACCCACTGCAGTCCATTCTGGAGTGTTCTCTCTACAACGTAAATCTACTCATGCACTTATAAACTCTTCCATAAATATCTGCTTAATGAGTGCAGAAAAGTGAATAAATAAATTAGTGAATGAATGGGTGAGGAGGAGAAAGAGAAGGATTCTCAGTGAGATAATTACAGACAGGTAATTTCAGATAACTTCACTTAAGGAAAGTGATTACTCCATTTCCCAAGCGTAAGAGCACATTTTGACGTTTTCTATGGATTTCAGAAAGCAAATTGGATAACTTCTGTATCAGACACTAGATCACCTTGCCTCCCGAACCCCTCCAGTGGGCATTACGCAGGCCATAGCTGTGGTAAGCTGTGGACACTGTTTTCACCACTTTGGGCAACACAGACCTGCGAGTTCTTCTGAACAGTACTGGTTGAAAAGGAGGGCGCAGCTCATCTCTACTCTAGCAGGTCTGCACCCACTGAGGCCCTGGCACCCCAATGGCTGCCCAGAGAGTCCATCCTACTTGGAAGTAGGATGGGGCAAACTCAAGCCAATGAAAGACAGAAACGGGGAAAAACTAGAAGATAAATTACTAGCCTTCTTGTCCACTTCCCCCAGTGCCAGTACTGAGACGCAGTCGTTTAATACAGCCTCTCTGGAAATATCTCCCAATAACGCACGCATTTCTGTTGGCTCTCCCCCTTCCTTTCTGCTCCCCACTTTTGTGTCCTGGGATTGCACCTGGTCTAAACAAGTAATTTTGAGACATTTTTCAATGTTCAATATCTTAGGGGATATTTGAAGCATGTTATTAGAAGCACAAACAAAAACGGATTTGTAATGAAAACATTCGTTTATTTGCATTGGCTTACGTTTGGGTACTGGAAAGAGTAGTTGCAGAGAATAGTTGCAGTCACTGAAGGAGAATGAAAAGGCAAGAAGAAATGGTGAACGAACAGTCAAGCAACAAGGAAACAGTCATTCTCCTTGTAGACTATCAACAGGAGATAATCAGAAACACATGGCTCTGGTGAGCACAGATGTGGTCCCCAGATAGCAAAGTTTCCATCAAAGGAGCCCATATTAAGGAGATTTTTCTCCCATTGTGCCTGTTTGTAATTAATGTGTTCCTATGTTATGACATATTAAAGTGTTAGATTCCAAAAACAAAAATTTACTGAGTGACTTATCTCAATGAAGACAATTGAAATTGTCTTCAGTTTACATATTAAATTGAAATAATTTTTAAGCGACAACAAATTACCAGCTAAAATTCAAACAACTAAGAAATGACAAAAAGTATACTTGCTTAGCAAAGCCCCTTGGGGAGTTAAAAATGGAAAAAAGAATAAAAAATTGGCCAGAAAGAGGGAGAGTACTTCCTTGCTATGGAAAGTTGGCATACACTATACCATGATCTCAATCTGCACTGAGAACAGTTTTAGACATTGAACCAGATCCCAGTGGTAAAGATGTAAAGGGCACAGTCAGTCACCCACCTTTAAATATTTGCTACCACAAATATTTAACCCTCTGTTCCTAGGCTGCTATAGCACAAAAGGTCTTCTCTTAAAACGACTGAAACCAAAGACTGGGACATACTCACTGCTCATTCAAGAAAGCATGAAAACTATGATTCAAGAAATGCTCTGTGACTACACTTTGGTTTCTGACTGTGTATTCCTGCAGACTCCACCGCAGTCATTAAATCAGTTTTTCAAATGTCCTCAGGTAGATTCTTTAAGAATTTTTTTTTCCTTTTGTAGATTTGTAAATCCAGATGCAACTGCCACTTCCTGGAGGGGCAGTTAGTTTAAAGTTTAAATGTATTACTGTTTAAGCATTTGTCATGTTTCTTGGTATTTCTTTAGGTCTGAATAGCTGAAGGAAATTATAACTTTTCCCAGAGAATTGCACATACACATACACACAACATTTTCCATAAAGTACATAAGCTCGGTAGATACCTCATCCATCCAAATACTTTCTGGAATCCATGAGCCTAATGTCAAAGCCAGCTGCTTTAAGTAACTTTAAAAATCACTTAAAGATGGATAAACACAAGGAAGGGAAAGCCCTAGTAGCATGCCTATTTTGGTATGCCCATCAAAGTAAAAACAAATCCCTTTTTTAAAATTTTTATTGTTTTTTTAATCAGAGAGGAAGGGAGAGAGAGAGAGAGAGAGAGAGAGAGAGAGAGAACTAGAAACATCAATGATGAGAGAATCATTGATCAGCTGCCTCCAGCACGCCCCCCACTGGGGATGGAGCCTGAAACCTGAGCATGTGCCCTTGACTGGAATTGAACCCGGGACCCTTCAGTCCACAGGCTGACGCTCTATCTATTTAGTTTCTAAACTAGAGAGGGCTAGCTATTTTTAAATAAATTTCATAAGTAGCTGTCTTTGAGAATAATCTATATGTTGGCCCCAAAGACATTTCTTTTTTCACTTAAGCTATCTGAAAGAATATTAATATTCAAAACTGGATTATTATTCTGGATCAGATACTATAAGAATAACTAATTTATACCTGATTTAAACTAACTTCCACATGATACATTCTCTCTAGCTTCCTTTCTATCTCTACAAAAAATGACTCTAAACCAATGGCTGGCACAAGTTAAGTTAAAAATAGAGGCACGTGGCAAGTGTTTGGAAATTTAGTGTTCATATGTATGGATTTCTGGACTGTAATTGTGAATTTAGAATCTTGCTTATGATTAAAATATTTAATACTATCAACAATTTGCAAAAAAAATCATGTGTTTGTCAAATTTTGTGAAGAAAAATTCTAAAGTGAATGTTTTATGCAAGCAGCCAAAAAGATCCAAAGTGAAATGAATTTTCCTGGGACAGCCTAGAAATAACAGTTAACATATGCCTAAGCTGCAGACAAAAGCAGGATACGTGTAAAATCAAGGAGGGAGTAAAAGGGGCTGTAAGTTAATGAATAAAAACCTTTTTGTCCAAAATTTTCAACAAAAAGTTTAGGTACTTAAGGAGCAAAACCATCTCAACTATTTTTAAAGAAATTATATTTATTTAATATTAGAACCTAACAAGAAGTGACTTTCAAAGTCACAGTTTATATCCATCATAAATTTGATATACTAAAAAAAAAAAACATCCAAAAATTACAGGAGTTAAGTTAATGTTAGGATAAGTAAACAAAAATACATAGTCTTCAATTACTTTAGAGTATTTAATAACTGATTCACACTTGCAGCTGCTGTTCATCGAGAAGTGTTTCTAGTTAACTTATTTATCTGCTATTTTTTGCATAACATATTTCTTGGTCAAGATGCTTCTTGACATTATTGATAAAATAAGTCATTCATGTAAAAGTTTTCAAATTTTCTTCATTCTAACCTAATATTATTTTGTATTTCAATAAGTTCTTAGAGTTGTGCTTTCACAAATTATTATTAGATTTTGAACTTATTTTTACTTAGAGCATCAGCCCTGCAGTAGGGACCGGGTAGATGGACCATGTCAGAACGCTGGCCCAGGGGCCGGCCTGAACATCTGGGGGCGTCAGCCATCTGGTCTGTAAAATAATGACGCTCATACCTGCCTTACCTAACTCACAGGGTTGAGTCCGATATGAATCCATAAAGAGTTTTTAAAAACAAGATGGTACTTGTGCTGGAGGTGTTAGCAATAATGGTAAAAGTACTGTTTGGTATTTAACAAGAAATTCTGCTCCAAACAATAACCGTGATCATAGAATTTACTGCAGAAATAAGACAGTAGTTTACTGATTGCTAAATTACCTTGCTACAATACCTGCTGTAGCATAGAAATCATTGACTTTGCTACTGTGAATTTTGTCTGTGTGTTTTCTTTTTCTTTTCTTTTTTTTTTTAGACTGGACTATTTTAAGTATCATTTCACTGACAGGCATAAGGGGCGGGGGGTGCTATATTAAAATAGTAATCTGAGTGTTTTTATGTGTTTTGTGTTTTCTCTAACACTTGACAAGTGAGATTAGTAAAGTTAATTAGCATAGGATAAGTATAGGATAATCTATATTTTCCTAATTCTATAAGCAATAAAATGCGGTGTATCAATTCTTTTGAAGAAACCTATTGTCATTTTCTTTTAAATGCTTCAGAAATAAACATTTGTTCTAGAAATGTGTTCACCAACCAAAATTGATTTAACCTATTACGAAATGGAATTTGGGAGTGTCTTTGAGTCTGGCGTGGTCGGGGTGCTCACACTGGCTGCCTTGAGGAAAGAAACACTTAGTGTTTATCACCTTTTAGGGATCTTTATTTATGTTTCTAAACTTTAAATCTGTAGGTCTCTTAGAACCCTAAGGTTTTCAGAAAGCATGCAGATCACTCCCACCTCCTCCAAATTGTCTATTTCATTCAGCTGGAATGAAGCGAACACCTCAGAGAGAAAATAGTGGCCAGGACTTTCTGGGAATAAAGAGAAGTTGAAGCAACATGTGTCTCGCTGTCCTAAGGTCACTCTCTGGGCTGGGTGTATCCTGGACCTCTGTCAGACCTCATGGCAGTTAATTTTAGTTTCACAGAAAGGACAGCGAGAGGCAGAAAATGTCAAGGGTAAGCTTATGACCGCCGTACCTTTCTGATTTCCGGGGCATTGCCAGGGAGAAA
The DNA here is from genome assembly GCF_000327345.1 of Myotis davidii. Lineage (NCBI taxonomy): Eukaryota > Metazoa > Chordata > Mammalia > Chiroptera > Vespertilionidae > Myotis > Myotis davidii. The sequence continues at coordinate 1,043,837 of NW_006285795.1, forward strand.
GAAGCACGGTTCGTCCACAGAATGTCTTCTCTTGCATCTGCTCGCCTGGGGTTCAGTGGGTGTGTTGGGGGCAGCCCCGGGCACAGTGGCTGCCAGCTTCCTCGTCCCTCGGAGGGTCAGGCTCTGGTAGAAGAGACAGATGGCCACCACCAAACCCACCAAGAAGGGCCGGGGGCAAAATCGCCGTCGACAAAGGAACCCTGGACGACAGACCATGACCAGTTCAGCTGCCCTTGGCCCCTGGCCACGTTGCCGGAAAAGTCATAGCAGCTATTCCCTGTCAGCATGAAGAACACCAATCCGCCGCCTTTTTCCGCAGCTTAAGTAAAGATTGCTCCATCCCGCTCAAGAACTTTCCGAAGAATCATACCAAAGAGTTATAGGTCCCAGAAGTCTGAGTCGGTTGCTAAGAGCTCTTGCGTGGATGACAGTAAGAAGTGGGCTGGCCTGGGTTAAATAACAGTCATTTTAAGAAGACATCCAAATAGCAATAGCGGTAACGAAGAACCCGAGCGGACCCCAGGCTGCCAAACTGTTGCTTCCGGCAATGCCTTCTGTCCACCACCTCCTTCCACTCACAGTGACGACATCACAGGAAAACAGAAGACACCCCCAGGGCCCATCTGGAACCTCCAAACCGCGCCGAAGAGTGCAGTCGCTTAAAACGCAAAGTGCCCAGCAAAGCGCCCCGTGGCGCAGCGGGGAGAAGGGGAATGGGGGGCGGGCCAGCTCGCCGGAGCAGCTCCCCAGTTTTCCTCCGGCTTTAAAAGCTTCCAAGTTCCCTAACTGCTTCCCTTCATTCCGTTTCAAATCGCCACTTTCCTGGAAGCACTTACGGCTTTTAACATAAAAGCGGAGTGAACGGTTTGAATGGACTGGGCTCCTGTTAGGGTTTTCGCCTGTGACTTGGTTGCATTGCGTTTCAAGCTCAAAGTCCTGTGTACTTACTCGGTGTTCATCCTTGCGGCCAGAAAAAAGTTTCCGCGGGTCCCTAATGGATTGTTGGTCGGAGCCACTCGGAAGGAAACACCCCGTCCTGTGACTCCGATCATCTCGCAGACGCGGACACACACACGCGCCCTCCCGGCGGGGAGCGGCGG
>NW_006285795.1:1045127-1046665 GCF_000327345.1 Myotis davidii
AGCCATGCGTTCAGCTCTGGATCAGTCAAGGTGGGCATCCTTAGACTGGGGACATCGGTAACCATGTCCCCGCCACGTGACTGCCTCCGAAGAGCTGCAGCAATTTAAATTCACAAGTGATGTGCCCAGCCATGTCTATGTAATTTCTTCTTCCTGATAGGATGGTGCCAAAACCGATAGCCCTCTGTCCATTGATGACAGACGACGTCGAGGATCTTCACTTAGGGAATCATGGTCACTCTTTTGGGGATAAGTGGTCACAATTCCTGTCTGGACCCCAGAACAGCCCGCCTGTTGTATGCACAGAATAACTGAGCTTTCTGCTTAGTACCTAATTCATATCACAGTGGTTATTATGAGTTCTGTCCAGGACGAATGCCCGAGTCCTCCAAAGGCTAATTGCTGACACATCTTACAAGGAGTTGATGGGAGCGGGTATTGGGTAACTTTTGCTCAGTAGGAAGTGGTACCCAGCAGGCTTTGTCCATATTCAACTCCATCTACTGCTGCTGGACAGACGGCCCCAAGGCACTCCGGGTCAGGCAATTCTGCAGACTCCATCCACGTTTGCTGAGTCAGCTGAGGGGACTGCAAGGAGAAAAGCAATCCTCTCCCTGCCCTCGCTTTTCGAAATCTGCCGGTTTAGGCTCATAGCAGACCTTCTCCAAAGGCTCGGAGTCTAAATAGCTGTTGTAGCCTGTTCCTAACTCCAAGTCATTCTTGGGGCTGAAGTTCTCCTGTGAGGCCACACCCCCGGAGTGATTCCATGCTTTAGGCAAGGTCCTGTCAGTCACTTGGATTTTGTGATACGGAGCGCCCCCTTGGGGTGCCCAGCTACTATAGAATGGACATCTACAGATAGGACCTATGTTAACACCCTGATAAAACAGATTAAAGTCTTAGAGAATACAGATTCACACTAAATCTAGACTTATTCCAAGTTCTTGCATCTATTTCCTCCAGTGTGTTTAATATTAATTTATAGACTCAGAGTCGTCAGTCCCATGACAAGTGAAGGAATAGAGAAAAATGAAATGACACTTGACTTTAGGAAGCCAAAAGGTTTTGTAGAAGAAATAGCTAAATGTGGAGGGCAACTACAGTGTTTCGACAGGTTCAAACCTCAGACTGATGAGAGGGCACAGTCCTCTCATTGCCACGTGCAAGTCCCAGCTTGGAGGGCAGGGCCCTCCCAGGACAATTATAGCCAACAGTTGTAGTTGTAAGCTTGAACCTATGGTCCGAACAGGGTGCCCCATGTGCCTGAGTGATGTAGGCTTGATAGAGTTCAAGCCCATATTACTCAGGCACATGAGGCCACATGTTCAGACCACAGTTGTAAACATCTTGACTACACCCTTACTTTGGCTATAAAATAAAGACACAGCTTGTAGTCCATGGCGCTGTCTCTCCATCCGGGGGCAGCGTCCCACCCAGACCCACCTTTTATTCTCTTGTCTGTCTTTTCTCCATCCTTCACTGCCCCCCTCAGGGTCACTGAACCTGGCTGAGCTGGCATAGCACATAAGGCGCCCTGG
>NW_006285795.1:1047083-1050973 GCF_000327345.1 Myotis davidii
AACAGATAAGCCTATATAAGAAAAGTCTACTATGCAAATTGTCCCTCGGGCGGTCTTTCCACCCGGAGACTGGGAGTTTAACCACTCGCTATGACGTGTGCTGACCACCAGGGGGCGGTGTGGAACATGGTGGGCATTGGCAACACAGCACTGGCAACAGGCGGCAGTGTAGGAGCTGCTAGCCCTGATGGGCCCCAATGAGAGCTGGACTGTGGGGGGATGGTAGAGCAGGTGAGTGGGTGGTGCCAGGACAAGGCGGGTGTGAGCAGGGGCTGATTGCCCCACCAATCACCCCACAGATGGAGACCAGTGGTGGCAGCAGGGGATGGGGCTGCTGCCCGGCTCCCAGGCCCTGAGAGAGCCGGGCAGGGGGCCTGGCCCTGACTGATCACCCCACAGATGGAGACCAGCAGCTGGCAGGCCCTGATAGCCTGATTGGGGCTGGGCCCCAGGCTGGGATGGGAAACTGGGGATGGGTGGTGGTGACCAACCTCCCACGGTGCCCAGGCAGGGGGCTGCGACCTCTCACTGGCTACCTGGGGGTGGGGGTGATAGGGATGGAGGTGCAGTGAGAATGCGGGGTGTCCTCTGAGCTCGCTCTCACTCCCCCTGCTAACCTCCCCCGGAACGCCAAGGCTCTTGCGCTGGAGAAGCTCCCATGCTCAGGTGCCAGGTGCCTGCGAGGAGCCCACCCCACATGCATGGGGCCTCTTCCGGGTGAGCCGGGCACAGCTGCCAGGAACACAGGGCCAGTTGGGCTCCCTGTGGGTTCACACAGGAGCCAGTTTGCGAAGCTGGCTGGGGGAGAGCATGCTGCCCACCTGGCTTCCATGTGGTGTTGCTGGGTGTCCAGACGCCCCGCTCATCACATCTCCACACGGGGACTCGGGCGCCGTGACTCAGGCGGAGAGGGGCGCATGGGGGCCGGGGGCCTAGGTGCTGCCCAGGGCCCAGAGGTCAGCTGGGACCTGCTCTTCCATGCCAGACACTCGCACTTTGATTGCTGGCCAAGACTAGGGACCGCACCCGTGCATGAATTTGTGCACCAGGCCTCTAGTGATCAGTATGTTGGGCTTCTTGGAACACAGAAGCAACAAAAGCACACATGAGCAGTGTTAGATCTCGTCCCTTTACTTTGTGAGATGGAGGTGGGTGGCAGATGCTCATTTCGAAGAGTGAGAACGAGGGTGGAGTGGGAGTGGTTTGCACGTAGAGACTACAAGTGCGAGGGATTTATGCCTGAGTGGTAATGGCAGCATGAAGGTGACAGAACAGGGAAGAATGAAGAGAATAAGTGGTTCAGTGTGGGGCGTGGGAGGATAGACAGTAGAAGTATGAACCCATGGTTTCTGGCAGAGAATCAGAGTGAATGCTTTTGTGCATATGGTTTCACGAAGTAACCCATCCACTAAACCATTTTGGCATCCGAAAGATGGTATGTTAGCAGCATTAACCTGGGACAATAGAGTGACAGAACTCTCCAGCACGAAATATGCTCTTCTATCACACATTTCAATTTAGCTTTTGGTATGGAGTGGGGATGGAGGGAGAGGATATGTTTAATAATGGTTGTTTGAAGAAGATATTTTCAAATTTTTATTTTATGATTTAAAGTAGGGTAATAAAAATGTCCATAACAGAGAAGATTCCAGTGTGGGATCAGGAACTTTGGGAAAGTAATTTACCTCTTTGAGTATCAGCTTCCTCCTAAAATGCCTCCTCTTTGAGTATCGGCTTCAGCGATCACTAGACCTCAGAGGTCACCAGAGGCTGGGAGGAAGGTGAAATCTTCAGATTCTGGGCCCTTTTGGTTTCCTACAGGGAAATCTTTTCTCTTTCTTCTTTTTTATAAAATATATTTTTATTGATTTCAGAGAGGAAGGGAGAGGGAGAGCAATATAGAAACATCCATGCTGAGAGAGAATCATGGATCGGCTGTGTCCTGCACGTTCCCCACTGGGGATCAAGCCCACAACCTGGGCATGTGCTCTTGACTGGAATTGAACCTGGGACCTTTCAGTTCGCCGGCTGACACTCTATCCACTGAGGCAAACTGGCTGGGGCAAGCTTTTCTCTTTCAAGAGGCTCTTGACCATGGAGATGTAAAATCCAGCTGTAGCTACTAACGGGGATGTTGTGAAGTAAGTCCTGGCAGTCCTGTCAACAACTGGGCACTCGGCTTCCGGTACTTTCCCCCTACAGTTCCACTGCCCTCTCCTCAGCTCCTATCACCTTCATCTGATGCTGACTATAGAACTTTCTCCATTAGCACTGACCATAATATGATGTTCATAGATTGTGAATCACATACTTGAATCTCTACTGTACCAAAATATCATTCCAGGCACGGGGAAAACAGAAGACATATACGACAAATACCATAAATGAATATAACAAATTGGTCAGTGTAGGGTAACTTCTGTAACAAACAACCTCAAAATCTCAGTGCCTTGATACAATAAAAGCACTCATCACCTTCCCATGTTTGTCAGTTTCTGTTAGGACTGTGACCAGGGTACTTCCACCGGGGACTTTCCATACCCTAGAATCTTGGCTACCCACTGGGGTCCTCTGAATCCCACAGAAGATGAAGAATGAGAGAAGGGCATAGAGGATTGTGTGGGAGGTTTTGGGGGGACAAACTTCAAATTGTCATCTATTCTTTGGCCCACATTCTGTGGGCCAGAGCCCAGTCACATGGGCCCGTGTAACTGAAAATGAGCTGGGAAATGAGGTTTAGCGATGTGCCCAGGAGGAAAAGGAAACGAGGCTGATAAACATATATCTGTTCCAGCCACAACTAAGTTGGAGATAAGTGCCATGGAGACGCAAAATAGGAAGATCAGATTTTAGGGTGGTGATAAGGAAAGTGGTCATTTCTTAATTGGGCTCTGAAGAGTCCCAAAGACTTCAACTGCCTCAAAAGGGCAAATACAGGTTATATGTCTTAGTGGAAGTTCACTAAGGATAAAGCTGGAGAGTCAGGTCCAGGTCAAGTCCTGCTACACCAGCGGTTCTCAACCTGTGGGTCGCGACCCCTTTGTCCGTAGAACGACCCTTTCACAGGAGTCGCCTAAGACCATCCTGCATATCAGATATTTACATTACGATTCATAACAGTAGCAACATTACAGTTATGAAGTAGCAACGAAAATAATTTTATGGTTGGGTCACAACATGAGGAACTGTATTTAAAGGTTGAGAACCATTGTGCTACACTTTAAGTTCAACATGTTATGTAGCCTTTATCTACAAACAGTAGGAACCCCCAAATAAACAAGTTTCTTCTCCAGAATACTTATTAATGAAGATATCATGATAGCTGTCAGGATATAGGATGACCTTTATTTACAATTATTTGAGAATACTCTTATATTACCATTAACCTTAGTGATAAATTCACGGAGCAAAATCTTTTTTTTTTTTCTTTTTAGGTAGAATAAGGACAACATGGGTCAAGTTCATGTGGTTACTCTCAATGGTGCAAAATACACACAGGACTTAACAGAAGTCTATGTGCAGTGCCTTAGAGCCCTCACTGTGCCTCAGAGGAAAAGGGTATCTACACTGTTATGAGTATGTGCTTTCCCATAAAGTTATGTAAACGTGAGTGTCCTATCTAATAAAAGAGAAACATGGTAATTGGCGTAGGACCGCTATCCTTCCCATTGGCTAATCAGGGCGATATGCAAATTAACTGACAGCCAAGATGGCGGCCGGCAGCCAGGCAGCTGGAAGCTAACATGAGGCTTGGTTGCTTCAGTGGGACAGAGGACTCCAACGTTCCTCGCCTGCCTTGCCGGCCTCTGAGCTGCAGTTTAAGAAACATTGTTACAAAAATAGAAGCTAAACAAAACCCCAGAAACCTGCTTTCAGCCAGCCGGGATCTC
>NW_006285795.1:1051399-1053944 GCF_000327345.1 Myotis davidii
GAGCCCGACCAGGGGCTGCACCTAGGGATTGGGCCTGCCCTCTGCCACCCGGGAGCAGGCCTAAGCCAGCAGGTCGTTATCTCCCGAGGGGTCCCAGACTGCGAGAGGGCACAGGCCAGGCTGAGGGAACCCCCTTTCTCCTGAGTGCACAAATTTTTGTGCACCGGGCCTCTAGTTATTTTATACTGGGTGTAGGATCATGCATCCTTTCACCTAAATTTAGAACCTGACATCTGCCATTCATTACAATGACCCACCGGAAGCTCATCTGCAGTCAGGTCCTGTGTGGCTCTTTAGATGCTGGAGGACAGTGAACAGAAATCCCAAAACAGTTGTCGTTTCTAATGCATTTAAACTTGCTGAATTTCCTTTCAACTCAGCTAGGTTGCTTCTCTCCAGATCTTTTCACTTGGGTAGTCACTTTGTGTATAAATGTATGAGTTTAAGTTTAAGACCACTAACGGTTTTATGGAGTTTTGCATTCAGGAAAAAAAAAAAAAAAGAAAGTAGCCCGCTGGTGTGGGTCAGTGGTGGAGCATCGACCTATGAACCAGGAGGTCACGGTTCGATTCCTGGTGAGGGTGCGTCCCCACAGTTGCAGACTCGATTCCCAGTATGGGGCGTGCAGGAGGCAGCCGATCAATGATTCTCAGCATTGATATTTCTATCTCTCCCTCTTCCTTCCTCTCTGAAATCAATTTTTTTTAAAAAAAGTAAAGATTTTTCTCTTCCTTTCCAGTGGCTGCTGACTGGTGACAGCAGGATTTGACAGAGGTCTAGGAATGGTGTTAAAGGGTGAAAGGGACGGTGCAGGACTTCCCTTGGGCACATTTGTCTATTTACACATAAAAATAAGATGCTGCATTGCACATCTTCATTTTTCTACTATTCTTTTCTTGTTTGATGTATTTATTTGAACATTCTGCACTGTTTCTAGATGAACAACAGTTGAAATAAAACAAGTGCTTCACACTAAATACTTTTCATTTAAAATTGCCCACAAGACCAGTATTTCTGAGCATACAAATCACCTGGAGGTCCCACATGACACTGCCTTTTTAAATGGGGCACACAATAGGTCTTCATTTAATGTCATCAGTAGGTTCTGGGACATGGCGAGTTTAAACAAAATAACAGGTGAGCTCAATTTTATCGTAGGTTACTTCAGTGGTTCTCAACCTTGGCTGCACATTAGAATCAACTGGGAATCTTTTTAAAATCCTGATTTCTGGGCCTCATCCCCCGGAAATTCTGTTTCTTTCTTACTGATGTTGTGGCCCCACCCCATAACAAAGAAACAGAATTTCCGGAGGATGAGGCCCAGAAATCAGGATTTTAAAAAGATTCCCAGGTGCTTCTAATGTGCAGCCAAGGTTGAGAACCACTGGGTGACTTGATATAATTAAAAATCAAATTCTTACAGCACATTTCTAATTACAGAAACATCACCAAACTTCTAATGAAAGATTCAAAACACTTCTGATATTAGACATTGAAATATATGTGAATTATACATACATTTAAGGTGAATAGCCTGGTTGGAGTGGCTCAGTTGGTTGAGCATTGTCCCACCCATGGAAAGACTGTCAATTTAATGCCTGATCAGGGCACATACCTGGGTTGCAGATTTGTGCCCCAATTGGGGAGCGTGTGGAAGGCAACCAATTGATGTTTCTCTCTCTCTCTGAAGGCAACCAATTGATGTCTCTCTCTCTCTCTCCCTTTCTCACTCTAATCATATCCTTGGAGGATTTTTTAAAAAAGATTAATAAAAACAGGAAAGATGATTTCCAACCCACTGATACCAGAGCCTACCCCAGTAGTTCAAGGTACAGGGATGAACCCACCCTGGGCAGGATGTCCTTCCATAGCAGGGCACTCACACCCATCACACTCACTCAGACTGGGACAATGTGGACACCAGCTCCTCGGGTGCACATCTTTGTGACGTGGAGGAAACTGGAATCCTTGGAGAAAATCCAAAGGCCCAACCGAGAATCGATTTTATTTCTCTCGTCAACGTTATAACCAAATGATGTTGAATGGAAACAATGCTACTCAAGGACTTCCTGTACACTCAGCAGCTCTTCACAGTTCTCAACTGGGTACATGGCTAATTTTTCACAGCTTTCTTTTATTTTAAAAAATATATTTTTATTGATTTCAGAGAGGAAGGAGAGGGAGAGAAACATCAATAATGAGAATCATTGATTGGCTGCCTCCAGCATGCCCCCTACTGGGGATGGAGCCCGCAACCCAGGCATGTGCCCTTTACCAGAATCAAACCTGGGACCCTTCAGTCTGCAGGCTGATGCTCTATTCAGAGCCAAACCAGCTAGGGCACAGCTTTCTCTCTTCATAAGCAATTTGAAAATGCTTGCACCAGTACCAAATTTACTTTTGTTGAATTCTGTACTGTGTTTTAGTTACTAGTGTACTTATATCTCTTTACAATATAGTTTGCTTAATGACAGAACTATTCTACTCATCTCCATACTCTTGTGTCTTCCTATGATTTAAATATTTTTTTTAAATTTATTGATTT
>NW_006285795.1:1054065-1056828 GCF_000327345.1 Myotis davidii
GCTACAACCTTGGTGTAGTGGGAACAACACTAACCAACTGAGATACCCAACCAGAGATTCCTGAGTGATTTACTTCGTATTTGTTGAGATCTACACATTACTAGTTCAAATCTTTTCCATGATATTCCAATGTTTTGCACATGAAGTATTTCACATCCAGTGGGACAATTTTGTTCCCCAGAACACATTTGGCAATGTCTAGAGACCTTGCTGGTTGTCACAACTTGAGGGTGGAGGCTGCTATGGACATCTAGTGTGCAGGTGTGAGGGACACAGCTCCACAACAAAGAATCATTCAGCACAAATGTCAACAGTGCTGAGGTTGGGAACTGAAATTTACCAAAGAAACTGTTGTTGCACAATTTCTGCATGTGGCTAAGATTGCTTGTCACTTAAATTACAATAATGAGTACTTGAGCAGTCTGTGGCAATGACATTGGGATTTCACCACTTCTGAATGTGTAATTATATTGCCTCCTCAAACAAATGCAACTTTGTGCATATGATCTCCTCTAAGTCTCTCAAATTTGCTAAGATTTGCATCCTCTAAAAGACTTTATATATGCATACACATACACATATACTAGTACACATACATATATTTACACATACATTCTAAAGACAGATAGTAGATAGAACAACTGACAAATAGAAAAACTACTTACTTCAAGCAGTGAGCACTCAGGTAGAATGGCAAACATTTAATCCAACGAATTATTTTTTTTACTTTCTTTAGGACACCTGTATCTTGTCATAAAGCCAGAATTCCTATGTTTTTATCAATCAACTAGAGACCCAGTCCACAAAATTCATGCATGGGGTGGGGGTGGGGTGTCCCCTAAACCCAGCCTCACACTCTCCAATCCAGGAAATTCCTCTTGATCACCACTAACTGCCTCTGCCTGCCAGCCTGATCGCCCCGGGCAGTCTGCTTGTTCAGTCATTTGGTGGTCCCTTGCTAGCCCCCCTGCCAGCCTGGTCGCCCCACGCAGCCTGCTGCTCAGTCATTTGGTTATCCCTAACTCACTCCCCTGCTGCCCCGCTGGCCTGGTTGCCACTAACTGCTCCCCTGATGACCTGGTTGCCCCTTACTGCCCCCCCCCCACCGGCCTGGTCACCTGTTACTGCCCCTGTTGCCAGCCTGGTCACCCCCAACTGCCCCCCTCCCCCGCCGGCCTGGTCGCCCCACGCAGCCTGCTGCTCAGTCATTTGGTTGTCCCTAACTAACTCCCCTGCCAGCATGGTCGCCCCACTTAGCCTGCTATTCAGTCATTTGGTCATCCCTCACTAACCCTCCTGCGGGCCTGGTTGCCCCACTCAGCCTGCTGTTCAGTCATTTGGTCGTCCCCCACTAACCCCTCTGCCAGCCTTGTCACCCCATGCAGCCTGCCAGCCTGCTGTTCAGTCATTACTATTACTGTGACAGTGTCCCCAACAATTTGCATAGTCCTCTATAATTAGTATCCTATTTAATAATTACAGAATATGCAAATTGACCATCACAAAGATGGCAGCGCCCATAGCCACAAGATCATAGCGCCTAGTCCCCTCAGCCCCACTGGAGTCCTCCAGTCCTTTCAGTCCTTCCAGGGGTGGCAGGCCTGTGGTGCGGCCAGACCCATCCTCAGCCTCCCAGCCCCCCAGGGCCAGCCGGAGAAGCAGGCAAGCCTCGGATGGCAGCTGCCCAGCCACCCAGGGCCGGCCCGAGGCACAGGCAAGCCTCGGATGGCAGCTGCCCAGTCACCTAGGGCTGGCCCGAGGCACAGGCAAGCCTCAGATGGCAGCTGCCCAGCCGCCCAGGGCCACCCAAGGCTCAGGTAACCAGGGCCAGCCAAGGCTTGTGCTGCCGGCAGTGGCAGCAGCAGAAGTGTGATGGGGAATCACGGCACAGGCAAGCCTCGGATGGCAGCTGCCCAGTCACCTAGGGCTGGCCCGAGGCACAGGCAAGCCTCGGATGGCAGCAGCCCAGCCACCTAGGGCTGACCCGAGGCACAGGCAAGCCTCAGATGGCAGCTGCCCAGCTGCCCAGGGCTGCCTGAGGCTCAGGTAACCAGGGCCGGCCGAGGGTTGTGCTGTTGGCAGTGACAGCAGCAGAGGTGTGATGGGGGCATTGCCTCCCCTGATGGCCGGCTCACCTCCCGCCCGAGGGCTCCCAGACTGCAAGCAAGCCAGCTTGAGGGACCCCTCGCCCCCTCCAGTGCATGAATTTTCATGCACCAGGCTTCTAGGAGATACAGAAAAAATATACAAACTTAGCTTTCTTTTTTCATATCATAGTATCAAATTATGTTCTTTTACTCAAATAGATATCTCATTTGTTTTCTCTGTAGATCTGCAATATTCCTTGGAATGATAATACATTTTAAAAATTGCCTCAAGAAAGTCACATAATTTAGCTTGTTTCTTTTTGAAATGTAATCACAATTCAGTCATCTATTTTTATTTTCAGAAAAGGTATTTTGAAATGTTTACAGTATTAAATTTGCTTCCTAAGAAACTAATGTATATGGTGGGGGAATGGGAGGTGGGTAAGTTTTGTCTTATCACTCTGATGAAGGCTGGCATTCATTTAGCTCAGTGGTTCTCAACCTTGGCTGCACATTAGAATCACCTGGGAATCTTTTTAAAATCCTGATTTCTGGGCCTCATCCTCCGGAATTTCTGTTTCTTTGTTACTAATTTTGTGGCCCCGCCCCATAACAAAGAAACATGAATGTCAAAAGATTACCTCTATATCTAAAACATATGATCTCTGATATATCA
>NW_006285795.1:1056875-1084108 GCF_000327345.1 Myotis davidii
CCACTGATTTAGCTAATCTATATCTATCAAAGCCTAACATGAAAATTGTCCCTTCAGGAGTTCAATTGCTCGCTATGACGTGTGACCAACAGGGGGCAGCACGGAATGAAGGAAGGCCCTGGCCAGCAGCTGGGGAAGGGAGGCTCCGGCGGGCAGCTGGAAGGCCCCAATCAGCCCTGATCACTGGCCAGGCCTAGGGACCCTACCCATGAGTGAATTTTCATGTATCTGGTCTCTAGTCTGGGTGATAAGAAGGAAACATTCTTTGACAAGGTTTTTGTCACAGGTATACCACATGAAGTCAAAAGATTACCTCTATATCTAAAACATATGATCTCTGATATATCAGCTTAATTTTTTTCTTGTTTTCAACAAGAGAACTGACTGGTCTTTTAACATATATAAATGACAACAATTGGTAAAGTGAGAGCATCTTTTGGCACACTTGAGAAACCCATTAAAAAAAAGTCATTTGTCATATTAAAGATAAATACAAAGTGCTCCAAGGATATGAATATGGGGAAGACTAATCTATATCTATCAAAGCCTAACATGAAAATTGTCCCTTCAGGAGTTCAATTGCTCGCTATGACGTGTGACCAACAGGGGGCAGCACGGAATGAAGGAAGGCCCTGGCCAGCAGCTGGGGAAGGGAGGCTCCGGCGGGCAGCTGGAAGGCCCCAATCAGCCCTGATCACTGGCCAGGCCTAGGGACCCTACCCATGAGTGAATTTTCATGTATCTGGTCTCTAGTCTGGGTGATAAGAAGGAAACATTCTTTGACAAGGTTTTTGTCACAGGTATACCACATGAAGTCAAAAGATTACCTCTATATCTAAAACATATGATCTCTGATATATCAGCTTAATTTTTTTCTTGTTTTCAACAAGAGAACTGACTGGTCTTTTAACATATATAAATGACAACAATTGGTAAAGTGAGAGCATCTTTTGGCACACTTGAGAAACCCATTAAAAAAAAGTCATTTGTCATATTAAAGATAAATACAAAGTGCTCCAAGGATATGAATATGGGGAAGACATACTAAAACGTTCTACTAACTAGTTATAATATTAGTAAATCATTCTAATGAACTGACTCATATTTATGCTCGGAGTTACTTGGAAATATTCCTGACTGGCCCCTTGAATTGCATTTGACCTAGAAAACTTTTTAAAGTAACTTGGTAACCATTACAATTGTTCTTATTTTCAACACGGAGGGTCCCTCTCCTGGAGTAGATTTAACAATGCAAAGAGAATTAAAATATGACCATTGCTTTTCCGTACAACTTTTGTTAAATTTGTGAATGTTTTAAATTAGTTCATTATTGGAGACTAGCACTTACATACTTTCCTAAGGAAAACTATTCTTTTTCCTTTTTCAAATATACTTTTATTGATTTCAGATAGGAAGGGAGAGAAAGATAGAAACATCAATGATGAGAGGGAATCATTGATTGGCTGCCTCCTGCACCCCCCCTACTGGGGATCAAGCCCGCAACCCGGGCATATGCCCTTGACCGGAATTGAACCTGGGACCCTTCAGTCCACAGGCCGATATTCTATCCACTGAGCCAAACCAGCTAGGACAGGAAAACTACTGTAGGTCCTCGGGTTACGTTGGAGATCCGTTCCTCTGGCATGACGTAATGCGATTTTCGCCCTAAGTCGGAATCCACCTACATAAGCACCTACGTCACTCACATGGAGCACATAACAATTCCTGACCTTTACTTGTGGTAAATAAATAATAAAAAACATAAAGCACCTATGTACATACGTTGAAATTACGGAATATACGTCGAGTCCGACGTAGCCCGAGGACTGCCTGTATTCTTATTCATTAGAGTAGGCAATGAGGAATAGAATGAGAATAAGCAACATGCACACAAGCATACACATTCCCCACACTCACTCACCACACTGGCTTCCGAACTGTGAATAAGCAGCAGGAAAATGAATGATTATAATGCCTCTTTTGCCATCAGTAAAGAAAATAAAAAGGGGCTATTGACTTAACTAAAAACTGAATCATATGGCTCTAAAGAATTTATTAAGAAATTAATCTCAAAAAACATTTTGATATATCGAAGTCTCTAATAATTTATTAGTTAGGATATTGACTTATAAGATATACATGACTTACTACCTTAAAATATAAATGGCCAGAGGGAATATGCCTCTTTTTTATGACAAACTTTAATTACAATAAAAAAATACTGAAGTCAGTTCATAACTTTAACTTACTTCTCTGTAGCAGAATCAAATCAGGAATATTAAGATCCTGGGTCAGAAATCACAATCTGCTTAAATATTTTAGATTTATCATCTAAAAAGGAAATCTAAAAATCTTGACTAGCAATTCTAATTTGTAGTGTTTCAAAATATGGGAGAAAAGGTTAATTTTAAGTATAGAATTTTTAAAATATTTCCAAGTTTAGATAATTAACTACTGTCAGCCTATTTTATAATCTTTTTTTTTTTAATCCTCACCCAAGGATGTTTTTTCCATTGATTTATAGATTTTTAGATAGTGTGAAAGCAGGGGATGGGTGGGGCGGGCGGGGAGGAGGACAGAGAGCAAAACATCAATTTGAGAGAGACACATCAATAGGTTGCCTACCACATGCGCCCCAACCGGGCCAAGGAACAAATCTGCAACCCAGGTATGTGCCCTTGACCAGGAATGGAACCTGTGACCCTTCGGTGCACTGGCCGATGCTCTCCACCGATTCACATCGGCCAGGGCTGATTTTACCATCTTATTTAGAAAATGCTGCCCTGGCCGATGTGGCTCAGTTGGTTGGGTGCCATCCTGTGCACCAAGAGATTGTCGGTTCAGTTCCTGGTCAGGATACATGCCTGGGTTGTGGACTCAATTCCCGGTAGGGGGTGTGCAGGAGGCAGCCCATCAATGTTTCGCTGTCACATTGATGTTTTTCTTTCTCTCCTTCTCCCTTCCTCTCTCTCTAAAAATCAATACAAACATAAAAATGCTATTTTATTAAACTGTTAAATAGTAACAGTATAATGTATTTAACCAACGATAAGTAAATGTCACTACTATTCCTATTAAGACACAATTCCATGGCACAGTGTAAAATGTTCTTCCTGAGTAGACTCTTGCCCAGCTTCTGGCTTCGTTCCCCGACCTGACACATCTCTCTACCCCATGTCTACCCATTCCTGATTACTTTTAAGTTCCCAGAATGTATGTGGTTGTTGAACAATCTCTTCTGCCTTGAAAACCGTGTCTACTATCTATCTTTAGGAATCAGTTCAAATGAAACCTCCTAGGTCAAGTCTCCCAGTGTTCCCAGAGAGCTTTGTATACTCATACACTATCGCGTGTATCAAAATACCACAACTGGCCCTAACCAGTTGCTCAGTGGGTAGAGCATCGGCCTGTGGACTAAAGGGTCCCAGGTTCAATTCCAGTCAAGGGCATACACCTTGGTTGTGGGCACATCCCCAGTAGGGGGTGTGCAGGAGGCAGCTGATCGATGTTTCCCTCTCATCGATGTTTCTAACTCTATTCCTCTCCCTTCCTCTGTTAAAAAAAATCAATAAAATATACTTTAAAAAAGAAAAAATACCGCAACTGTTTGAGGACATGTCTGTCCTTCCCACTTCCCACAGAAACACACACAAACACACACACACACTTGCATTTCTGTATTCTCAACATTTAGGTGCTTAATGTTTGTTAAATTATAAGCATTTTCTAGGGCATCTTTCCTCTTAAAGCCCATTTGTTGGAAGATGTCTTTTTAAACGTGTGAGAGTTGAATGTCTACATTCTATAATGTCTACACGTGCAAAGAGTATGTTACCCCTTCCAAACCAAGTACAGTGGTCATTTATTTTTCTAAGGTTGAATTAATTCATTAGATCAAGAAGACCATTTTTGAGGTCTAAGGACAAAGGGCCCTATTGCTGTATCAGCCTAAGTAAGGTTGCTAAAAATCTAAAATAGGTACAATTTGCTTTAAAGGAGAAAAGAGCAAAAAAATTTAACTGCCCTTAAAAAGAATGATTGTATGTTTATCAAACACTCAGCTTCATTTAGGCATTTAATTAAGCCATTTATTCCCCCCCCATAAACTGTGAACCCACATTTGTATTTTTTTATGCCACCAATTGTTACATGAGTTTTGTACACAACAAAGATTTTTGAATGTGTATTTGATAATACCAAAAATGCTCATCATACCCCTTTGTCAATGTCACAACAAACACTAATAGTTGGCCACATTATTTTTGATGAGGTAGTTCCATGTCTGGCTATCTGAGATATTAACAGGTTCCACCCATTATTAAATAACTGCACAAAGTTTTGGTTTACGTCTTTATACACACTTCACAAAATAGTCAATGTTTGAGTTGAAGATTTGTCAAAATGTTTTCGGAGTGATTTGGGAAGCAGTGGAATTCACATACTGAAAAGGGCTGTAGCAGCTGGAAGTAGGGATGTTCCTGACTCTGACAAGGAACTTTCTCTGAAAATAAGGCTGAATATAAGGCTTTTTCCTTTGACCAATTCCTATAATACAAATAAGTTTGGGAAAATCATTACATTTAATTAGAACATTAAACAATAACACTAAGCATCTCCAGGCAACATGCTGATAAGCTAATTGAATACTACGTTATATATTATTTCTTAAAGATTTATAAAATTTCCATGAAATATTGGGTACCACCAAATTGTGATACTAGTGATACTATGAAATCATGGTAACCCACAAATGAACCTAACTTAGCTTTATGGGCTGTCCAGTTATAAAACAGACTGCAACAGCTCAGAGCTGTGGCATTGGGAAGCTGGAAGAGAACTCTGAAATCCCCTATCTAACCCAAACCCTTTGGGTAGCATTGCATAGACGTCACAGTTTTCTGAATAAGTCCTAAGAGGCTCATAAGTAGTTTTCATTAAAGTAAAAATCTGATGTACCCAGTACGTTTTGATATAAAAAATATGACATAATAAATATTTTAAAAGCTTTAAGGATTTTTCTACTGACCAGACTCAATAGTATGCAAAATTTATAATTTAAATAGCACCTATAGAATAAAACCATAGAAGTGCTTTAGAGACTTCCTACAGCTAGCATCACCCTGGTTTAGTAAGGCCCAGAGTGATTAAAAAATTGAATTAACCGTCATACTAGTATATGGTAAAATAAAAAACTGAACTGAATTTTAAGCTCCAATCCAGGGGTCGCTTTACTTAAATTGGCCACACTGCCTTAAGTCAAATATCTATAACCATTATTTTCATTTTACCTGCTGTAATTAGACTTCTTTCATGTCCTTCCAACTGAAGGAAAAGTCAGAAAGATGATCTAAAAAAATACATCTGCATTTCAAATTTACATTAAAAATGTCTTTCCCTTATTTTCACATCACAAATTCTAAGCATTATTAAAGAAATCACAGATTAAACAGCTTTCTGTGTCCTGGGCCTCAGTCCTTAGATTATGAAAATTGGAATTTAATTAGAATTGAGAAATTTTCATTAAGTGTGTAAAGTATAAATACAAGTAATTTTTTAAAAACTTTATTTTAACACCTAATACAATTCCAATTTTAAGGATTACTTGCACAAAAAAATAAACACATTTGGTATAAAAATGTATCACTTTAATACCCTTTCCCCTTCAGCCCCTCCCCCCACCCTCATGAACTGCACTCGGTCTGGATGTAGAGACATAGAAAGACTAATGGCACAGAGTAGCTTTTACCTACAGGAGTTTCTGTTTATGTACCCAGGTACTCTAGAGGACACCAGCTCACTTTATCACATGAACCACTTCCTTCAGCCTGCTGAATGTAGTTTCACAAAGAAACAAAGCTTATTATAAAGGCATTTAAAAAACCATTATCTTAAATTCTTTTTAGAAGCACTACCTTTTTTTTAACCATTTATATACAGTGTTACATAACAGCTCTGGAGTGCAGTACATGCAGCAGAACATACCTGTTGAATATAAAATACTTTTCTTAAAACCTTCATCGTTGGAATTCTTAAAGTCTAAATTATAGAATGCCCATTACTTTGTGAAAACGGCTGAGGAATACAAATGTCTGCATATGTTGGCCACTGAAAGAATCCAAGGCTAACTGGAATAATATTCATAGCACACCAGGAGTGCATAAATAATTTACTTACATTATTAAAATACAACCCATAAAATTCAAGTTCAAGATCTTACAGGATTGCCTATGTAAATCCTTTAAGTGGTTGCCTGGAAATGCACTGTATCTTCTTTCTCTTTTCTTCTCTTTTAAAGTCCTATATAAAATGTTTAGTTGAAGTCTTACTCTTTCTCAAATGAAATGACCATCTTTATTTGTGCCGACTGCCTCTTCTCTTCATGGCAGCAGTACACTGTGGACAGTACCATTTTCCTTTTGGTGCTTCTGTCAACCCAACGCATCCATAATGGAACCATTCTATAGGGCACTAGAAAGCAAAATTGCAAAGAAGTTTTTAGTTCTTTAAAGATTAGGGAGTATATTAAACTATGTCCACTACACCAAATATTAGATTAATGGAAACATAATGTTTAGATCTAGGAGCTGATTTATAAACAACACGGTCCAACTGATAAGCTTCAGAGATGAGGCAATGGAGGCACAGAAAAATTATGCACCTTTGTTAACTGAGATTCATGTAATCTATTTCCATAATTCTAAATAATGAACTAAAATTTACTAATTTTCATTTTCTTGGAGAGTAAGTTGATACCAACTTTTAAAGATAAGAAGTGAGATGGGTCTCTTATGTAAAAAAGAAATTTATTTTAAAGATTTTATTTAATACTAGAGGCCTGGTGCATGAGATTCGTGCACTGGGGGAGGGGTGGTCCCTCAGCCTGGCCTGCACCACAGTCCAACAGCCCTCAGGGGATGTCTGACTGATGGCTTAGGCCCACTCCCCAGTCGAACATCCTTAATGCGGCTGCGGAGGCCAGCTTCTGGGCTTCTGACTGAGCAGCGCTCACCCTGTGGGAGCACACTGACCACCAGGGGGCAGCTCCTGCATTGAGCGTCTGCCCCCTGGTGGTGAGTGCACGTCATAACGACTGTTGTTTGGCCATTTGGTCAATTTACATATTACCCTTTTATTATATAGGAGGATTCAGCTTTATTTGCTCCCACATTGAGTAGAATGAGCTACTTGTAATTAAAGACATAAAGGAATGCTCTGGCTTTCCCTTTTGAATAAACCCATTCCTAGATATGCAGAGAGGAAAAGTGCTGTACTCTGCAATGCATTAGGCAGTTCTACACTTCCACAGAAAATCTTCGCATTCAGAAAATCTTAACTGGGAATGAGAGAGATCAGAATATGATAGGTTAATCACAGAAATCTGATTTGTCATTTCCACTAACTGCCTAGGAGACAGTTTCCAATGGTGTTCTTGAAATGCTTGGGCAATACTGTTTTACAATAATTACCAGCAGCCCACAAGTGATTCTAAAGAGGGAAGTGGAAGGAGGGTCTTTCTCTTTCTCTGCGAACATGGTTTTGGGACCCTGTCAAGTCAGAGAAAGTCCAAATTTCAAGGTACCTAGCCAACCTGGCTCAATCTTTACACTGTTTATAAATTTAAATCTCTCAGCATAACATTCCTGAGGAGGATTTCTATAGAATTCAGCATTGTTACCCCTCTGGAGTAAAAGATGGACAAAAGAGTTATATGAAAGTAAGGAGGGAGTGAAATTACTAAACAAACATATTCTCAGCATGCAATAAAGAGTATCTCTAATCAAAAGTAAGCTTTCAAAAGAAGAGCAATTTTAAGACTCCTTTTTTTATATAAGTGATTTTTTTTATATCAGCTGACCCCTGCAGAGTACAATAGGACATACTACACTAATGGGAGGAAAATAATCTCACATTAGATGCTCAACATCCCCACCCTTCACCTAAGCACCATGCTTCTTGAAAAAATGTATTGTTTTCAAGTTCCAATTCTTCACTGTGATAAGTGAATTGAATTCTAGCAAACACAATATTCTTTAGCAAAGGGGGAGGGGGTGTTTCTAATTTTCATACAATGTAACACCTTTTTGAGAAATACAATTTGCATAAAACCATAAAATTAGCTTTAAAAGTTGAAATAGGGAACACATTAAGAGACACTATCCTATTTTGGAGAGGAATATTTCTAGCACTAATATGACATAATTAACATAACTGCAAACTGTTTTCTTAGACTGAAAGACACAATAAATAAAAATATTCAAATAATAATGTAATTTTTTTTTCATTCCTGAATAGAAAACTGTGATACTTACATCTTGGTTATCACAGCCCACCATCTCACCATAGGATACCTGGTTAAAGAAAAAATCTTATCACTATAGAACAAGCATCTAAATCCAAATTAACTGTTTATGATACTATTAGAAAATGAAAACACACTGAATATATACTTGCATTAAGAAACAGGGTACATAGATTTATACATTTACCTAGTTTTTCCAAAAGACTTTATGGAGGTGGAGGGGGAGACACACAGAAATTGTATGCCCTTTGAAAGTCTGAAAGAACCTGCTCTGTGGGAGTCATCTCTGTGGATGGTTCCTTTATTAAAGACCTTCAGTTTCTTTTTTGGTTACTTACTTGCTTCAGTTTTAATTTTTTCTTGGGTCACATCAGATCATCTACATTTTAGCAGTCAACAGTCCATTTCATTGAAACTTCTAAACTCATTACGTATTATATGTCCTTTCTAATTTTCCTTTTGCTGTACACTGCTAGCACTTTATAGCACAACTTCCTAACTCCTGAATTCATTGAAGTTCTCAATGGACTGAATAATTTTTCAGAAAAGGCAACTAGATGGCATACTTTCAGATTCTATGGACATGAACAATACTCTGGGTGACAGTTTTTGGGGGAACACTCAAATTTCTCCCTCAAAGTTCTACATACATATTTCATCAACTTCTGATTGTTAGTGTTATGGAGGGGAAATTGTGGGTGAATCTGATTTTGTTCTTTTGTAGGTAACCTACTTTTATTTGCCAAGATTTATATAAGATTTCCTTTCCTTAACCCAGGAATGAAATCAGTCAGCACCTTCATCTTGGACTACCCAGTCTCCAGAACTGAGAGAAATAGAGTTCTGTTCTTTAAACCACACAGCCTGTGGCATACCATTACGGCAACATGAACAGACTAAGACAATATGCACGTGGGATATGTAGTAGTGGTACATCAAAATGTTTAATTACAGGTTATATCAGAGGGCTGAGATTATGGATAACTTACATGTTTCTTTATACTCTTTGTATTTATAACAAACGTCATTTTTATAAAAAGCCAGAGAAAATTGTATATGAATAAAAAAAGCAAGGGTATTTTAACTGGAGTAAAGATAGCACTTGAAAAACAAATGAAATTGTTTTTTCCTAGTTTGTTCAGATTATGCTTTTATAGACATATACCAGACTTTTACCTGATTACAGATGCAATATCGTGGTTCATTTGGGTCATAAGTCCAATCGACCTGACTATTTGAATCGGATTCTGGTACTACTGTTGTTTGTTGAGAGATTTCTTGTACAACAGTTGATGATGAAGAACACGATGACAAGGAAGAGGAGGAGGAGGACGAGGATGACTGCTGGCTTGAAGACTTGTTGTTGTTTCTGAAAAAAACAGCATTTATTTGCTCACATCCAGAAGTTACCTGAGAATAACTACTAAATAAAAGTGGTATGAAATCAAACATATAAATTAATGTTTAAGATCAAATTAAAGTAATCTGATAGTTTTAAAAGCATAATCATTTAGAACAACAAAGGGCAACATTTTTCATAATGATTTATTTTTCTTTAAAATTTTTTGCTATCTGGAGAATAAAGATATTCAAAAGGAAATTTTTTCCCAAATATTTCAGAGTTTTTAAAGTAATTTTTAAATTAGTTACTATTTACTACTGACTTAAATTGTAGGCAGTATCGTTAAGAATTAGTATTAGTTATGGCTCCCTTACAGATATTCTTTGTATTTTTAAGCACACTGAATAGTCGTCATCAAATCTAAAATACCAAGATGTACACAAAAGCATTTGGTGAGCCTGGCCAGCGTGGCTCAGTGGTTGAGTGTCCTCCCATGCACCAAGGGGTCACTGATTAGATTCCTGGTCAGGCATATGTCTGGGTTGCAGGCTTGATCCCAATATGGGATGTGCAGGAGGCAGCTGATCAATGTTTCTCTCTCATCGATGTTTCTATCTCTCTCTCTCTCTAAAAAAAATTTTAAAAAGCCATATTTTTTAAAAAAGCATTTGGTAAAAATGATCATGATCATCAACCAATGTGTGAATACTTACCTGTATAGGACAGGAAACCAAAAGTTTTAAAATTCACAAGTAACTTACCATTATCTGCATGCTAATTCAATTGTAAAAATACAAAAATTTATCACTGGCAGTTGTAATAAATTTGGGTCATTAAGATGAATTAATTTTTAAAATACTTAGCACTTTTGTGGTAATTCTACATTGATCATTCTTTCAGGGACTTACAAAAATAGACTACATTAAAAAATTATAATACAATTATTAGGTAACTAATTCTGTTGGCCTAGCATTTGAACTTTCATTCTGTATGAACACCTAGCATATGCAGGTACTTAGGACAGACATTGCCAAGTACCATTGTTTTCATACTTAAAGTCAATACAATCATCCTAAGAGGAGAATATACAAAATCTAGGGATATATTCATAATTTCAATTTTGGGGACATAAGACCAAGAATTAAGACACCTTGTTCTTAATCAAAATGAAGAATCTTATTTAAAAACAAAAAATTCCCAGGACTTAATTTGTATTTTATGTATTAATTTGCCTAAAATAAGAGGTTATAAATGAAGAAAGTTTCATAAAATGGTTTATCCTAACGAATAAAAGAAAGTAAACAAACAATTAATAAACCCAATTTAAAACTAGAAAAATTAAAGACTCTTAACCCTTTTAAAAGACTTTACCTCTTCAAAGTACGGCAGTGTGAATGACAATGCCATGCCTTTCGCCTCTCCAAGGATCCCGACCCCTCATATGCTGCCCCTGTTTGACGAGAAAGCCAGGGATGCCCGCCAGCTGCACGCTTGGTAAAGGGGCAGGGCTCCCGTAGCAATAAGACTTACTTGCTCTTTCTCCCACTCCGTGAGTCTGCTGCTGATGAACTGGCATTCTGTGTCAATGTAGTCATGAGCGCTGAAGACGATGAAAAGCCAGCTGTTTCCCTGGGCATTGAAAACTCTTTTCCCAGCTGAAAGTCATTATTTTTAAACGCTTCATAACTGGCTTTTAAACTTGATGTCCTTCGGCCCTCTTTCATCTTGAATAGACATTCATTGACAGTATTAATATACATACATATGTAGATTGTCTTTCTTAAGTATTACTAGTTACATTACTTTGGTTTAACCAATTCTACTTTATTTTGTTTAAACCATTTTCATCATTATAATTTTAAGCTATTTTGTGTAAAGAATTTAAAATCAAGGCAATCTATGTTCTGAGGCTACAGAAAACATGGACATCATGAACAATTATTGTGAGAAGGAATCTGCATGAGACTGTATGAATCTACTTTTTATTTTTCATTATCAAGTAATTTCTGCATGTTCCTTTAAATAAAATATCAGATATCATAAAACTATGACTTAAAAATGAACCTGTGCAATTAAGAAAACATTGTCCACACCTAGTTGTTTCTACTAGAATTTGCCAATATTTCGAACAAAACGAAACACCTTGTTCCACACGTTTTCCATTTCTTACCTGAGCTGTAGCTTGAACTGCCTGAGCAGCTGCCATGGTAATTGCCCCTGCACCAGTTCCTGAAGATAATGAGCCAATATTATAGGAGGCCAGAGGTTGGGAGGAATTCACATTGTAAGCATTGTTGGATGAGGCCGTAGAATTATTATTTCGACAACCTGTGTAGAATCAAAGAATAAATAGAAATGGTGAGAGAGAACATAATGTTAGTGTGTTTAAAATACTTTATTTCTCACAACAGATATAATCATTAATTTAAAATTTTCATGTCATATTTTTCCTTTTTCTTCTCCTTATGTAGAAATTAACAGGTAAAGAATCTGTATATTCATTAATCCTGAGTACTTTAATTTTCCCTTATTTTAACATGAACAAGCAACAGCAACCAATCACATTTAAAAATACTTACCTAGTGTATTTTCCTTAGAGGCATCGGACGTTAGGGTAGATAGAAGAGCTTCAGATTTAAACTTCTTTTCAGGAATATGATCTGTTGTCGTATGGTGAGAAGTTGGATTATACTTCCTTTCTGCATATAAAGAATCCATGTGTTTTTTTAACTTTAGAGAAGTACAGACAATGCATAATACTTCCATTTAGTTATAAATGGGTACATTTTATGATCTGAGTTCCTCATGATATATAGAACATTATGTGTTCTTATAAGAGGACAAACAGAACTCTCTATGTTACATGTTTTATCAAGAGCAAA
The DNA here is from genome assembly GCF_000327345.1 of Myotis davidii. Taxonomy (NCBI): domain Eukaryota; kingdom Metazoa; phylum Chordata; class Mammalia; order Chiroptera; family Vespertilionidae; genus Myotis; species Myotis davidii. The sequence continues at coordinate 1,069,399 of NW_006285795.1, forward strand.
CTTCTTAGACATTTAAAAAAAATTTTAGTAGGAAAGTACTGAAGTTAATTCATCGATGCACAATGGGTTCACATGTAGCATGAGGGAAATTGTTTTGAAAACATTATCTACAATTTAGATAAATTTTCAATCAACCCTTCTATCATGTCAAATTGATTTGTCAAAAAATGCAGACAGTCATCAAGCCAACTGGCTTACCGTTCACTTAGTCACTAAGTGAAACATTATTTCTTCCAAGCAGTAGACTAAGCACTGGAGAAGCAAGAATGAAAAAGACAAAGAGCCCGCCATGGAGTACTTTGCTGTTTGCCTTAGGTATTTGTGTGTAGGAAGTATATGCTGCTATTAGTACCATACAGTCTTCCTCTATGGATTTTAGGGAAAAACAGATCCCCGTTCCCAAATCAAAGATGCTTCTCCCAAGTGAAGAAGGGAAGTCTGCCAATAATTGCAATGACAAATATTTATCTAACGAAAGAAAAGGAAGGGAAAGATACTAATGTCTCAATCAGTTGTGTAGATCTAATAATAAAATATACAGGTAATATGAGCTTTTAATTCTATTTAAAATTTTATTTGCACTAATAAACCAAACTTACTTTCCACTGGAGTATGTGAATGAGCATGGTGATTGTTCACTGGCTGGGAAGGAGTATCTAATTCCAAAGATCCTGAAAAAAGAAAAAAAATGGCAGAGATTCACTGTCATTAACTGTCACCACAGAACTTTACATGTCAATCACCTACAGGGACTGTGCACCCTCACTCAGCAGAGAACTAGCAAACTCTGGTGTATATGCCTGTGTCACTGTAGTCAAACACATTAGGTCACCACTGCCAATTTCACCCTGAATCAACTGCATACTTTCTGTAAACAATAAGTAATCCATTTCTCAATATTCACCTTCAGTACAAAACAGGTCAAGGCATGCTAATTTCAATTAAGGGAATGCACAACAGTAGGTACCAAATAAGTGGATGAATGGCTATTATAACTCTTTTCTATGGGAGATCCTAAAGTATTAAGCAACGGGACATTACTGTACAAAAGGAAATTCTTTGATCACTAAAATGACCTAAGATAGTAAAGGGATTTTGCTTGTGAAAAGTGAAGCATAGAATCTACCACCAAGCTTTACAATACTTTTAAATAAATGTTCTGTGTTTATTGTGATCCCTTGAGATGAAATTGTGGCAGGGCATGGGGTGGTTCAGTTTCTATATCTTGACCCAGTTTAGTTTCATTTGTCTGTGTCCTCCTGAGGATGCTGTGTGAACCTTCCTGCAGTACGGAATAGGCATGAATTTCTGTTACGGTGTGTCAAAAAAAAAAAAAATCAAAGCAGCTAAAGGACATTTTATTTTGTCTCAAAATACTTATTATTATCAGATAGGGTTCCCCTGGAATAAAATATCACAACTAAATTAAATGATCATCTAAATTGATGGATCCGTTTTAAATATTGCTATGGATTCCTACCTGGCTGCTTCTCTAGTTAACAAAAGTATATTAACAGAGTATATCAACAGAGATACATAACCTAACACTGTAAGTAAATTTTTCGGGGGTGTGTGTGTAGAAATATGTACATGTTCTTGCCACTGAAATGCACCAAGTAAAACAGATGTTTGAACCCTTAAACTAGCTTCTAGTAGAAATCAGCCACAATACTGATTTAGCTCACTAACATTTAGCTGGTGTCTACTCTGGGCTTAACACCACACCACACGCTTTTACGAACATCACCTATTTAGGTTGGAATAAATGCTAAATTAGTTAAAAACAACAACAAAGCTTATGTCTCCACTTTTGGGAAATCTCCTTAGTTAAACCCAAGAAGTTATAGGGTAACCACAGCAAGAGATCAAGCTGAGAACCTTGCAAAGAAATACTAAAATGGCTTCTCGCTGATCTGAGAAAATTTAGAGGAAAGAGACAGGACTGGGGAGCCTATTAAAATTTTTCTTATTAACACAGTTGAGGAAAAGCCTTAAAACGATTCTTAAGGAGAAATAATAACCTTATTCAAAGCTTACAATTTATACAAAGGCTATGCGGGCAGGACAAAGTCAATACATTTCATGACAAATGGTCGACTTGTTTCTAGATGGTTATTTTTCTTTAAATCTCTGCTCTTACCATTCAGCTTACTAGCATATATGCATATTAAAAATGGAATGACTTCACATTTTATTTTCATAGCCAGTGAGAATATTCTATGTTATTGCTCTCCGTTTCCATGACCCAAACAGTTTCTACTGCCAAGGCCCAAGCTCCCCGACCTGGTTGCCACCATCCACCGAATGCAGATCTGAGAAGTCTCCGTGGGCCCAGTTCTCCTCAGTGACTTGTGCACATACTATCCAACATGGATGGGAAACGTAAATTTTACTTACGCCTCTCTAATATTTCTGTAATTCCAGCATTATCAGCTTCCAGCTCCATTTTAAACTTAGCGAGTTCCTGATCCAGCTTTCTCAAGTGTCGATCTACCTGTTTCAAAGAAGATCAAAGATAACCACCAACATTTGGGACACTATTCAAGTGTCAGTTTAATGAGGAAACCTACATCTTTGTTTCTGTTAATGATTCTGTTTTGCATCCTTGAGCAGATCAATTAACCTATACTTCAGGTTATTGATCTATAAAATGAAGATGCTGGCTAAATAATCTCCGAAGTCTCCTTTAATAAATTTTCAGTTTTAAGAAAGCAGAATTGCAATTTGTTAGAAAAATGTCTGAAAAAAGTGGTATATAAAACAAAAGCAACAATGATATTAGGGATTTGGGGGGCGGGGGGAGGTGCAGGAGGGCTGGTAACTTTTCATAGTACAGTATGCCCTGGGTCACTTTTAGCTTGATCTGACCCTACTCAGAACAAGGCCGTCCACACGGCCATACCACATCGTTGTTATTTAGAATGAGCAATGAAAGACCCTCAGTCTACAAACAAAGAAGCTATGATATTCTATACATATATTTCTCTAAGGCAGGAAAATAAGACATTTATGTAAAGGGTTGAAACAAAAGGAATTTTTAGCCAGAAAACTGCATTCCTCAAAGAGCCTGGTTAAAACTGTTTTACTATAAAACTACTGCCCTTGTAAAGGTGGCAAATTTTATTTTCTCATTCACCTAGAGATCTTTTGAGTGATTTCAGAAAATTATATGATACCTCAAACTAGCAACAAGTCTTCATTTATTTTTTAAGCTTAGTATTATTTTTTCAAATGTACTACTTTGAAGTGAAAGAAAAAAATCATAAATTCTTTGAAAAAATATTTATGTTGCATTACTGACAACCTCTTTTTCAAACTCTAATTTCCCACAGGATCAATGTTATAATTAGTAACTTTTTTACAAATATCAAAATACCTCTGGTACCTTACAAGAACAAAAACTTTAAGAATTTCAATTAAATAATGTGTATCTAAAATAAGGGGGGGGGCGGGGGGAGAAAAGTAGGAGACAATTTGTGTGTTAGATACCAGGTAAAATGCTTGATGCACTAGATGGTCTCTCTTTTCTAGCCCTCCCTCTAGCCTTTTGAGATACGTTATAATTGTTTCTACTTCATAAGAAGAAACTAAGGCTCATAGGGATTAAGTCAATAGTTCCTGTATTATAGAAATGAGATTTAACGCTGATCTATATGTAATAAATTGTGTTTCACCATTTATGCTTAACATTGTCCTCTGAACTTGTATATGCAGAAGCCAACTGTTTTGTTTTTTTTTTAACTCAGAGTAATATAATTCAATCTGAAAAAATAGGAGTATTATCTTATTATTTGTATTTTGTATATTAAAACAGCAACAACGGGGGTGTTGGTTTGCGATTTTTCAATAATTTAAAGCCCAACTGTCCCTCCATCTTCACACACAAGTTACTTTTCAGAGCTTGGTTGTAATTACAATATTTAAAATCCTGTAAGGTCATATATTATGGACACTTGCTCCTATTCAAAGAACCTGCAGGTGATTGAGCATCCTTTCAAAAAATAAAGTGTGAACACAGACCTCAGTTATTCAAGAATATATTTTACATTGTCAAAATTTAATCTCACGGGAAATCAGAAAAAAATACTCATATTTAAATTCCAAGACCACTTAATCCACCACTTTTCCTACCTACAATTACACTACTAATAAATACTGAGTTCTTATTATGTGCTTAGCACTGGGTTACTTGGAGGATACATGACATATGAGAGAATCCATCTTCATAATAATTAGAATGTAGCTAACAAATCAATATGTATATAATATTTTTAGTATAATAAAGTTTTGAAATATATCTTTACTCTAGATCTAACAAATAAGCAACAGCTGAAAAAGGGTCAGAAGTAGCACTCAAAAAATAAAACATTGGGCAGAATAGACACAAAGGAAATATGAATGTTAGTGAAGACTGGGTGGCATTCAAATAGACAGAAAAGGGAGTAATAATTAGAAAGTAGAGAGACAGGAAGACAAATAGTATTCTTAGAGAAAAAGAAAGTGAAGTATGGTGTGGCCTGTAGCAGGTGTATATGGTATAGAGAGGAAGAGCACCGGCATCTAGGTTGGGAGAGCGGGGTCAGTGGGAGAGGACATCACACACTTTACTCACTCCATCCCTGCAGGTAAGGTTGCTTTACTAATGAAAGACAGTGCTGATAAGGTTTATTACGCCTGAAAGCATGGAAAATAATGATGAGAATTTCCAATACTAGATAGTTCAAAATAAAGCAATGGAACCCAAAGAATTAATAACTCCAAAATCCAAATTCATAACTAAAATAAACAAACACAGAAAAGCCTTAACTTCACTGTGGTGGGCAACTTCGTAAAACAGCTTCCAATCATTCCCACCTCCTGGTATGTAAAAAAGATTACAAATTCATTTACTAGTTATTTACTTATGAGCAATTATTAGTTAGTGAGGATTTTCTTAGCTTAACCATTCCTACTAAATCAAATTAGATGTTAGAAAGTTGCTCACAATATTTAATTTAAGCTATAAAGCACCAGGATACTTAGTATTAAGCAGCCCTAGCAAGAGCTTAATTGAACTTGACTGTACTCTATAAAGTGCTCTCCCTCTACCTACATGATTCTGAATGATTAAAGCATCTATTCTAACTGATCATAATGGCCCCACAGTTTACGGACAAAGCAAGAGCCTAAGTTATGCCACCCCTGCACACACCCCTAACCCCACAAGACGGATTTACAGCAGTAAAGAGGGTACTGATTCAATTGACCATAGATTACTAACACAAAGCTGACTAGACTCCAATTATTGCGTTGTTCCCCACTTAATGTCAACAAATGCTAGCAATAAGTTTCCTTAAAGCCAAAAAACGTATCCTATAACACCAATCATCAGTGCTTTAAGCTTAAATCTATTATCCTTTTTCTGACCTCTTTAGAGACAAAGGAAATTCTTTCAACATTATTTAACATATTCATGATCATAAAGATGTTTAAGTCATAGTTGGCCCCTCTGCATGAAACAAAAAATCCTCATTCACTCTTTAACATTCTTCCATAGTTGTAATCCTTTATTCTCTTTCGACTCTCCCAGTGTTCTAATATTCACATTTTCATGTGTCCCTGAGGACCCAAACCAAACTAACTACATATAGCTTTGCAAAAGTTTCTACATGATTAATGGTTCCCAATACGGTCAAATTTTAAAATTTAGATGCCTAGCTTACCCTTTCAAAATGAGCACTCAGTCCCTAAGTTGAAACCCATGGCAAGAAGAGATAAATTTTTATCCATGAAAAGATCAGGTAATAGTGAATAAGGATAAATTGATGAAGAAAAAGGAACCTTGATGGCAAATTATTTCTCTGATAAGTCATGAAAATCATTCTTTCCATCTCTGAATTATATTTAAACGAGATGAAAATTTGATCCATCTTTAGGCTGAATCAAATACTTGAGGCCTTAGCACATAAACTACATCTAATAATCATCTTCCTAAAAGACAGTAAAGATAAGAGACAAATCAAAAGGTCAAACATATATTTCATTCATTAGAGTATCAGATGAAGAATTCTCAAATTTATAGGTAAAATGTGGGCCTGAAATATAATCATCTCAGGAATAGGCGAGGATATAAAAAAGAACAAGTTCAAGGGCAGTGGGCACTGTAACTGACTGCTAAAATCATTCAAGCATTAACTAAAAGCTCAAATTTTATCAGAGTATAGATAAATGAACTTTATTAGGTGCTGCAATCTAATGCAGCCATGACAGTGACATCTGGCTGAGGAACACAAACAATTGTATAATGATTATGAGTATCAAGATTCTAGAAGGAAATTATTGTAATAGAAGATATTTTTTTCTGTCAAATTTCACTAAAAGACATTGGCATTTTTAGTTATATTGAACCCTAATTCCATATATTTTTTTATTTGCTGATATTTAGGCAGTCCAGTTTCTTTTTTTAATAAATATACAGTGCAGGTCATAGGAATAAAAAGTTTACCGCTGATTTTAAAAGTAAACAAAATATTTCAATGAAAAATAATGCAATGAAATATTATGCTATAATAAAACATTGATGGGCAAAATCAAACACAATTATATACTAAATTGTTATAGCTTAAAATCTGTCAAAATAATACATGCTTACTTAAAGTTCACTCCTCTGGTTAGAATCCTTCATTGACTTCCCACTGCTTTTAATTTTAAAAAAATTTTCCATCACCATTTATCCCCTCTATGGCCTCTTCCTCCTCCACTCCCTCTTCCCCTCCCAATCACCACACTGTTGTCCATGTCCATGAGTTTTCTACCTCTTTTTTTTTTCTCTTTGACTCACATTACCCCCTCCCCCCAACCCCCAGCACTAGAGCCATTTGCTTGGTCTCTATCTATGAGTTTGTCTCTATTTTGCTTGGTAGTTCAGTTTGTTCATTAAATTCCATGAGTGGAATCCTATGGCACTTGTCTTTTTCTGCCTGGCTTATTTCACTTAGCATGATGTTCTCCAGGTCCTTCCATGTTGTTGCAAAGGGTAAAATTTTCTTCCTTTTATGGCAGAGTAAATGTACCAGCTTTTTTATTCCCTTATCTGTGGGAAAGCATGGGTCTTGGTTGGAAAGTCTATAAGGAGGAATCTCCAAAAGGTCGGAGGCCTCTAGGGGACCTTGCCAAAAGTCGGCAGCCCCTGCCTTGACTTTTCCAAACAAGTCTGAGCCCCTGGGTGTTTTACTGGAATCTTCATGTTTAGTCTTTAGATGTCCTTGCTTAAAGGACACTGCAGATGCATGTGTCTTCTCAAGGGTGCTTACCCTACTGATAGTATCTAATAGTTAATTTTAGTTCAAGCTGTTGTTACAATAAAAGCCTGAGGAGGCAGGCAAACAGGGCTTTGGTGTCTCAAGCCAAGCAGTCCCTTAGCCCTCTCTTTCACAGAAACGTGTGTGGGAGTAATCACTCATCTGTCACTCAGGGTCTGCCAGTCAACACCAGCACTTATCTACTAATGGGCACTTAATTCTGGCTTTTGTAAATAATGCTGCAATGAACATAGGAGGACATATTTTCTTTCGAATTAGTGTTTCTGGTTTCTTCAGATAAATTCCTAAGAATGGTATCGCTGGGTCATAAGACAGTTCTATTTTTAATTTTTTGAGGTAACTCCATACTGCTTCCCACAGTAGCTGGACAAACCTGCATTCCTACCTACAGCACATGAGGGCTCCCTTTTCTCCACATCCTCGCCAACACTTGTTTGTTGATTTGTTAATGGTAGCCATTCTGGCAGGTGTGAGGTGATATCTCCTTGTGGTTTTAATTTGAATTTCTCTGATGAATATTGATGTTGAGTATCTTTTCATATGTCTATTAGCATCTGTATGTCCTCTTTGAAGAAGTGTCTATTCAAAAGACAACCCACTGAATGGGAGAACATATTCGCTAATGATACATCTGATAAGGGGCAAATATCCAAAATTTATAAAGAATTTATAAAACTCGACACCAAAAGAACAACAACCCAATTAAAAACAGGCCCTATTGCTTTTAGAATAAAAACCACACTGCTCCATTGATTTGCATGGCCATTCATCGGCCGGCTCCTGCCTGCCTCCTCTCGTTTCACTCCTTTCTCACTATACTTCAACCACACTGGCCATTTTCCTGGTTCATTCTGCCCTTTTTTCACCTCAGACTTTGCACTTGGTACTTCATCTCCCTGAAATGTTATTCCTTAAGCTTATCACATGGCTGGCTCTCTCTCATTTTCCAAGTATTACCTCAATTGTCACCTCTTGAAATTACATTTATCCTGAATATATTCTTAACAACTTCCCCTAGTTATGCATTCTTTTTTCCTCTCCCCATAATGTTTATATCCTTTATAGCACTTAGCAAAATCTAAAATAATCTTTATTTACTAGTTTGCTTATATTAATGAACTACCTGTGTCATTACTGCCCACCTACCACCAGTAACTGTTTATAGCTGGAGTTCTATAAATACTTGCTGAATGAAAGTTATACTCTCCCACTATGAAGAACTGAATCAGTAGAAGTACCACTGTCTACACATTGAATGATCTATGAATAAAAAGTACTGTAGTTTCACACTTACCCTATGTACCATCTACTCACCTCTCAAGTACATAGCATTCTAAGTTCTCAAATGTTAAATCCTACCACAATTTAACTTCTCTTTAATATTTGTAAAAACTTTCACTTAGATGTTTATTGTTGACTAGAGGCCTGGCACATGAAGTTCATGCATGGGTAGGGTCCCTAAACCTGGCCTGCGATCAGGGCTGATCTTCCCCAGCTACTGGCAGCTGGTCCCGCCCCCTGCCATCGCCAGTCTCCCTCTGTGTGTGGGGCAACCGGCAGGGTGTGGTGCCCGTGTCCGCCACCACCCACCCCCCCGTTCCTGGTTCTCCATCAGGCGATTGGAGCCTGACGGCCCGGGGTTAGGGGAGGAACTGAGAAGTTGGCCAGCAAGCCCTGATCAGGAGATCGGGACCTGCGGGCTAGGGGCTGCTCCTGCATTGAGCATCTGCCTCCAGGTGGTCAGTGTGTGTCATAGACGACCGGTCGTTCCACCATCTGGTCGATTTGCATGTTACACTTTTATAGATTAGATATAGATATAGATATAGATATAGATATAGATATAGATATAGATATAGATATAGATATAGATATAGATATTTTGGGGAGTAGAACTAATTTGAGATGGTAAATCCATTTAGTGGGCTCCCTACTTAACAAGTCAATGATGCCATTATGTTTGTTTGCAATTACTTGTGAGGCTAGTAAAGTAAATTTCTTGGCCTCAAGCACAAAGTGTTCAAATATCAAAAGCCACTCTGGCAATATGGTGCAGCGCACAGAGCACACGCATTCCAAGGAGGGTGCATAATTGGTGTTAACATTTTAATAATTATGTATTTGCAATGCTAGTTTCCATTTATGTAACATCAAATTTTTAAGTTTTAAACTTTCATTTAAAAATGTACTTAGTAAATAGAGGTGTAATGGAGATATTGTAAAAACCTTACAGGTGAAATGCAAATGATTAAGGTCTGGAAAATACTGGATTAGATCACATAACAAAAGTCTTTGTTGTCCTTTGTAGACCATTCAACTAGTCTACTGTGCCAGGCTCTGAGCGTACAGAATCATTAAGAACCTCACCTACTCTCAGGACCCTGGTTGCCTCTAATATTTTTTATTTTACAAAAATAATAAAATAAGACTTTATTGGGAATGAGTTAACTGGAAGTCCAGTATTGTTATTACTCTGTATGGCAAGATCTAATAACGTTTAATACATTTTTTCATGGTTTAAAAGGAACCTCTCTAAAAGCAAAGGAATTGAAAAGAATGATAAATTTCTATGTAATGTATAATTATTAAATGGAAGAAATTTTTTATTTAAAACTTCCAAGACACATATATCACAATAAGTGTTAATATTTTTATACCAGTGCCTTTTGTTGAAGGCACATCTATAAATCCTGTTTTAGAAGAACTTTCAAAATGAGCTTATGTATCAGAGAAGGAAATCTATCCTAACATGGGAAACTAATAAAATTGAGAGCAGTTGAGAAAGAGGAACACCAAAAAGATCTGAGCAAAAACATGGATCATAAGATTGGTTGGTCTCTGAAAATGATTCCATAAAGGAAGCTAAACTGATCTGAGCTGTATGACTTTCGCTTTTCCGGGTTTAAAGCCATACTTTGAAAAGAAGTTATTTGCACTACAGTCTACCAAACCAATCTCGGCACACTAAAATGTAACTCTATTGCCTTCTGAGAAATAGTGACCCAACTAAAATATATCTGACACCAACGACGACACCATTAAACTCTATCTATCCTTCAGTCTCATGTCTTGGGAGTCATGTTACTGCTCCTTTTTCTCCATCAACTTATTCAGGTGATTTTGTTCCACAAATATTTACTGAGAACATAGTTCTTGACATTTAGAGCAGGGAAAACACAAACACACCAGTAAGAGGTAAATAAATAATTACAATGTGATTTGAGTAATAATAAATTCCTGGGATTAACAATGATTTGGAGGCTGGCATGACGTTGTTGAGGGTTAGGGTGAGGCACAAACTGCATATCACCTCCTCAAATGCCTTCTCTCCTCTTCCCTGACAGAATCCCACATACCTGGGCTGGCAATGTGCCATGTTAAACAACATACCTCGGCCTCCCTTGCAGCTGGCCAGTAGTAAGATTTCCAGGCAGGCTCTTCAAAGGAGCTGACTGAAGCTGCTAAATGCGCCCTTTCGAGTAATCCCCTACTGCGATTCTACTTGTCCTGAGTGGGAACAGACTGGAAGGAGTCTGGGGCACTGAGCATGTTGAAGTAGCCTTATAAGCCCTGGTCTGTCTCCTCTAACAGTTATTTTACAGAAGAGAAAAATAAATCATTTGTTTAAATCGCTCTTGTGTGGCTTTTCTGTTATAAGTGGTCAAGTCTCTTCTAGATATAAATGACAACTATCCAGATGACTGAGATGACTTTAATAAAGACGCAATGCTTATCCAGGATTATGAAAGATGGATACAGTTTACCAAGCAAAGATGAAAGGAAAGGCATTCCAGTCATTTTTTTTATTTTAAAGTCACTTGAACTATGGCAGGCTGAAGTGGAGAGGAAGGGATAATGAGAGGTAGTTAGAAAGTAAAATGAACAAGATATGGTGATGAACAAAATGTGGGGAAGTTAGGGACAAGGAGACTAGGCTGACTTTCAGTATCCCACTGTGCACGACTAGGTCAGTCGTTCTCCTAAGATTTAGAAAGAAAACGCGGGGGTTCCAAGATGGCCGCATCTGGAATCTCCATCTGTTTGCTCCCAACCCTGGACTGGCCTCGCAGCTAAACTGCGGAGCAATGACCTTGAAAGACCAGGGAAGTGTAGCTGATCTGAAATACTGAGAATGGGAAACACGGGGAAATACAGGAACCTCCTCGCGCAGGTACAACTGGGAAGTTCAAGGGATACTGTGCAGCACAGGATCTCAGCTCCATGCAGGGATCCCCAATCAGGAGCAACAGAGAAAAAAAGGGGAGTCCGCATAGCATCCAGCAGCTGGACTCAGTGAGAATTCGGTCCCCCGAAAGACTTGGACGGCACCATCCCCGGCACAGAGTGATGTCTTCCTTATAACATCAACCTGGGAAGTTCGCTCTGGTTAGGGACTGCTGGAGGGGCCACGGAGCAGCGCTCGGGGACAGCGGAGGGGTCTGCTAGGTGCACCCAGCAGTGACTTTGATGGGCCCTCTATTCTCTAGAGCAGGGGTGGGCAAACTTTTTGACTCGAGGGCCACAATGGGTTCTTAAACTGGACCGGAGGACCGGAACAAAAGCATGGTGGAGTGTTTGTGTGAACTAATATGAATTCAAAGTAAACATCATTACATAAAAGGGTACGGTCTTTTTTTTTTTTTTTAGTTTTATTCATTTCAAACGGGCCGGATCCGGCCTGCGGGCCGTAGTTTGCCCACGGCTGCTCTAGAAGGACCTTGAGCAGAAAGTTGTTCAGAGACTTAGACTGTGTGGTTTGGGAAAGAGGACTGGTCTTGCCCATCCTTTGTGCATGAGTGGCACCTCTCCCCCACTGCTAAACTGCTGGGTCTCTGTGTATCTCTGTGTTCCCATGCAAAGGGGAAGGGTAAGGGGCTGGAAATCTGTACCCACACTACTTGGTTTGATGGTTTGGAGGAGATAGATATTTGGGAAGGTGGGAGCCTGGGAAGAGGCCTTGCCCAGCTGGTGCTGGCCATGCAGAGATTGGAGTGCCAAGTGGGCTGATTTTTAAATTAATATTTATTGTATTACAGATGTCCTGTTTTATCCCCCCAATGACCCCCTATTCCATGACACCATCCCAGCACCCACGCCTTCACAACACTATTGTCTGTTATATATGCATATAATCTTTCCTGCCCCCCACTCACCCCTTGCCTCTGAGATCTGTCAGTCTGTCACATCCTTCCAGGTATCTGGATCTGTTTTGTTCATTAGTTTATCTTGTTCGTTAGATTCCACATATAAGTGAGATCATGTGATACTTGTCTTTCTCTGCCTGATTTATTGCACTTAGCACAATACTCATCAGGTCCATCCACGCTGTTTCAAGGGTAAGAGATCCTTCTTTTTTACAGCTGCACTGCACTCCATTGTGTAAATGTAGCACCTCTTTTTTATCCACTCATCTACTGATGGGCACTTGGGCTGTTTTAAGATCTTGGCTATTATAAATAGTGCTGGTATGAACATAGGGGCGCATATATTATTTCCAATTGGTGTTTCGGGATTCTTAGGTTATATTCCTAGAAGTGGGATCATGGGGTCAAATGGCAGTCCCATTTTTAATTTGTTGAAGAAATTCCATAATGTTTTTCATAATGGCTGCACCACTCTGCATTCCAACCAGGGTTCCCTTTTCTCCACATCCTCACAGCACTTGTCATTTGTTGCTTTATTGATGATAGCCATTCTGACAGGTGTGAGGTGATATCTCATTGTTGTTTTAATTTTCATCTCTGATAATTAGTGACTTTGAGATGTTCTTTGGCCATCTGTGCACTCTCTTTGGAGAAATATCTATTTAGGTCCTTTGGTCATTTTTTAATGGGATTGTTTATCTTCCTTTTGTTAAGTTGTATGCCTTCCTTATATACTTTAGAAATTAAATGCTCATCAGATGTATCATTGGTAAATAAATCCTCCCAAACAATGAGTTCCTTTTCATTTTGTTGATGGTTTCTTTTGCTGTGCAGAAGCTTTAACTTTTAATGTAGTCCCATTGTTTATTCTCTTTTGTTTCTCTTGCCCTAGGAGATGTATCGGCAAACACGCTAGTATTGCTATGAGAAATGTCTGAGATTGCTGCCTATGGTTTCTTCCAGATTTTTATGGTTTCACGACTTACATTTAAGTCCTTTTCCATTTTGAGTTTATTTTTGTATATGGTGTAAGTTGGTGGTTTAGTTTCATTTTTTTGCATGTACCTGTCCAATTTTCCCAACACCATGTACTGACGAGACTGTCTTTACTCCACTGTCTGCTCTTGCCTCCTTTGTCAAACTGTCACTGTTCAAAGATGACATGATATTATAGATGAAAAACCCAGAGACTGCACACAAAAAACTACTAAATTTAGTATACGAATTTGGCAAAGTTGCAAGATACAAAATTAATATCCAGAAATCGGTGGCATTTTTATACACCAATAACAAACTCTCAGAAAGAAAAATTAAGAAAACAATTCCATTTACCATTGCAGCAACAAAAATAAATAAGGTATCTAGAAATGAACTTATCCAAGGCGGTAAAAGGCCTGTACTTGGAAAACTAAGGGACACTAAAAAAAGAAACAGAGGAACATATAAACAAGTGGAAACATATATTGTGTTCATGGATCAGAAAAATTAACATCATTAAAATGTCCATACTACCCAAAGCAATCTATAGATTCAGTGCAATCCCTATTAACATACCATCAGCATATTTCACAGGTCTAGAACAACTATTCCAAAAATTTAAATGGAATCAAAAAAGACCCCAAATAGCTGCAGCAGTTTGAGAACGAACAAAGTAGGAGGCATCACAATACTGGATATGAAACTATACTAAAAAGCCACTATTCTCAAAACTGCCTTGTATTGGCACAAGAACAGACATATAGACCAATGGAACAGAACAGAGAATCTAGAAATCGAACCAAACCACTATGCTCAATTAATATTTGACAAAGGAGGCAATTCAATGGAATTAAAGCAGTCTTTCCAATAAATAAATGGTATTGGGAAAATAGGATAGGAATATGCAAAAAAAATGACCACCAACTTACACCATGCACAAGAGTAAACTCAAAATGGATAAAAGACTTAAACGTAAGTCACGAAAACATAAAAATCCTAGAGGAAAACATAGGCAGCAAAATTTCAGGCATCTCTCGTGTAACAATGTACCGATACATCTCTTAGAACAAGAGAAACAGAAGAGAAAATAAGCAAGTGAGACTACATCAAAAAAAGCTTCTGCACAGCAAAAGAAACCATCAACAGAATGAAAAGGGAACTCAAGGCATGGGAGGATATATTTGCCAATGATACATCTGATAACAGTTTGATTTCCAAAATATATAAAGAACTCATACAACTTAGAAAGGTAAGACAAACAATCGAATTAAAAAATGGACAATGGAC
>NW_006285795.1:1084216-1090155 GCF_000327345.1 Myotis davidii
GAGGTAAAAGACCTGTACTGGAAAAACTACAGGATGTTGAAATAAAGAGATAGAGGAAGATATAAACAAATGGAAGAACATACCGTGTTCATGGATTGGTACAATCAACATCATTAAAATATTCATACTACCCAAAGCAATCTATAGATTCAGTGCAATCCCTATTAACATACCATCAGCATATTTCACAGGTCTAGAACAACTATTCCAAAAATTTAAATGGAATCAAAAAAGACCCCAAATAGCTGCAGCAGTTTGAGAAAGAACAAAGTAGGAGGCATCACAATACTGGATATGAAACTATACTTCAAAGCCACTGTAATCCAAAGATGCTGGTACTGTCATAAGAACGGGCATATAGATCAATGGGACAGAACAGAGAGAGCAGAAATCAAACCACTTATTTATGGTGAATTAGTATTTGACAAAGAAGGCAAGAGCATTCAATGGAATTAAAGCAGTCTTTCCAATAAATAAATGGTATTGGGAAAATAGGATAGGAATATGCAAAAAAAATGACCACCAACTTACACCATGCACAAGAGTAAACTCAAAATGGATAAAAGACTTAAACGTAAGTCACGAAAACATAAAAATCCTAGAGGAAAACATAGGCAGAAAAATTTCAGGCATCTCTCGTAACAATGTTTACCGATACATCTCTTAGAACAAGAGAAACAGAAGAGAAAATAAGCAAGTGAGACTACATCAAAAAAAGCTTCTGCACAGCAAAAGAAACCATCAACAGAATGAAAAGGGAACTCAAGGCATGGGAGGATATATTTGCCAATGATACATCTGATAACAGTTTGATTTCCAAAATATATAAAGAACTCATACAACTTAGAAAGGGAAGACAAACAATCGAATTAAAAAATGGACAATGGACCTAAATAGACTTCAACAGCCAAGAGGACATACAGTGGCTATGAGACATGAAAAATGCTCAAAATACCCTCGCTGGTCTGGTTCAGTGGATAGAGCATCGGTCTGCAGACTGAAGGGTCCCAGGTTCGATTCCAGGCAAGGGCACATGACTGGGTTGCAGGCTCGATCACCAGGGGGGAAAAAACCCCCCGCCCCCCCCGTAAAAAAAACAAAACCAATCCAATTTAAAATGGGTGGATGGCCTGAATAGATATTTCTCCAAAGAGGACATACAGATGGCCAACAGACATAAGAAAAGGTGCTCAATGTCACTAATCATCAGAGAAATGCAAATTAAAAACGACAATGAGGTATTACCTCACATGTGTCAGAATGGCTATCACCAATAAATCAGCAAATGACAAGTGCTGGTGAGGTTCTTAGAACAAGAGAAACAGAAGAGAAAATAAGCAAGTGAGACTACATCAAAAAAAGCTTCTGCACAGCAAAAGAAACCATCAACAGAATGAAAAGGGAACTCAAGGCATGGGAGGATATATTTGCCAATGATACATCTGATAACAGTTTGATTTCCAAAATATATAAAGAACTCATACAACTTAGAAAGGGAAGACAAACAATCGAATTAAAAAATGGACAATGGACCTAAATAGACTTCAACAGCCAAGAGGACATACAGTGGCTATGAGACATGAAAAATGCTCAAAATACCCTCGCTGGTCTGGTTCAGTGGATAGAGCATCGGTCTGCAGACTGAAGGGTCCCAGGTTCGATTCCAGTCAAGGGCACATGACTGGGTTGCAGGCTCGATCCCCAGTGGGGGGCATGCAGGAGGCGGCCAATCGATGATTCTCTCTCATCATTGATGTTTCTAGCTCTCTCTCCCTCTTCCTTCCTCTCTGAAATCAATAAAAATATATTTTAAACAATAAAAATAAAAATTTTAAAAAAAAGCTCAGAGTCATTGATCATCAGAGAGATGCAAATTAAATAGACAATGAGGTATTACCTCACATGTGTCAGAATGGCTATCACCAATAAATCAGCAAATGACAAGTGCTGGTGAGGAAGTGGAGGAAAAGGAACCCTAGTACACCACTGATGGGAATGAAGACTGAAGTAGTCACTATGGAAAAGAGTATTGAGTTTCCTCAAAAAATTAAAAATGGAACTGCCATCTGACCCAGTGATCCCACTTCTAGGATTATAACCTAAGAATCCTGAAACACCAATCAGCAGCATTATTTACCACAGCCACAATCTGCAAACAGCCCAAGTGCCCATCAGTAGAAAAGTGGATAAAAAAAGATGTGGTACATTTCACAATGGAATACGACACAGCTGTAAAAAAGAAGGAACTCTTACCCTTTGCAACAGCATGAATGGATCTGGAGAATACTATGCTAAGTGAAATAAGCCAGTCAGAGAAGGATAAGTATCACATGATCTCATTTATAGGTGAAATCTAATGAACAAAATCAACTGATGAACAAAATAGGACTAGAGATATGAAAGCATGCAACAGACTTTTGAATCCAACAGCATGAATGGATCTGGAGAATACTATGCTAAGTGAAATAAGCCAGTCAGAGAAGGATAAGTATCACATGATCTCATTTATAGGTGAAATCTAATGAACAAAATCAACTGATGAACAAAATAGGACTAGAGATATGAATACTTGGGACAAACAGATTTCAGTGAGGAGGGGCCTGAGTGTACAGGAAGAGATTAACCAAAGAACATATATGCACAGGCCACGGACACAGACAATGCTGTTGCAAAGGTCTGTGGGGGCATCACGGGCTGGGTGGAAGGTGGCAAAAGGGGATAAACGGGGGATATCTGTAACAGTGTCAGCAATTTTAAAAAAATAAAGAAAATGTGTGTGTGTGTGTGTGTGTGTGTGTTGGGGAGTGGGAGGGAGTGAGAGAAGAAAAAGAGAGGCTAAGAGTTAAGTTTTAATTCACAGAGTTCCTGGGCCTGGAAACTCTCAAATAAGATGAATAAACTCAGAAGCCAAGTCTGAGCAATAATGAGAAATAATAATTTATGAGAAATAATTCATGCATAATTTTCAAAACTAACAGAATACATGGAAAAGCAGTGAAAAATGTTTCTCAACTTGGGCGGTGTCTGTGGGGCCAAAGGAGGTAAAACTGGCATTTGATAAAATAAGTTTTCACCAAGTGGTACCTGGTCTTCCTGGCCTCTGGAGTTGGGGTAGCAGATGGGAAGAGAGCTACCTCTACAAGAGAACCACTTGAATAGGGTAGCAACCATTGTGAGTGATATTCAAGACGGAGGGAAAAGGCCATAAAGATGAGAGGGTGATATCAATGATTAATATTAAATCTCAAAGAATAGATTTTTTTTTTATATTATGAAGATGATGGTCACCTGAAATAGCAATGGAGTATTAAAAAAGGAAGGGAAGAATAGAAGTAGGAAAAAATTAAACAGGGAGCAAGGAAGGAAGGAGGAAAGGGGAGAGGAGAAGGAAAAGAATAAAGAGAAGACATTGCTAGAAGTACTGGCGAATGGGAATTAAACAGGTTCAGGGAGGCAGAGCTGAAAGAGAAGTGCCTTCAGGAAAGTAGAAAATGGCAGTTAGGGAAATGCGATGGAGTGAGAATTTAAAAATGGAATGAGTGCCTACTATCTGCCAAGCTAAGAGCATTACATAATATGGGGTAAATCCTCCTGTCAGGTACAAATTAATACTCTATTTTACAGATAAGGAAATTGAGGTTCCAGGATTAAATAGCTTTTCCAAAGTCCTGCTATCTGTGAGGTAAGCTGAACTCATGTCTGTATGGCTCTGTTATGGACCCTTGCTTTTGATTACATTTTATTAAATTTATTACATCACCTTTTAAAATTGAATTTAATGGGTGGCACTGATTAATTAAATTATATAGGTTTTAGGGTACATTTTTATAATATTCTATTGTATGTTCACGACCCCAAGTCAAGTCTCCTTCCCTCACCATTTATCCTCTTTATTCTCTCCTCCCTTTCCCCATCCCTTTTCCTTTGGTAATCACCACGCTATTGTTTGTCTATACATCACCTTTTAGTACCTTACTCTTTTTTTAAATCCTCACCAAAGGATATTTTTTCCATTGATAGTTTTAGAGAGTGGAGAGGGGGGAGGTGTGTGTGTGTGTGTGTGTGTGTGTGTGTGTGTGTGAGAGAGAGGGAGAGAGAGCGCGAGAGAGAGAGAGAGTGGGAGGCTTTTCAGAGAGGAGGGAGGGAAGAAACACTGAGGAGAGAGACACATAGACTGGTTGCCTCCCACAGGAGCTCCAGGGACAGAGATCAAGCCTGCAACCGAGCTATGTGCTCTTGACCGGGAATTGAACCCAAGACCCTTTGGTCTGTGGGCTGATGCTCTAACCACTGAGAAACACAGCCAGGGCTATTTCCTCACCCTTTTAGTCTAATTAGTCTATCCTACTCAAAAAGTTTAATTTTCATTTTCATTCTGTTTATCCATTATTTCTAAGTGAAATACTTTCCCCTCATTATAGTACCTAATCCAGACCCCTGAGCCTCTGAATAAATTCTATTCAAAACTCATCTCATACCCTCAAAGAAATCAACAATAACTCCACATGACTTAGTTCAGTCTTTTACCAGATATCCCTTAATACTCAACTGCATTAGTCTTTACTTGTTACATGTTCCTAGTCAGGACCTTTACTTTGAGGGCATGTCTTTCCAACTAGTTTACTTTGAGGACAGGAACGATTTGTAATATTTTCTCTTATTCCTCCATTAACCTAGGTAAACTCCACTATACCAAGCACAGAGTGAATGAACACTATGGTTCCTAAGTAACAGATGGATACAAACACACACATTTAAAAAGCACATATTTACGTTATATACATATTTTCCTAAATGCATGAAGTACTTTTAATAAAGGTTAAAAGGAAGCAAAAATCACAAAATATAAACGAAATAGAGTACAACCAAAGAGCTATATGATTTAAAAAGCAGGTAATCTATGCCCTTGTTGGTTTGGCTCAGTGGATAGAGCATCAACCTGCAGACCAAAGGGTCCCCGGGTTGATTCCGGTCAAGGGCACATGGTTGCAGGCTCCTCCCTGGCCCAGGTCTTGTGTGCAGGAAGCAACCAACCGATGTATTTCTCTCACATCGATATTTCTCTTTGCCTTTCCCTCTCTCTTACATTCTCCTCAAGTGAAAAATATCCTCAAGTGAGGATTAACAAAACAAACAAACAAACAAACAAAAATCAATGGGGAAAAAATCCTCACTCCTTGGGTAAGGATTAAAAAAAGAAAAGAGGGAAGAGAAGAACAAAAAATCAGAGGAAATAGAGAAAACAAAATGGTAAACCAAAATAGGACTATATGAATGATTACCAAAAATGTAAATGCTCTCAACATGTAAATTATAAGACCCCACAATTATAAGCTATTGTAAAAAAACAACTATAAGTTATCTGGGAGAAACCCATTTTAGTTTAAAAACATAGATAAAAGTAAGAAGATGAAAGAGATAGACAAACAATAAAAGAAAGTTGGAGTGGATATATATTAAAATCAGAAAAAACAGACCTCAGAGCAAGGAGTATCATCAGGGATAAGAAGGAGATATAAAAACATAAGGCATCAATTTATCAAGAAAACATACAAGTCCTAAATATGTATTCATTTAACAACAAAACTCCAAAATGCATGAAGGAAAAGCTGGTGGAACTGAAAGCAGAAATAAACAAATACATAATTATAGCTGGAGACTTAAACCACTCCTTAGTAATCCATTGAGCAAGTGGCCAGAAAGTCACACAGGAGCCTTGACTAATACTATCTACGCACTTGACCTAGGTGACATTAAGAAAACACTCCGCCCAACAGAAAAACATTCTTCTCAACGCACGTGGAACATTCATCAAGATAGGCCATATTCTGGGCCATAAAACAAACCTTTAAAAATGAAGAAGAACCCAAAAAAAGCATACAAAATATGTTCTCTAGGTTATGGGATTAACCTGGAAATTAATAACAGAAAGATAACTG
>NW_006285795.1:1098357-1105496 GCF_000327345.1 Myotis davidii
TCCTTTTAAAATTGAATTTAATGGGTGGCACTGATTAATTAAATTATATAGGTTTTAGGGTACATTTTTATAATATTCTATTGTATGTTCACGACCCCAAGTCAAGTCTCCTTCCCTCACCATTTATCCTCTTTATTCTCTCCTCCCTTTCCCCATCCCTTTTCCTTTGGTAATCACCACACTATTGTTTGTCTATACATCACCTTTTAATACCTTACTCTTTTTTTAAATCCTCACCAAAGGATATTTTTTCCTCACTGATTATAGAAGAGAGAAGAAGGGAGAGAGAGAAAGAGAGAGAGAAACATCCATCCGTTGCCTCCCATACACACCCTGACTGGGGATTGAATCTACAACCTGGGTATGTGCCCTGACCGGGACATTACAAACACACACATTTAAAAAGCACATATTTACGTTATATACATATTTTCCTAAATGCATGAAGTACTTTTAATAAAGGTTAAAAGGAAGCAAAAATCACAAAATATAAACGAAATAGAGTACAACCAAAGAGCTATATGATTTAAAAAGCAGGTAATCTATGCCCTTGTTGGTTTGGCTCAGTGGATAGAGCATCAGCCTGTGGACCAAACAGTCCGGTTCGACTCTAGTCAAGGGCACATACCTTGGTTGCAGGTTCCTCCTCGGCCCGGGCCCTGGTCAGGCCTTGTGCAGGAGGCAACCAGTCGATGTGTTTCTCTCACATCGATGTTTCTCTCTGTCTTTCCCTCTCTATTCTACTGTCCCTAAACAAATCAATGGAAAAAAATGCTCGAGTGAGGATTAACAAAAAATCCTATATAATAAAAAGCCAATATGCAAATTGTCTCCTTGGGAGTTTGATCGGGAGTTCAATCACTCGCTATGACGTGCACTGACCACCAGGGAGCGGCGTAGAGCATGGTGGGAGACCAGTGGCAGCGGTGGGGTGCTGAGGGAGTGAGGGAAGGAGGAGGCAGGGAGGCAGGGAGGCAGGGAGGCAGGGAACCTGATTGGCCCTGATCACTGGCCAGGCCTAGGGACTCTACCTATACACGAATTTTGAGCACTGGGCCTCTAGTAAATCAATAAATAATAAAAAGCAGGTAATCCATATATAAAGATTGACGTATACAGTCATTAAAGGTGAGAAAGAATACTACTAAAAAAAATTAGTCTTGGATTCAAAGAAAACTGTATTTTTCTGTTTATAAAAATAATTCAAGGCCAAAATAATAAAGAACTTCTTTTTCATTCCATAATAAATGAAGCTACTACCCCCTCTACCTTTCTTCAGGCCTTATCTTTTATGAAATTGTTTTCAGAATAACTGTAAGAACAAACATGCCTAGGTTATTATCGCCATAAAATATTTTCGCTATATAAAAACAACTAACATTTTCTATACACGACAAATGTTTACTAGTTTTGTGTAAGCATTTACAATGTATACCATCGGTGGTATGCATCTTTCTTCTTGTGTCTTGCTCACCAATGGCATTTATATTTACATGTACTTGTTCAGTAATAAGATTGTGACTACAAAAATAAGACATAAAATCTATATGCTAAAGTTCACCTAAAGTAAACATTTGTTTTCAGCTTCAACTTGCTTTGAGGCAAACCAGAAATGAGTATTAACTAAAGTATCTATGTCAAAGAAGATGCTTTACATTAAAAAGAGCACCATATTTATACCAGTTTCAGAAATACTGCATATACCTACTTAGTAATTTCAATCTTTTACTAGTACAAGCGCTGCTGCAGCAAAAAAGAACCTTTTTAAAAAGTTTATTTAGTCTATTGTTTCCCACTTTTGCCACCTAAGCCAGTTGTGCACTACCTATTGACATCACTGGATAGGTGAGTCCGATCTATTAACACTGGTTCAAATGATTCTCTTCTTCATTCTAATTTGACTACCAAGAACTCTTGTCAACACAGCAGTCTTATGTTTATTTTACCACAGAAACAATTTCAATATGAGTTATCAGGAAACTAAACACACTACCTTAAGAAGAAAAAGATTACTAAAAGAAAGCTAAACAAACAGAAAGTCTAACATCAGATACAATTTGAAAGCAATAAAAATGTAAGGATCTTGACCTGTTAACTAACACTGTGGGACACTACAGGAATTTTTTCCACAAAGAAACCAAACAGATTCTGAACTCTCAAATTAAATGTTTTAGTCTGTTCTTCCTTTTACATTTAAGGGAATAAAATTTAAAGTGACCACAATTCAAGTATTTATGGCACAGCATGCACATTAATTTTACTTACCAAATCATATATCTGGTTCGCCAACTGTACCTTCTCATCTGCATCTTCCAAAGCTTTATAGTAATCCTAAATAAAAACATTTGCATTTCAAAAATAAGTTAATAATCTTAAAATATGTGTATCTAGGACATATAACCACATTTTCATTCTCATTCCTTGTTATCACTGTCAGTCATCCTAAATAAGCAATAAAAACCCAGTTAAGAAAAGGGTGTAGATGAGGTAGAATTAGAAATTATGCACAATGGCCAAGAATTAGAGAAAGATGTTCAGAATTCCTAGAAAAGATATAAATAAAAATAAATACTATTCCAAGTCTAACCTCTATACTAATGAAAGTTATATGCTGTAATGACTAGATCTTTTCCTTAAAAATTTCTTTTGAAGTTAAGATTTATCTAATTTGTAAATAACATTTAAAGTCTCTAGTTTTAAAACATGATTTTTATAAAAGTACTACTACTGAAAAAATGCTAACCTGAATGTCTCTATTTTCCAACTGCTGTATAACTCTCATTTTAAGTTAGGTATCAATTCACACAGCTCAACCTATAGTGTAGATTTCTCCTCAGCAGAAAGCAAATTATTGTTTAAGAAAATAAATTCTATGACTGTCCCTGGAGTATCAGACTTCTCAGAGTATATGCAAGCTGCACTACACCAAAAACTTACCTTAACAGATTAAGGGGATAACGAATGACTTTGGGATGTATATATGTGATGTCTATATTCACACACACCTAAGCCTCCAGGTATCCTCTAAGCCAGGACCAATTCTGTCACACATTCTAAATTCTTGTTCTCATAACAGAAATAATCTTCCCCCCATGCGGTAAAATAAATGACACCACTACTCTAAATCTGTAGTTTTCAAATTTAGTAGCTGATCCTTGAACAATTCTATGTGGGCTGGAGTTGGGGGAGTCATTATCACGCAGAGATATTAAAGGACCTGTCCGATGCCACAGAGCGACATGGCAGAGTCATCACCAAAGCCAGGTGTCTGAAGCAGTTGGGTCAATGCATCTCAAACAAACTAAATCATACCCTTAAAGCAAACCCTGCGGGGAGAGCTGATATCCATTCTAATCTGAAAGACAGCTATAAGTACTGTACAACTAATTAAGAACTCAAAGAGATCTTTATTTCTAGGCCTAGTTCATGTATGAATTTAGAGTTTTAAACTAAAATACTTTTAAAGAATCCTTCTCAGCTCTTAAGATTCTGTTCTTCTGTGATAACACCAACTTAGGTACCTAGTAATATAAAAAATGTGCTTCAAGTTCTGCTAATTAAAAGTGTACTTTTTTATGGCTCTTTACTCTCTAATAAAAGTCACTAATTACTAAAACAGCTTTTAAATAAATTACCAAAATGCTTCAATGAAGCTCCAAAACACAACAAATTATTTAAATCCTCAGAAGCCATTGGTAACGTTCCCTCATTTTGATATCCAGAAAACTATTTATTTTTAAAGTATCTTTCTCAGAGAGTCCCAGTTTTAACCGACAAATCACCCAGAGTGCTGAACGTACTTTTTTGATGGATGCCATTTGTTCTTCTCTCCACTCTGGCTTATTTTTCTTTGCGTTCATAAAGAATTCACTGACTCTTTGCTCTAGTTGATCCATTGCATCTATGACATAACAAAAACATTTCATATTTAGACGACCAAGTTCATACACTGAATATACATGCTCTGACTAGGGGAAAGAAACAAATATCTGACAATGTACACTCCTTCACTGGGTCACTAACTTTAAATACGGCATGCTTTAATTCTGTAAATATAGAATGCCTTAATTACCTTAGTAAAAAACAAAGTCACAATTTTCCCTACTAATAATTTACTTTTGTTGATGGTAGTTTATAACTTTTTCCAATAGTCAATGTAGTCAACAATACAGAGAGGCTCTATACTGTAATTTCTGAATAGTACAGTCTTGGGTCAAAAGGTAATGGTATTAAATCAGCCAAATGTGTCAAAACACGATGTCGTATTGTAAGTACCACTGGGAAATTGACACATTCTTTTAATAAAAAAAATTATAAAAATGATTTTAACCTCTTGCTATATGATCTTAAACACAAGGTCATCTCCTATCTATGATTAAAAGCAGTAGGTACAATCATTTATCACTTAATATAGTATATTACTTATTCTAGATACATTTTTTTCCTAAATGTGTGCCAAGAGTAGTCATTCCATGGCTGCTAAAAGAAGAAAAATAAATAAAAGGGATTATGTTGCCAAATAAATTAAGGAAAACATTTTTACTATATCCTTCTTTTGGAGATTTTCAGTGAAATAATAGCTCTTTAAAGATTCTGAGAAGTCTTACAGTTAATTTTTAAGAGAATTTCCCTTTGTTTAAATAAGCATTTCCAAACTTATTTGCTAAAGAAGTCTTTTTTGTTAATCCATACCTATTAACTTTAGAAAATTCTAATTATTATAAAAAATATAGTTTAAAACCTCTAATTTATATAATCTAAGTCCAAATTGCAAGAGAATTTTAAATTTGTAATAATAAAAAAGCATAAAATAAGTTACTTCTTATTGAATGCCTACTTTCGATCAGGCACTGTATGTTCTAATTTATCTGTATTATTTTAATTCCAAATGATTCTCATTTTGTAGAGGAAAAACCCTCAGAAGTGGCAATGAGGCCAAGGTCAATGAGAAGTCAGTAACCAAAAATGAACTCGGATCTGAATGAACCTCAAAATCTGTGCTCAAACCTATTGGTAACTACTACTTTAGCGAAATTTTAACATTTCAACTACATTAAAGTTACAATGAACTCTGTGAGCAAGCTGGAGAAACGCACAATTCAGACTTCCACACCACAATATACTGAATAAAAGAAGGTGCCTTTCACATCGTATCACCTCCTATTACGTGCCACATGAAACTAACAACAGACTGAGAAAAGTATATTCCTGAACAATGGGTATGGAAATGTGCGTGCTGCTGCTGGGGCAGAGAAGCAAGGGAAGAAAAGAACAGGTTCTTAGCTACCTCAGGACTCCACACTCCGCAATGTCTGGTTCTCCGATCCCTTTTCCTGGTACTTCCTCCCTCCCTATCAGACCCCCTACCTCAGATCTACCTCCACCCCCACTTTTCTAAGAAAACCTGGCAGCACGAGAAACATTTTATGTATAGCTTAAACACAGCTGGAATGAATGGGATCAAAACATATTTTCTGCAGATATACTCCCACAAAGGCCAGCCATTCATATCATTTAAATAATTGAAGAGTTATCTTCATTTCTCCAAACAAGGGAGTGACACAAGGCCAAAAGGTACACTTGATTATTCACTTTCATTATGTACCATATAATTTCATATTCTTTTTTTTTTTAAGTAGAGCATTTTTAAAAATATATTTTTATTGATTTCAGAGAGGAAGGGAGAGGGAGAGGGAGCTCGAAACATCAATGATGGGAGAGAATCATTGGTCAGCTGCCTCCTGCACACACCCCACCGGGTTCTGAGCCTGCAACCTGGGCATGTGCCCTTGGCCGGAATCGAACCTGGGACCCTTTAGTCCATAAGCCAATGCTCTATCCACTGAGCCAAACCAGCTACGGCTAATTTCACATTCTTAATTTTTCGTATAGTATCTATACAAGATAGCAAACAGCTATATTACATTCACTTCACAAAGAATTGCGAGGTTCTTTCAAAACATGAGCAACATAAATTTGGTAATCATCTCTGTTTCCCTGTTGTTTTTGTTTTTTAAATATGTTTTTATTGATTTCAGAGAGAGGAAGGGAGTTGGTGAGAGATAGAAACATCAATAAGAGAGAATCACTGATGGGCTGCCTCCTGCACGCCCCCACCAGATCGAGCCCACAACCCGGGCATGTGCCCTGACCAGCAATAGAACCCTGACCTCATGGTTCATGGGTCAATGTTCACCCACTGAGTCACACTGGCCGGTTTTTCCTGGTTTTAAGTGTAATTTTGCTCAATGGATTGACCTTCTTATCTCCAGAAGCACTGATTCTTTACCTTCTCTGAATCCTGAACAATTTTAAGAAACTGCACAGAAAAAAAAAAAGGATCATATAAACCAAATACCGCTCTATGAAAGAGTAAGGTTGATTTTGGGAAAAAGTCACAGAATCACCAACCATCACTGATATAAGAAGGGGAGCCGCAAATTTTATTATGGCATACAAAAAGCTCTACAGTAAAATCTTATTCCCCTCGCTCATTCTGACTAACAAAATACCACGCTGTTGACAACTGAGAATACATGCTATAATGTGCAACTTTTCAAATGTGACATCCCAAGGGTCTCTAAAAAACTGCATGCAACCCATACTTCTATTTTCTGCTCTTATGGCTCAGAGTCAGAATGCTGACATTCATGCCGCTGTGCATGAAAACATCTACCTACGGTCTCAGTGAAGGCACAGGCACATTGGCTGCACAGTCCAAAATCCGAGAAAGGAACACAGCCGCGTTCCAGTGTCTCCTCTGGTCAACGCCAGGAGGAAAGTGGAGGGAGGCAAGGGAGGCAAGGGTTGGCATTGAATTCTTTTTGACAATTCCTATGTGCGAATCAGCCAGAGTTAGACAGCAGAGGCGCTGGGGTCGACAGCGACTAAGTCCGGCACTGAACGTGCGCGGCGAACAAGAGCAAACGCGCCCACTTACTCTGCACCTGCAGGTCCATCTCGCGCATCTCCGTGAAGCGGTCCCGCAGGTCCATGGGAAGCTGCTCAATCACTGTCAAAGGAAGAGTCCGTCAGAGGGGCAGGGCCAACGGCGAAAGTACGTGCCTGCGTCACTGCGTGCGTGCGTGCGTCGGTGGGGTGGGGGTCGAGGGAGCCGGCAACCCTGAGCGAGGCTGCCA
>NW_006285795.1:1105552-1113613 GCF_000327345.1 Myotis davidii
GCTCTCGCCCGCCCGCGGGTCCCACGGACGGCCCCGGCCAGCGCCGCCCACTCACTTTCTAGATAGTCCTCTAGGTACAACATCGCGGCCTTTAGCGCTTGGGGGACGAGGGGATCCAGGGGTTTATTTGTGTCACTCGCTGTCGCCGGAGTTTTGTCCCTTCCAATATGGCGCCTCCGCTAGCAGCGCCCGCTCGGCTTCGGTGGGAAAAAAAAAAGAAAAGGGGAAAAAAAAAAACCACTTTGGCGCCTGACGGCGCTTGCCTCACTGCCGCCCGGGGCTGTCATTGGCTGGCTGGGGCGGTGACGTAGGCCGGCCGTGCCTGTGCCCGCGCCGTTGTGGGAATTGTAGTTTTCCTCCCTCGGCAGCGAGCTAGCCCGCTGGCAGTTCTTCACACGGAAACTACAAGTACCAGGCGCCATGGCGAGGGTTGCGCAACAGAGTCCCAACTGCGGTGCCCGTGTTTATTTGTTGCTTTTTGCACCGGCTTGGACGGGAGTCGTCTGCGGCTGCCTAGCGCCGCTAGGAACAACTTTTCCGCTTTCCCTGCGCCTGCGACGGCCCCGCTGCGTGTGAGTCGCCGGCCTCGAGGAGCGCGGGGGGAACAGCGGAGGTTCCAGCGCTAGAACCCCCGCAAGGTCAGGCAGGCGGGGCTCTTCGGTAAAACAGAACTCGCTGCTGGAACCCAGCCTCCGTGTCCGCTCCCCAAAATGTAAACAGGACGTCTCATGGGCTTCCATGTCGCTCAAGGAGTTTATTTTAAACATGGGGTGACTATTTCCCATGTTAAAAAGAATGCACAAATAGTTCTCAGTAGTTTCTCATCTATTCCATTTTGCGGTCCGTCTCGTCGTCATTCTAATGAAATGGATCTATACGTACAGCCTGCACCCGCTATATATATATATATAATCTAGCAGAAATAACGGACGGAGCCTTCGTGTCTAATGGGCTGTGCTTGGAATAACTTTATGCTGAGCCAATAGCCTGTATCGGACGTCTGTAGTCCTGTGCGTTGTCTTTTTGGATGTTTGGACACCACTTCTCTAATGTTCATCCGTGATAGTCCTTCACGGATCAGTTTTCCTCTTAAAAACTTTTGCACTCAATAAAGGTTGGCTATTACTTTCCACCTGTCTTTAACTCTCTTCGTGTTTCCTGCGTCCCCCCCCCCCCCCCCCCCCCCCCCCCCCCCTCCTTGACATTTTCTTGTGCTGAAGACGTTTTTACTGCTCTTAATCAGGATACTTAGCTGTCAGATTCATGAACCCCAAAGGAAATTAACCGCAATCCTAATAACAATTACCTAATTTATTTTTTGTGCTTATATTTAAAATCGAATGACTTCAGTCTTCCTCCCACCCTCCCCTTCCTTCCTTCTTCTGGCTGCTTTTAAGATCTCTGATATTATCCCAGTTTCAAAGCAGTGAATCCAGGTATAATTCCTTCCTTCCTTCCATCCACCCTTCCACTTCCCTCTTCTCACCACCCCTCCCTTCCCCTCCTTCCCTTTCTTTCCTCCTTTCTTTCTTTCCTTTCTCCCTCCCTTCCTCTCTTTCCTCATACATGTACTAGAGGCCCGGTGCACAGCACGTTGAAAGGAAATTCATTAGAAGGTGGCCAACAGGACAGGACTGGGCAAGATGTGCTGGACAGGCTCTGGAGCCAACCTCCTGCAGTCCCTCGCCCGGCCGCACCTGGGGCATCTACAGAGTGAGCCAGGTCCCTCTGGCAGGTGGGGTCCCTCAGCCTGGCCTGTGGGAATCGGGCCAAAACCAGCAGCCTGCATTCTGACATGCCCTGAGAGGTCCAGGAGTGCGAGAGGGCACTCTGTAAAGTTGCTGTCGCTGGGCAGCTCCTGTGTTGAGTGGCTGCCTCCTGGTGGTCAGTGGGCATCATGGCTACTGGCCGGTTGGCCCATTGGCCAATTGCTTAGGCTTTTATATATATAAATTTTTAACCATGTTTAGGATTTGACAGAATTCCTGAATCTCAGGATTAGTGGACTGCAGCAATTCTAGAAAATTCTCAACCATAATATCTTCAGTGTAGCTTATTTTCCATTTCCTTCATTATCTCTTAGAATACCTCTAAAACAGGGCTCATTGCGTTTATCTTTATCTTTTTCTTTTTTTAATCTTCATAGGGGGCTGTGTTTTACTGATTTTTATTTATTTATTTATTTATTTATTTATATATGGTCCATCTCAATTTTCATACACTTTGTGTTTTTGGAAGTTCTGTTTGGTTTTCTTTTCAAGCCATGTTCAAATTTCTTATACAAGTTAAGCATAGTCTACATTGTGCCTGTTAAAATCCAATACTGAAAATTGCATGGGCATTTTGTACAGTCTGCTGTTTCTTCTGGCTTTTGCTCCTGGTGCCTGTTTCCTTGTGGCTTGTTTCTGGGGTTGTAACTATGGGGATTCTTTGAGACCTGAATTCAAAGTGCGTTTTCCTAGAGAGTATTAGAATTTGCTATTGCAAGTTGCTAGGAGGCAACAAAAACCCTAGAACTAAATTCAATATTTCATTTAAGATTTATTGAATTTCACAGGTAAATTGAATTGGGGCCTTATGCCAAGTAGCTTGTTATACATGCTGAAGGGAAATTTTTTTTCCCTCTCCTGGTTCCCAAGGTCAAGACAGACATGTTTCCTTACTGACCTGTACATCAGGTTTTGTTTTTTGTTGTTTTTTTTTTCTGATTCACTTTTACACTGGGAATGTAGCCCTTTGGGGCCCCAGATTTTTATCTCCTATTAAATTTCTCCTTTTAGATGGGCTCTTGGCTTTATTTCCCGACCCTCACAACTGCACAGCTATCAAAGTAGAAGACCTAGGTGTACAGAATTTAACAGATAATAGAAGAAATAGAAGTGCATCATTTCAGCTGGTGGCTCTGTTGGTTGGAGTGTAGTCCCGTATACCAAAAAGTTACAGGTTCCATTTTCAGTCAGGGCACATACCCAGGTTGCAGGTTCAATCCTGGTTGAAGCACGCGGGGGAGGCAACCAATCAATGTTTCCCTCTCAACTCCTCTCTCCCTCCCTCCCTCCCTCCCTTCCTCCCTCCCTTCCCCTAACCCTTCCTCCCTCTCTCTAAAAATCAGTGAAAACATATCCCCAGGTGAGGATTTAAAAAAGAGTATCATTTCAGTGTAAACTGAGTTTCTTCAGTGAGCTTTTCATACTAAGGAAAATGAGATAATAGATGGTTCCCAGTTCAGTTACTATAGATACACACTCCAAAGAAACTAAAAAATAATAACACGAAACACTATATATTTTTCTTGATGAATGTAATTCTTATTTTGGGACCATGTATCAGCTGCAGAAAAAACTGATTGCTTCTTACATCATTAGGTCATAAGTAGATAACCATTTAAAGTGGTTGCCCACTTACAGCCACGACTGCATGTCTAGGCTGTGCCCTCATTGACAAGGTAGACCATATGCGTATTACATTATTAGGTTCCCTAATCATAGCTCATTCATTTAACAGGGACAGGCCAGAGTGGGGTATATTAGATACACTCTTTGGGGATTTGAAGCTGGGAATGAAGAGACTTGGCGACCGAAGAAATTGAGGCAGAATTGTATTAATTGCAGCACAATACATTGTCTACAAGTGTCTCTCGCTGAGGTCCCCCAGAGCAGCCCTAGTTTTATCCTTCGCTTTTTTCCTTTCTCAGGCACTTTCTCCCACACTAGTTGCATCACCTTGAGGAAGATATTTTAACACTCTGTGCCTCCGTTTCCTGATCTGTAAGCTGGAAATAGCAATAGTAGCTAAATCATAGGATATTTAGATTGACATGATACCATCTCTGCGAAGACTTAGGTTAGTTCCTGGTCAATGTTATAATGCCATCAATGCCAGCTTCTATTAACACCCTTAGTTCCCCTCCTGAATTGTCCATATTGCAGATGCGCCTTTGCACTACTCTTAGCTTTGCCGTGTGGCCCTTGAAGCTTTGGGGCTGGCCACCCCTTAGAACTCACTAAAGACTATCTCACCTCCAACTGTTGTTACTGTCATGAAATTCAAAGGGGAAGAGATGCAAGGAAGGCCATGTAGGGGTGCTGCCCTGAAGACTACTGGCTAAGGAGAAGGGATCAGGATGTAGGGAGAAGATTTTTAAAATGAATGCAAACTCTGATAATTACCAGGAGTCCAAGAGAAAGGAAAATTTAAATTCTTCGTGTGGCATGTCCTCAGGGGGACCTTTGGCCTTATGTCTTAAGAGTCTGACACTTCCTATCTTACAAAGAAAACCACCATATTTCAACCTTGCTGGTAAAACTTTGAAAAGAAATATTTTCTTAACTTTGTGCCAACCAGTCTCTCCTTCCTGACAGACTTCTAAAACATGGGATGAAAGCAGAATAGAATGCTGTCTTTACATGGACCTCTCTCATTTTACATTTTTAAAATCCACGGAGTCACTCACTGGATCTGTTATAAGCAGCAAGACAATAACCTTCACTTAAAAATATCTATGGATGTTCCTAGCCTTTTCCACTCCAAATTCCTTTCTACTAAAATAGACCCCTCTAAGGAAGGTTGTGATTTTCTGACCTGGTTCCTGGGTGTTTGTGATGAATAATTGGAGAAGACAAGTAATGGGTGGAGAGTTAAGGAGATTTAGCAGAGGGAGTTGCTGGGTGGGGTTCAGTGGATGGGAGAGAGATACTATTAAGAAAAAGGATGAATAACTGGATATAAAGCTGTCATAAAGCCGTTCCTGCAAAACAATGGAAATTCTGGATAAAATGGAAGAAGAAAGCCCGACACTAAGAGAATAAATTCTCGGGTCCAGAAATAAAGACTACACTCAACGTCTTAATAGTGAACAAGAGTTGAAAGAGCCAGAGGGTTTAGGCCTTCACTCTTGGGTCTTGGGAATCTGACTGTGGTAGAATGAACATTTTATAAATGTTGAAATAAATTTCTAGGCCCAAGATGGAACTGCTCCTACATGGGATGTCACGTTACCAAACCAAAATTTATATAACTTTCTTGTCCTTATAAATGCTCCCCTAGACCAGAAATGCAGTATATCCAGTCAGCCAATCTCTATATATCAATCCAAACCTGGGCTCTATAATTTCCTTGTTCCTTCTCACCCCAAACAAGGTTGGCTATGTGGCGCCAGCTACCAATAGGTGTGGAGTGCAAATTCAGACTTCTCACAAGGGGCAGGGACACGTTACCAAGATAGTAAACATTGGTCTGGCCCAATAAAACATGAGAGGGCCCACAGAGAGACAAATGTGTTAGTACCCATTCGGGTTGCTCCTCAAGCTACAACACAAAGAAGAGCAACATCTGTTGGAAATGAGCACACATTCAAATACTACAGATCACTTAAGGAAATGAAAACTCTGAGAGACTATTAGCAGACAAACAGGGGAACTCTAAATATGCAAGTATTGGAAGTTGTGACTGACAAAATTAACCTAGAAAGTAGAACAAACAAGAGAAAGAGAAAATAGAGTAGAGATAAAAAGTATATTTTGCTGTATATTTTGAAAAATGTATTGAAGTTTCAATACATTAGGAGTATCAGAATGAAAAAACGGGAAAAAATGGAGCCACTACAGAGTACGTACTCTATGATATCATTGAGGTGAAGTTACTGAAAAGGTAAAACAAACCTGTGGTAATAGACACAGAAGGTGGCCACCACTGGGGAAAGTGGGGTGCTTGACTCCAGGGCCATCAACTGTTTCTTATGCACTGCTGTGTTACTAGCTTACAGAAGGCACTTGGGTCCTATTTGTGGCATGAAAAGAATGGAAGCAGCACTGGGTGGATTAGTGCTTTTGAGTCAGAGAGACCTGCATTTGAGCACTGCTTCTGTTATTTGCTCATATAACCCAAATCAAGTTATTGCTTCTCCATCCATGAAATGAGAATAAGGAAGGCTACTTGCACTGTTAGGTTTTGGCAAGGCTCAAAGGAGATAATTTGTAGGAGTACCTAGTACAATGCTTGGCACAGAAATGTAATCATGAAATAATATTTGTAGAAGTGACAGTACCTTTACGTGAATGGTCTAGTAAGTGCCATTCCAAGGGCATTGTAGTGGGAATGGAGGCCTCACAGAGGCAAACAAGAAACATTGTCTTTAGACGATTTAAAAAAACAATAATAAAACTGACTTGTACAGTCTGTTTTTATTATTACTATGTGCCAGCAATTCTAAACAATGTCAGTGATAAAATATTTCTCCCTCGAAAATATTTTCTTGGTCTAAATTCTAAATCTCTGAAGTTACAGTTGAATTTTGGTAACTGGAATTATATATTTTCATTAAACAATGGCTTAAAATAAACATGGGAAGCACAGGGATTGAAAAGACAAAGACATAGAACTTGAATTATCTATATGTATAAAGGCCAAGTGACCAGAATGACTGGTCGCTATGACGTGCACTGCAGCAGCCAACCGGCCCAAATGGGGCCCCGATTGGGCCCCCAACCTCCCACAGCCCCTCCCCCCAGCTGTCCTGGTCCCAATTGGCCCCCATCGGAGCCGGCCAGCCGGACCCCACCTGTGCATGAATTTGTGCACTGAGCCTCTAATTTTGATTACAAAATTCTATATTGTCACTTGGAGTTTTCCTTTGTATCTTAAAACAGTGAAAATGACCACGAACTGTTAGGTATATTATTTTTGCTTAGCAAATGCAAATTTTAGTTTATATACAAAACTTATTACTAAATTTGAATAATATCTTGAAAATTAAAATGTATTCTTCTAAAATTGTTATTTTTGTTGAATTGCTATTTAGTTGCTATTACATTTATTGTAGTTATTAGTGCATCAAGTCAATATTTTCTTTTTTAAAAAAATGCTTAAATATACTTAAAAGGGATTAACACATTCCTTTTTTCCTTATTTGCTTAGTTGTAAAATTAATTATTCATTACAAGCTTGATTATATAATGAAATTTAATAAAATAACATTTATACTGTGAGTTTCTTTTCTGGCCATTATCATTATTTCAGTTAATGACTATTTTTGAAAATAATTTTCCTGTAAGGACGAGGGGTATATTAAAAAAGTGATCTACTCTAGGTACCAATACTCTAGGTATGCTTATTTAAAGGCTTCTCACAGAAGACACATGTAAATTTATTAATACACAGTGGCATCACTGTTAATAACTATTTCTCGTGTTTGATTTTGACAGCTTAAGGTTCTCTAACGTTCATTTTCATGAGACTGGGAATGTAAAGATAAATGACCAAACAGTGACTTGTTACCAAGAGAAGTCTTTGTGATGTAATATGGAAATATTTTAGTGACTGAGAGGATTTTTAGCATACTGAAAAATCTTCAAAGATTGCATTTTTCCTTTTCTTCTCCCCTTTATCACTTAGGTTCTCTATGATATTCACCAAAAGTGGTGCTTCTTATTTTTATTTAAAACTTGTTTTTTTCATTAATACAAACCATTAATGGCTTAGGAAGATATATTTTGCTAGTAGGTGTAAAGCATTTTTTGAAACTTGGTTAGGGTATTTCTACCATCGAGGAAATGACAAAATAGTGCTTTTATATACTCTGTGCATAAATATCTTATGAGACATACTATATTGTAGTATAGGGCCTGTGTCCCTCACTAATCTGGAATTTTTCAAGGGCAGAGACTATGTTTTATTCATCTGTTGATCCACAAATCTGGCAGATAATATGAGTTCAATAAAGAAGTAATGAATTATTGAATGAATGGTTTAATTCATGTGCATCAAGCATAAGTTCATAAGTTTTCATTCAGACCAGAGAGGACAAGGTGAAGTTATGATTGCTAACTAAGCTCATGATTACTGAGCTCTGCAAAGAAAATAGGATTCCAGTGGTAATTCAAGTAACTGGACTAGAGTGCTGAGAAGAATTTTCTAAATAGGAAACATTGAAAAATTCTCAAATACAGGAGTAGATTAACTTCAAACTTGGTTCTTAATTAGGCTTGCCTAGAAGACTAGGCAAAGGGAAAATAAATACAGTAATATAATGACTCATGATGCTGTATATTTTGAAAAAACATT
>NW_006285795.1:1114063-1125187 GCF_000327345.1 Myotis davidii
TAGTTTTACCAGATGATTCAGCAATCATACTTCTTGGAATTTACCCATAGAAGTTTGAAAACTTATGTTCACTAAAAAAAAATTGCTTGCAGATTTTATAATTGCTCTATTCATAATTGCCAAAACTAGGAAGCAACCAAATTTTCCTTCAGTAGTTAAAGGAGTAAATAAACTGTGGTACATCCAGATAATGGAATATCATTCATTGTTTAAAAAGAAATGAGTTATAAAAGACATGGAGGAACTTAATGATTCCAACTATGTGACATTCTGGAAAAGGCAAAACTAGGAAACAGTAAAAATAGCCAGGTTGCCAGGGTGTGGGAGGGGGTTTGGAGGTGGATCTCTTGTAGACAGCATATATATGGGTCATGTTTTCATATCCATTCAGCTACCCCTTGCCTTTTGATTGGAGCATTTAAGACATTTACATTTAAGGTTATTATTAATAAGTACTTATTTATTGCCATTTTAATTATTTATGCCCATGTTCCTCTCTATATATCTCTTCTCATTACAGCAGTCCCTTTAGCATTTCTTGCAATGCTTGTTTGGTGGTGACAAACTCCTTTAGCTCCCCCCCCCCCTTTTTTTGTGTTGGAAGCTCTTTATTTCACCATCTATTTTGAATGATAGCCTTGCTGGATAGAGTAATCTTGGTTTCAGATCCTTGCTTTCCATTACCTTGAATACTTCATGCCATTCCCTTCTGGCCTGTAGAGTTTCTGAGAAAAAAAAATCAGCTGACAGCATTATGGGAGCTCCTTTGTAGGTAATAAATTGCTTTTCTCTTGCTGCCTTTAAGGTTCTCTCTTTGTCTTTAATTTTTTGGCATTTTAATTGTGATGTGTCTGGGTGTGGGCCAATCGGGTTCTTCTTACTTGGGATTCTTTGTGCCTTCTGGACTTGTGTGACTTTTTACTTCACAGGTTAGGGAAGTTTTCCGCCATTATTTCTTTAAACACATTCTCGATTCCTTGCTCACTTTCTTTCCCTTCTGGAATTTTCCATAGTGGCTGCACCAGTCTACATTCCCACCAACCGCATACTAGAATTCCCTTTTCTCCACATCCTCACTAGCACTTGCCTGTGTGTGTGTGTGTGTGTGTGTGTGTGTGTGTGTGTGTGTTTTGGTTTTGTTTTTAAATTCTTGCGGCACACCAGTGAAAATCACCGATCTAAGCCATAAGCTCTGCTTTCTGGGAAACGCAAGCTAAGATAGTTGATACCAGAAGAACCCTAAATAGCATGTTGTTAGTAGAATTTTGGAGACTATTATTACTTGGGCAGAGGGCGATAAGTGGGATGGTGAAAGCACCTGTCATAGAGACTTACTCCTGTAATAAAGTCAGATAGCAGATAAAACACGTGGAGACTGAATATAATGGAAGCAATGCTAATTATAAGAATTGTGTAGTGGGATGACTTGAGTGAGGTAAGGAACTAGATATACCAATTTGTGGATATGGTTAATGGTTTGGCCAAATGATCTAGAACTTGAAAAAATCCAGACTGGAGTGTTGGCCTTAAGTACTTGGGGGTAATAATCTAATGTGTTAGATTTTTGTGTTTCATATGACTGTTCACAAAAAGACGTCCATACCAAAGTATACTCTCTATAACTGGATGAGCAAAATGCATACTCCTGCTGATGTCAGTCCATTACTTTTCATATTCAATCCCAAGGTTTGCTCAATGGGCATTGTGGCAAGGACAGAGGTTTTGCTTGGGTTCAATAGCTTTATAGAATGTATATGTTGGCAATCTTTCAAGTTAGAAGGGGCAATGATTTTTTTCCCTTAGGGCAGTGGTTCTCAACCTTGGCTGCACATTAGAATCACCTGGGAATCTTTTTAAAATCCTGATTTCTGGGCCTCATCCTCCAGAAATTCTGTTTCTTTGTTATGGGGTGGGGCCACAACATTAGTAACAAAGAAACAGAATTTCCAGAGGATGAGGCCCAGAAATCAGGATTTAAAAAAAAGATTCCCAGGTGATTCTAATGTGCAGCCACGGTTGAGAACCACTGTGCTAGAGAGGATGAGTTGCTTAGAGTCTCCTCTGATAAATTCATTAACTTCCTGCATTTATCACACCTAGTATCTATTGGTTTCAACCAAAAACCTTACTGTAACAACTCCCTCTTTTTCATTTTATTTGATTGTTCCCTTTCAAATGTTTTAGTTTGATGCTTATTTTCACCTGTTCTCATCTAGTAATATATGTGCAAAAGGCTACCATTTTCTTTAGACATTGCTATATTTTTTTCATTGTCACTGCTATTTATTAAACGTATTATAAAATGTTGGTTTTGACATTCTTTCACCCCACCAAAATTGTTTGACCAAAAAAGTTTTGAATTTCGTAGTGGTTGTGAGGATGTTATGTTGTTGTTTTCTATTTTTGTTGACTCCTAATTTTACTGTGTTGTGATCAGATAATGTGTTCTGTATTATTTCTATGTTTTACAATTTATTGAATTTTTGTGGCCTAACTTATAGTACATTTTTACAGATGCTTGAAGTCATTTTTGTAAAGTTGCCTTTTTGTTTGGAGGATACTGAGTTTAATATCTACCTCTAAGTTCTTTACTGAGGTCTTTATATGCTTACTTGTTTTTCTATCTATTTCATCTATCATGTGTGAAATAGGTATTATCATTGTTTTTCTGTGTCTACTTGTATTTTCCACAGCTTTGCATTTTTTAATTCAGAATTGTTGTTTGTTACAAAAAAGACCTCGAGAAATATTTATTGTGGATTGCATTCTTTATTTTTTATTTGTGTTAATCTTCATGTGAGGATATTTTTTTCATTGATTTTTAGAAAAAGTGGAAGGTAGTGAGGGAAGGGAAGGCAAGAGAGAGAGAGAGAGAGAGAGAGAGAGAGAGAGAGAGAGAGAGAGAGAGAGAGAGAAACATCAATGTGGGACACATTGATTAGTTGCCTCCAGCACATACCCCCAATAGTGCCAAGGATTGAACCTGCAACCCAGGTGTGTGCCCTTGATTGAGAATTGAACCCACGAACCTTTGGTGCTCAGGCTGACCCTCTAACCACTGAGTACACCAGCCAGGGCTGCATTCTTTATTATTTTAAGGGATCCATTTTTTAAAAGCCTTTTGCTCTGAGTTAATAATTGCCTGATACTAACATTGCAATTCCTATTTTCTCCCATATGATTATCATTTGTTTACACTTTTACTTTCAACCTTTTCTTTTAGTAATTTTATTATAAATATGTTTCTTGTATGTAGGTGATCATTATTTTATAGCCAATCTAATAGATTGATGTGCTCTATTTCACTTATGATAAGACAAATATGTTGAGATTTACTTCTGATCACATATTATTTTCTGTTTTCAGTATTTCCATTTTTTTTATAATTTGCTAAGAAGGAGATGTAAAGCATAATTTTAAAAAGCAGACAATACTAAAAAATTGTTTCTCTCTAGACATGAGTTGCACCAATTACTAGTTAACTCTGGCTTTCTCTTCTGCATTAAGGAGAACATTGACTGTGAGCCTTTCATAGTGTCTGTTGTGTGTACTTTCTCTGACTTTATAGCACCAGCTTTTGATTTAGCATTTTGGACACGTTTCTGCTGATATATAAAGTATAAGACATTATTTTTCCTTATGAGTGCTCCCAACTAAATTCCTGTGTTGAAGGAACCACTTTCTTTCTCTCTCCCTTTCACAGTGCTTTCTGCTTTGAAGCTGTGTAGTGTAATCTGGTAGAAAAATGGCTCATGATGACCTATGTATGTCCACAACTCTTCTCCTAGGTTTTTTAAAAGAGTTTATTTGTTCAGCTGGCTACTCCCTGTCATTTCTTTAAAGCTCCGAGCTTTAAAGTCAGGGCTCATTGAATTATTTAAGAAAATCTTACAACGAACATAAACTTAGTTCGAATAGAAACTGTATCTCTCTTTTCTCCTCCTACCTTCCCTTCCCAGTCTACATTTTGAACACACACACGCATATGCAACTTGGTGTTTAGAATTATGCAATCACCTGTACTTTTTCTCACTAGTAAGCTTGAATGTTAGCCATCTTCAATATAAATGTAAATAAATACAATTTGATAATAAATATTGAATAAATGGTGCTTTATCATAAATGTCATTCTTATGAAAATATTTACTTTAAACTATTCATATATTTTCAACTGAATAAAGAAATTTGCAGTAGAAATTTATCTGTTTCAAGATCAAGATCATTAATTACTTGGTGCATCAACAGGAAAGTGGAATTTCTGTATATCTTCAAACTTGACTTTTAGCCCAGATTTGGACAAGTACACACCTTCCCTTCCAGTTCATTTTACTTACAGATGAATTAGTCATAATTTCCTTTTTCATTTCCTTATGCTCTGCAAAAATATCATCAGCTTTAACCATTTAATTTCCAATTTCTCAAAAGTTTGTTTGAATCAATTTACATTCTCATCTACTCCTGTTAGCATAAAGACCTTTAAAGGTAATTAACTCTTAGACAAATGAAATTTAAGAAGATTAATTTTAACCTAATATTTTTTTTGTTTGTGTAGTAAAAATATATAAGCTTAAAAAGACCATCTTTGCAATGGTTTTTAATGAATTAAAATATAATGTATTTATGAAAGGTTGCTTTTGGATCATTAAAATATTAAAATGTCTCCAAAGTCTGATTCTTATTCAAAGTTGTTGATTATATATGATTTATTATTTTTAATGCTATGAAATTTTAAAGACACATTTCAACTTTAATTTTCTTAAAACATTTTTCAGTGTAGTTCTTCTAAATATATGTGCTTTAAAAAAACTTTTGTTGGTATATTGATTAGCAGTATATGCTTAGGAATTGGATAACAGGGGTTCAAATGCCTTCTTTATAACTCCTCTAAACCTCTCCTTGCCTCAGTTTACTTATCTGTAAAATGGGGATGATAGTAGTTCTTAACTCATAGGTTGTTGTGAGGAATCATAAAATAGATATAGACAAAGTGCTTAGAAGAAGGCCTGACATTTGTTTATTTTTTAAATTGAATTTATTGGGGTGACAGTTGTTCATAAAACCATATCAGTTTCAAGTGTCCAGCCAATAAAATATCATCTGCACACTGAATCATGCACCCAGTGCCCTATGCAAGGTCTCTTTCCATCTCCATTTTCCCTCACTTTGCCCACCTCTTCCTTTCCTCCACATCCTTTCTCTCCGGCTGTCACCACACTGCTGTCTGTGTCTATGTGATATAACCCTTTTCTCTGGCTGTCACCACACTGTTGTCTGTGTCAATGTCTGTGTCTATAATATAATATATATATAATATATTTATATATAATCCCTTCGCCTTTTTTCATCCAGTCTCTTCTTTCTCCTGCCCTCTGAGAGCTGTCAGTCTGTTCCATATATCCATGCCTCTGGTTCTATTTTGTTCATCAGTTTACTTCGTTCATTAGATTTCACATGTAAGTGAGATTATATAGTATTTATCTTTCTCTGAGTGGCTTATTTTGCTTATCATAGTAATCTCCAGGTCCACCCATGCTGTTGTAAAAGGTAAGATTTCTTTCTTTTTTTCAGCCATGTGGTAGTCCATCTGTAAATGTACCACAGCTTTTTTTTATGCACTCATGTATTAATGGGCACTTGGGGTTGTTTCCAGATCTTGGCTATCCTATCTAATAATAGACAAACATGGTAATTAACCATACCTTCGCTATGCATCCCATTGGCTAGTCAGTGGATATGCAAATTAACCCAACCGATATGGCGGCCGGAGGCCATGCAGCTGAAGTGAGCAGGCTTTCATGCTCCAGTGATGGAGGAAGCCAAGTTTCCTCCCTGCCACGGCCCAGCTCTGCGCTCCACTCAAAGGAACAAAGTTGCAATTACAGAAGCTAAACAAACCCCAGATACCTGCTTTCGGCGCTGGCAGCCATCAGCCCCTCATCCACTAACGATGTCTGACTGCAGCTTAGGTCTGCTCTCCGCTGGCAAGTGGACATCTCCCGAGGGCTGCCGGGCTGCCAGAGGGATGTCTGATTGCCAGCTTAGGCCCAATCCCCTGGGGAGCAGGCCTAAGCCAGCAGGTGGTCATCCCCCGAGGGGTCCCGGACTGTAAGAGGGCACAGGCCAGGCTGAGGGACCTCCCCCTCCCCACCCCGGGCACAAATTTTTGTGCACCGGGCCTCTAGTTCTATATAATAAAAGGGTAATATGCAAATTGACCCTAAAGGCAGAACGACCAGTCGCTATGACATGCACTGACCAGCAGGGGGCAGATGCTCAATGTAGGAGCTGCCCCCTGATGGTCAGTGCACTTCCACAGGGGGAGCACCACTCAGCTAGAAGCTGGTTCACAACTGGAGGGAGAGGCTCCCACCTCTGCAGCAGTGCTAAGGATGTCTGGCTAATGGCTTAGTCAAACATCCCCCAAGGACTCCCGGGCTGCAAGAGGGATGTCTAACTGCCAGCTTAGGTCTGATCCCCCAGGGAATGGGCCTAAGCTGACAGATGGACATCTCTCAAGGGCTCCCGGACTATGAGAAGGATGTCTGACTGTCAGCTTAGGCCTGATCCTCAGGGGAGCAGGCCTAAGCTGGCAGGTGAACATCCCCCAAGGGGTCCCAGACTGCGAGAAGGCATAGGCCTGGCTAAAGGACTCTCCCTTCGCCCCCGCTGAGTGCATGAATTTTTGTGTATTGTGCCTCTAGTTGTAAATAATGCTGCAATGAACATAGGGTTGTATATATTCTTTTGGTTTAGTGTTTCTGGATTCTTAGGATATATTCCCAGAAGTGGGATCCTTGGGTCATAAGGCAGTTCCATTTTTACTTTTTTGAGGAAATTCAATAGTCTTTTCCACAATTACTGCATCAGTCTGCATTTCCACCAGCAGTGCACAAGGCTTCTTTTTTCTCCACATCCTTGCCAGCACTTGTTTGTTGATTGATTGATGATAGCTCTTCTGGCAAGTGTGAGGTGATGTGTCATTGTGGTTTTAATTTGCATTTCTCTGAAGGTTAGTGATGTCATTGGCCATCTGTATGTCCTCTTTGGAGAGGTGTCTATTCAGGTCCTTTCTCTATTCTTATTTTTATTTTTATGTTTTATTTCTTGCTTAAAATATTATAAAGAATAGTACATATGTCTCCTTTTTTTTCCCCCTTGGCCTTCCCCCGGCTTCCCCTACCCCCCAGTGTCTTGTGTCCATTGGTTATGTTTATATGCAGATTGATGATAGCTCTTCTGGCAAGTGTGAGGTGATGTGTCATTGTGGTTTTAATTTGCATTTCTCTGAAGGTTAGTGATGTCATTGGCCATCTGTATGTCCTCTTTGGAGAAATGTCTATTCAGGTACAATATTTTCTCTTTTTTTTATTGGATTGTTTGTTTGTTTTTTTGGTATTGAGTTTTATAAGTTTTTTATAAATTTTGGATATTAACCCCTTATCAGATGTACCATTGGTGAATATGTGTCCATCAGTAGATGAGTGGATAAAAAAGTTGTAATACATTTTCCATTGGTTATGTTTATATGCATGAATACAAGTCCTTTGGTTGATCTCTTATCCCCCCCGCACCAACCCTCCTCGGCCTTCCTGCTGTAGTTTGACAGTCTGTTCGGTGCTGCTCTGCCTCCGTATCTATTTTTGTTCATCAGCTTATAATGGTCTTTATTAAAAAATAGGGAAAGGACCTGAATAGACACCTCTCCAAAGATGACATACAGATGGCCAGTAGATATATGACATTACTAACCTTCAGAGAAATGCAAATTAAGAGCATTGGTGGTATAGTGGTGAGCATAGCTGCCTTCTTTTCCCTATTTTAAATTGGATTGTTTATCTTCCTGGTGTTGAGTTGTATAAGTTCTTTATATATTT
This sequence comes from Myotis davidii, assembly GCF_000327345.1. Taxonomy (NCBI): domain Eukaryota; kingdom Metazoa; phylum Chordata; class Mammalia; order Chiroptera; family Vespertilionidae; genus Myotis; species Myotis davidii. The sequence goes on from NW_006285795.1 coordinate 1,121,938, forward strand.
TAGAAATTAACCCCTTATTATTGGCAAATATGTTCTCCCATTCAGTGGGTTCCCTTTTCATTTTGTTGATGGTTTCTTTTGCTGTGCAGAAGCTTTTTAGTTTGATGTAGTCCCATTTGTTTATTTATTTTTGTTTGTTTCCCTTGCCCTGGAAATACTAGTATATTAGCAAAAATATTAGTACGAGAGATTTCTGAGATTTTACTGAGAAGGCCTGACATATGTAAGCACTACAGTAATGTTAGCCATATTTTCCCCCAATATGCTGTAGTAATTAAAATCATGGGCACTGGAGCTGGGCAGACCTGGGGACCATTCCCAGTTCTATCTCATATTGTCAGTGTGGCTGGCATTGGCAAGCCATTTATTTGCTCTCTCCTCCAAGCTCCTATCTTCTTATTGTGTGAGGATAATAATACATACTTGCCTACATTAGATGAAAGGCTTAACATAATATTTAACACAGGGAAAGCAATCAATTAATGGCACTCTGAATCTCCAAATATGTTTTAGAAATATTTTTAAGCTATAGGCCTGGTGCACAACATTTGCGTACTGGGGGTAGGGTGGTAGGGGGCTGTACCTCAGCCCAGCCCACACCCTCTCACAATCCTGGACCCCTCAGAGGATGTCCAGCAGTCGGACATCCCCTGAGGGGTCCTTAGCGCTGCCACGGAGGTAGGAGAGGATCCTGCCACCACTGCTGCGCTCACCAGCCAGGAGCCAGGACTCCTGCTCCTTGGCGCTGCCTCAGAGGTGGGAGATGCTCCTGCCACAGCTGCTGCGCTCGCCAGCTGTGAACTGGGTTTCTGGCTGAGCGGTGCTCCCCTGTGGGAGTGTACTGACCACCAGGCGGAAGCTCTTGCATTGAGTGTCTGCCCCCTGGTGGTCAGTGTGCATCATAGCAACCATCGTTCTGCCATTTGGTCGCTTTGCATATTAGGGTTTTATTATATAGGATATTTTTGACAGAAATCATAGGACAAGTTTTCATATTAAGGTGAAGAGAGGCAAAACTAATGGACAGATATAAAGATACATAGAAGGAAGGAAGGAAGGAAGGAAGGAATGAAGGAAGGAGTAAGTAACAGTTTATATTCCATAGTATTTTTAAAGAATAACACTCCCTTAAGTGCTAGTCTGTGGAGGCAGACAGACATGAAAATCCCTTGCTCTGGAATTTATACAGCCTTGTGTAACTCCTTACTCCAAAGCCCAAATAGTCTAAATGCCCTAATTTACCCAGGCACTAACTCTGTGCTGATGTCCATACCCAGGCCTGAGTTCCTGCAGGGTTGGCAAATGTCTATGTGAGAAGACTCTTCTTCCGAAAGGAGTTTCTTCACGAACAAGTCAGCACCAAAAGTATTAATTATTCTTTATAAAATGGCTATTCCTTGGGATCGTCAGAAATGAGTTTATTTTGTGAATGGTTTATTTATTCTCTCTTAACAGCGAAGCGAGGAGTAGGGCACTACAGGGTGAGTTTGAATCCAGAACAGAAGGGGGCGGGGGCGTATTTTAAATACCCAGTTGATTTTTGGAGAGTACAAACCATTTAGCAGGTCCTCAGGAGATCAGAAAGTAATGACCCTTGAAGAATGCTAGATTTAAAACTTCCTTTAAGTTAAAAATACAAAGTGAAATGATCATTTCCACAAATACTCATATTTTATAAACACAGCAGAAACAAAAAAAATCATGAAACACACTTTTGGAATTACTGTAAACTTTTTAAAATTTATAGATTAGGAAATCATAACTTCAAAATATTTTCTGTTTTCAATGACTAAAAATAACCTCTTACAAAAAATGCCCACATTCAGGACTAGAGGTCAGTGCATATATGAATGATGCACATAAATCACATTAAAGTCCCTTCTGATAAAGCAAGAGGAATCATTTGCATTCATATTTACACTCTATACCCATTAGAAAAGTTCTTATGCGTACAATTCAGAGCCTTAGATTTCTTCCTGTCTATCAATTGGACTACTAGCCTGTCATCTGGGTCCACTCTCCCCTTCTAGTACCTTGGTTAAAGCACAACATTTTGCGTAGGGTGTATCTTAAGCATTTTTCCCCCCTCTAAGCTCAAGTCTGACTCTGTGCCTCATACCCGCGTCACTGTCATAGTAACACTTGTGCTTTGAATATTGAAAGTCCCTGATTTACTGTTATTGTTCTGCCTGCCTCTCTACTGTCTTAATAATGATTGCAATATGCATTATCTATTGTTTCAAAACAAATTAAAACTAAGTGACTTAAAACACGAATAAACATTTATCACCTCTTATAATTTCCGTGTCAGGAATTTGGTTGCTGCTTGGCTGGGCAGCAGTTTTGGCTCAGGATCTGGCATGATGTTGCAGTCAAGTTGTCTGCCAGGGCTGCAGCCATCCGAAGGGTTGATGAGGGTTGGAGGACCTGCTTCCAAGAAGGCTTTCACCTGGATGGTAAATTGGTGCCAACTTTTGGCAGCAAGCCTGCGTTTCTCTCCACATGGATCTTGCCCTACAACTGCTTGAGTGTCCCTACTACATAGTGGCTGGCTTCCTTCAGCACAGGCATTCCAACAGAGCAAAGCAGAAGCTACAGGCCCTTTATGAAATCACGTCGGAAGTCACACTCGCATCCTTGCCGTCCTGTTTGTCACACAGGGCCGCCCTGGTTCAGTGTGGGAGGAGAATACACGGGGATGAATACCAGGAGGTGAGGATCCGCAGGAGCTCTCTTGGAGGCGGCCTCCCACACAATGTAAGAGCATCTTCTGGTGTCCAATATGAATCACTGCTTTTGCCTCCTGAACTAGCGTTTCAATTTTCGAATAACTGTAGATGAGCCTGTACCAGACTTGCTGATCTCAGTGATTTATTATAATGCAGGTTCTGGCCACTCCTAGTCTTTACCATCCAGCTAAACAAGACCCAAGAAATGCAAGTCCAACAAGAAACATATTCTCAATTAAATCATCCAGGCCAGTGGTTCTCAACCTTCCTAATGCTGCTACCCTTTAATACAGTTCTTCATGTTGTGGTGACCCCCAGCCATAAAATTATTTTCATTGCTACTTCATAACTGTAATTTTGCTACTATTATGAATCATAATGTAAATATCTGATATGCAGGATATATTTTCATTGTTACAAATTGAACATAATTAAAGCATAGCGATTAATCACAAAAACAATATGTAATTATATATGGGTTTTCCGATGGTCTTAGGCGACCCCTGTGAAAGGGTCATTTG
>NW_006285795.1:1125288-1129106 GCF_000327345.1 Myotis davidii
TATACTAGTACATTGTGACTCCCTACCCCCGGTTTGCACTATACCAGTATGAAGACAAGCCTTATCTGGAGGAGGTTATTGTTTGCTTTTGTTAAAAGTTTTTTTTTGGAATTCTTATTGACTCAAGTATGAGTTTTCCTTGATAAGAAGAAATCTTACCTAACAGTGGAATGGTTAACGGCACATTGCTCTATAAGCCACGGTAGTTACAGAAGAATGTGGTAAAATGATAATTCTATAACTGGTTTAACCAGAGAGTGTCATGATTAATGGCAGAATTCTAAAACACAAATATTTATACAAATGATGTGGTAATTCATGCAGTAATTTTAGGACAGCACATTGTTCTCATAATTCTCTTAAAAACAAAATTACAATGAAAGGTGGGTTATGTAAATAAAGTATGTTGGATTTAGATACGTAGACTTCTTTTTTAAAAAAAATATATTTTATTGATTTTTTACAGAGAGGAATGGAGAGGGATAGAGAGTTAGAAACATCAGTAAGAGAGAAACATCGATCAGCTGCCTCCTGCACACCCCCGACTGGGGATGTGCCCACAACCAAGGTACATGCCCTTGACTGGAATCGAACCTGGGACCCTTCAGTCTGCAGGCCGATGCTCTATCCACTGAGCCAAACCAGTCAGGACAAGATTTGTAGACTTCTTGAGCAGGTATTGAATTTCAAAATCAATGACCTGAAAGTGTTCTAAATCTATATAAACCCACAATAGTTAGTATAGTATAAATGAATTGATTTTTATAATTTTATTTATTTTAATTTCAATTAAAATCTATTAATACTTACTAAAGCATAGCAAAATAAATTTCTTTAAAAGTACATCTCTGCTTTAAAGTTGGAATTCTTAGGAGATATTATTAAACTATATATCAGTGAATTCAGTGAAACTCACAGGAGATAGAATTTCCCATTAAAAATTTCCCAAAACAGCTCATTGGGCAAGTTATATGAGTTTACTTTCAGTAATATCTTGAAGCTCATAGAATTAAAAATTGAAAATGCTGGGAGAAAGGAGCTGATACTTTACCCTTCCCTTCCACTAAGCTTTCAGTCTCTGTCCTGCTGGTTTTTACCCATTAACCTGGTAGCGTTAGGAAGGGATGAACAACAACAAAAGTCATTGAAAAAGTGGATGATAAGAAGTCAAGAAAAAGAAGGCAAGAGGCTCCCTTGGAGCAATTAGAACCTACTTGGAGGTTTTGCTACAGACTGAATGTTTGTGTCCCCTTAAAATTCCTATGTTGAAGCACTAATCCCAAATGTAATGGAACGTGGAGGTAGGGGTTTGGGGAGTTAATTATTAGATGAGATCATGAGGGTGAGGCCCCATGATGGGACCAGTGCTCTTATAAGAACAACATAAACTGATGAACAAAAATAGACCCAGAGACATACAAACATTGGACAGACTGTCAAATCTTAGAGGGAAGGCAGGGGAGGGGGGAGGGAGGGAGAGATCAACCAATGAACTCATATGTGTATATGCATAACCCACAGACACAAACAATAGGGTGGTGAAGGCTTAGGGGGAAGAGTGTGGGAGAGGGAATGGGGATAAAGGAACATATGTAATACTTTCAACAATAAAGATTTATTGGAAAAAAAAAGAACAGGAGAAGAAAAGAGCCCCCTCTCTCTACACAGTGTGAGGACATAGTAAGAAGGTGTCTGTCTGCATACCAGAAAGAGAGTTCTCACTAGACACCAAATCTGCTGACATACGGTCTTGGACTTCTCAGCCTCTGGAACTGTGAGAAATAAATGTCTGTTGGTTAAGCTACCCAGTTCATGGTATCCTGTTATAGCGGCCCAAGCTGATTAATATAAGCACATACCTCAGGGAAGAATATTCTTTAAAGTAGCTCTGTTTTGTATGATGTCTTGTTCATTCCAAGACAATCTCTTACTCTTTTCTCTTGAAGAACTCAATCTCCATAACAAAAAAACAAAGAACAGGAGAAGACAAGAGCCCCCTCTCTCTCCACTGTGTGAGGACACAGTAAGAAGGTGTCTGTCTGCATACCAGAGAGAGAGCTCTCACTAGACACCAAATCTGCTGACATACAGTCTTGGACTTCTCAGCCTCTGGAACTGTGAGAAATAAATGTCTGTTGGTTAAGCTACCCAGTTCATGGTATCCTGTTATAGCGGCCCAAGCTGATTAATATAAGCACATACCTCAGGGAAGAATATTCTTTAAAGTAGCTCTGTTTTGTATGATGTCTTGTTCATTCCAAGACAATCTCTTACTCTTTTCTCTTGAAGAACTCAATCTCCATAACAGACCAAACTATATAGCTATGTATGTAGTTACAAGCTCAACAAGCTGATAAAACCCTCGTGTTTTACTTTCCCTGGACAAACATACTGTGATCAATTTTAATATACACTACACCACTCTTTTTATATATATACACTAGAGGCCCGGTGCACAAAATTCGTGCATAGGTAGGGTCCCTAGGCCCGGCTGGTGAACAGACCTGGCAGGGGCCTTCTTTCATTCTGCACTGCCTCCTGGTGGTCAGCGCACATCATAGTGGGTGGTCGAACTCCCAAGGGGACAATTTGCATATTAGCCTTTTATTATATAGGATTTTTAAATTTATTTCAGAGAGGAAGGGGGGCGGGGAGAGAGATAGAAACATCAATGAGCCAGGCAGCATGGTTCAGTGGTTAAATGTCAACCTATGAACCAGGAGATCCCTGTTCAAATCTCTCCCTCTCCCTTCCATTCTGAAATCAATAAAAATATTGTTTTAAAAAAGAAACATCGATGATGAGAAAGAATCATTGATAGGCTGCCTCCTGCATGTCCCACACTGGAGATCGAGCCTGGAACCTGGGCATGTGACCTGACCTGGAATGGAACCATCAAGTACTATGTCATTGTACTTTTAATTTGCATCTCTCTGATTAGTGACTCATATGTCTCTTGGTCATCTACTAGTATATGTCCTCTTTGGAGGAGTGTCTATTCAGGTCCTTTGGCCATTTTTAATTAGATTATTTGTCTTCCTTTTGTTGAGTTGTACGACTTCTTTATATATTTTGGAAATTAATCCCTTATCAGGTATATCATTGATGAATATATTCTCCCATACAGTGGGTTCCATTTTCATTTTTAGGATGGTTTCTTTTGCTGTGCAGAAGATTTTTAGTTCGATGTAGTTCCATTTTTTTTTTTTTTTTTGGCCTTGTTTCTCTTTCTACGGAAGATATATCTGTGAAAATTATGCTGAGTGTGACATCACAGATATTACTGCCTATGTTTTCTTCTAGGATTTTTACGGTTTCATGCCTTACATTTAAGTCTTATCCATTTTGAGTTTATTCTTGTGCATGGTGTAAGTTGGAGGTCCCATTTCATTTTTTCTTTTTTTTGCATGTACCTGTCCAATTTCCCCAACACCATTTATTGAAGAGACTGTCTTGACTCCACTGTATGCTGTTGCCTCCTTTGTCCAATATTAATTGACCATAATGGCATGGGTTGATCTCTGGGTTCCCTGTTGTGGTCTATTGATCTTTATGCCTGTTCTTGTACCAGTACCAGGTTGTTCTGAATACAATGGCTTTGTAGTGTAGTGGCCTGACCTGGAATGGAACCATCAAGTAATATGTCATTGTACTTTTGATTTGCATCTCTCTGATTAGTGACTCGTATGTCTCTTGGTAATCTACTAGTATATGTCCTCTTTGGAGAAGTGTTTATTCAGGTCCTTTGGGCATTTTTAATTAGATTATTTGTCTTGCTTTTGTTGAGTTGTATGACTTCTTTATATATTTTGGAAGTT
>NW_006285795.1:1129270-1160492 GCF_000327345.1 Myotis davidii
GTGTTTGGATCTACCTCTATTTGTTTTTCAATGTCTTAGTTTTCAGAGTACAGGTCTTTTACTCCTCTCTTAAGTTTAATCCTAAGTAACTTAATTTTTTTGTTGAAGTGGTAAATGGTATTGTATTTTGTTTGTTTCTATTTAATGGAGCTGATTATTGGTGTATAAAAATACCATCAATTTCTGGATGCTTATTTGTAGACTGCTACGTTGACCATAATGGCATGGGTTGATCTCTGTGTTTTCTGTTGTGGTCTATTGATCTATATGCCTGTTCTTGTACCAATATCAGGTTGTTCTGAATACAATGGCTTTGTAGTGTAGTTTGATAACCATTACGGCGACCTCTCCAACTTGTTCTTCTTTCTCAAGATTGCTGTGGCTATTCAGGGTCTTTTTTGGTTCCATATAAATTTTGGGAATATTTGTTCTAGATCTGTGAAGTATGTTGTTGGTATATTAATAGGTATTGTGGTTGAATCTATAGATTACTTTGGGTAAGAATGGATATTTTAATGATGTTAATTCTTCCAATTCATTAACATGGTATATGCTTCCACTTGTTTGGATCTACCTCTATTTGTTTTTCCATGTCTTAGTTTTCGGAGTACAGGTCTTTTACACCTCTCTTAAGTTTAATCCTAAGTATCTTAATTTTTTGTTGCAATTGTAAATGGTATTGTATTTTGTTTGTTTCTATTTAATGGAGCTGATTATTGGTATATAAAAATACCATCAATTTCTGGATGCTTATTTGTAGACTGCTACTTTCCCACATTGATTTATTAAATCTAGTAGTTCCTGGTTGAATCTTTAGGGTTTTCTATGTATAATATCATGTTGTCTTCAAAAACTTACAGTTTTACTTCCTCCTTTCCAATTTGGATGCCTTTTTTTTTTCTTCTTGTCTGATTGCTGTGGCTAGGGCTTCCAGTACTGTGTTGAATAAGAACGGTGAAAGTGGACAACACTGTTTTGTTCCTATTCTTAGGGAAATAGTTTTAGTTTTTGGCTGCTGACTATGATGCTGGCTGTAGGTTTTTCATATATGAACTTATTTATTTTGAGGAATGATCCCTCTATTCCTACTTTGCTGAGAGTTTTATTCAAAGTTGGTGCTGGATTTTGTCAAATGTTTATTCTGCAGCTATTCATATGATCATGCGATTTTTGTTTATGAGATGTATCACGTTTATTGATTTGAAGATATTGTAACAGCCTTGCATCCCCAGAATAAATACAAGATGGTCATAGTGTATGATCTCTTTAATATATTGCTGGATCTGATTTGCTAATATGTTGTTGAGGATTTTGGCATCTATGTTCATTAGGGATATGGGCCTATAGTTTTTGTTCTTTGTAGTATCTTTATCTGCATTTGAAATTAGGATAATGTAGGCTTTGTTAAAAAGTGCTTGAAAGTCTTTTCTCCTCTTGAATTTTTTGGAATAGTTTGTGGAGGATAGGTGTTAGTTCTTCTTTGAATGCTTGGTAAAACTTGCCTTTAAATCCGTCTTGTCCAAGAATTTTGGCTGGGAAATTTTTTTAAAATTATTGCTTCAATTTCATTAGTTGTTATCTGGCTATTCCAGGTTTCTGATTACTATTGATTGAGTCTTGGAAGATTGTGTTTCCAGGAATTCATCCATTTTGTCCAGGTTGTCCAGAAGTTGCTTTGCCTCTTTCATTTCAGACTTTATTTATTAATTTCCTTTCTCTTTCTTTTTTTAAATATATTTTTTATTGATTTTTTACAGAGAGGAAGGGAGAGATATAGAGAGTTAGAAACATCGATGAGAGAGAAACATCCATCAGCTGCCTCCTGTGCACTCCCTACTGGGGATGTGCCTGCAACCAAGGTACATGCCCTTGACCGGAATCGAACCTGGGACCCTTCAGTCCACAGGCCGAAGCTCTATCCACTGAGCCAAACCAGTTAGGGCTCTTTGTTTCTTTATGAGCCTGGCTAAAGGTTCATCAATCTTGTTATCTTTTTGAAGAAATAGCTGTTGGTTTCATTGATCTTGTGTGTGTTTGTTTGTTTTTTTGTCTCTATGTCATTTATTTTCACTCTAATCTTTATTATTTCCTTCCTTCTGCTTCTTTTTGGCTTTTTTTGTTGTCCTCTTTCTAATTCTTTTTTATAGTGTTAGATAATTTATTTGAGGTTTTTCTTGTTTCTTGAGTAGATCTCTAATGCTATGAACTCCCCTCTCAGACTGCTTTCACTATGTTCTATAGATTTTGCATTGCTGTGTGTTTCTTTTCATTTTTTCCCCAGGAAGTTTTTTATTTTTTCCTTGATTTTTTTCCATTAATTGTTTACTAACATACTACTTAGTCTCCATGTGTTTGAATGTTTTTGAGTGTTTTTTTTAAATATTTTTTTATTGATTTCAGAGAGGAAGGTAAAGGGAGAGCAGTATAGAAACATCAATGATGAGAGAGAATAATTGATTGGCTGCCTCCCACATGCCCCACCACTGGGGATCGAGCCTGCAACCCAGGCATGTGCCCTTGATTGGAATTGAACCCGGGATCTTATAGTTCGCAGATGCTCTATCCACTCAGCAAACCAGCTAGAGCAAGGTTGTTGGGTTTTTTTATTGTAGTTTATATCTAGTTTCATACCATTGCGATCTAAGAAGATGCTTGATATGATTTCAGTCTTTATCAACTTGTAAAGACTTGTTTTGTGTCCTAACATGTGGTCTGTCTTTGAGAATATTCCATGTGCACTTGAGAAGAATGTATATTTTGCAACTTTGGGATAAAATGTTTTGTAAATACCAATTCAGTCCATCTGATTTAATGTGTCATTAAAAGTCACTGTTTCCTTATTGATTTTTTTTTGTCTGGAAGATTCACCCAGTGATGTCAGTGAGGTATTAAGTCCCCTACTATGACTGCATTGCTATTGATCTCTCTCTTAAAGTCTTCCAGGAGTTTCTTTTATTATATTTAGGTGCTTCTATATTGGGTTCATGTATATTTACCAAGATTATAATCTCTTGTTGGAAGGATCCTTTAGTATCATTTACTGACCTTCTTTGTAGAACTTAAAGGAACTTATTATGAATAACAAAAGATATGCTTATCACTCAAGAAATCCATGAGTTTTAGGACTTCTGTGTCAGGAACAAAGACAAAATATATATTTTTGTTATACCACATCTACTCATTTTATGTCTTTCTTATTAGACACCATAAAGAGTTAAAGGTGTCCTTAGGAATTAGTCTAAAGGAGATCTGACTAGCCAAATCTTGGAAAGATGAATGACAGAGGAGGGAAAACCCCTAAGTAGAATGTCAACTATTAAATGTTGAAGGAACAATGAAGTTTGAAAGTAAACATTGGGCAACAATCATTTCAGGCAAGAATCATCAAAGGACACTAGCACAAGTGGGTGCAAGTGTAATGAGAAATAAGATATTTAAGTAGTCTCAAAGTATCTTCCCCCAAATACTTACTGGTTAAAAGAGAAATATGGTAATTTTATAATAAAGAAATCTGGCAGAAACTACCTAAACACAAATGATTAATAATAACAAAAGTTGGAGAAAATATCATGTGCCTTCTGAAATGATACTTTGGAAGGACACAACATTACTTCTATAATATTCTTTTTTTAAAAAAAATATATTTTATTGATTTTTTACAGAGAGAAAGAGAGTCAGAAATATCAATGAGAGAGAAACACCAATCAGCTGCCTCCTGCACATCTCCTACTGGAGATGCCAAGGTACATGCCCTTGACCGGAATCGAACCTGGGACCTTTCAGTCCGCAGGCCGATGCTCTATCCACTGAGCCAAACCAGTTTCAGCTATAATATTCTTGCCAAATGTGTTGAACCTGAATCTGGTCATGGAAGAACATCAGATTAGCCCAAATTAAAGGTATTCCATTAAATAACTAACCTATAGTTTTAAAAATTGTCAAAGACATTAAAAAATGGCAGTGGAACTGTTTCATATTAAAGGAAACTAAGACATGATAACTAATAATATCTACGTGTACATCATGTGATCTATTTTTGGAAAGAATGTGTGTGTTTTTTAAAAATATATTTCTTTATTGATTTCAGAGAGGAAGGGAGGAGAGAGAGATGAAACATCAATAATGAGAGAGAATCATCGATCGGCTGCTTCCTGCACGCCCCACACTGGGGATCAAGCCCGAAACCCAGACATGTGCCCTTGGCCGGAATCGAACCTGGGACCCTTCCGTCAGCAGGCCGATGCTCTAACCATTGAGCCAAGTTGGCTAGGGCAGCATGTGACTTTGATTACATTATGTACTGGTTTTTTTTTAAATTGGTTTTTCTTTAAAGACATTATTGGGACAATGGAAAAATGAAAAAGATTTTTAGATAAAGGTATTGAATCACTGTTAATTTTCCAACTTTCATAATTGTACCTTAGACATGTAGGAGTGATCTCTCTTTTTTTTCTCAGGAAACATATATGTGCTTAAGTATTTGGGGCAAAGCCTGGCTTCATATCTGAAACTACTCTTAAATCGATACATATTTATATCAAATATTGACAATTAGTGAGCCTCAGTGAAAGATAAATTTGAAAGTATTTCAAAGCATAAAGTTATATACAGAACTCTAGCTGTCCTGCTTTCATTCTGCGTCTTACCGGAACCTCTTATAAGGCCCTGGAAAGAGCTCGAGTGATGATACAGTGTGTCATAACGGAAGCCCGGTAACTGAAAATAAGAGAGCTTTATTGCCTCATCCCCTAGAGGCCAGAGGTCTGAAATCCGGGTGCTGGCAGGACTGCACTCGCTCTGGAGCCTCTAGGGGAGAACATGGCCTCTTCGGCTTGTGGTGGCTGTCAGCGCCGTTCGCAGCCTCTGCCTCTGTCTTCACGTGGTCTTCTTTGTGCTTGTATCTTCCCTTCTCTTATGAGAATGCTCATCATTTGATTTAGGCTCCCCGCTGAGTAATCCAGAATGATCTCATCTCAAGGTCCTTAATTACATCCACAAAGACTATTTTCCCCAAATAAGGGCATATTCACAGGTTGGCGGGTTAAGATATGGAAATATTGTCTGGGGCGCACCATTCAATCTATTACTAGTATGGTCATATTTTTAAAATTTGCATAAAAAGGTATTTTTAAATGCACTTGACTAAGACATACCTCTGTACACTTCATTGTTGTCTTTGTTACATTTTTCCTTGTGTTAAAGGCTTTGGAGGAGTAAGCAATTTGGGGAAACAGCGGGAATTTGAGTTGAATATACATTTAGTGTGAATTTAGAATGATATATTTAGGTGCTTGTAGTCACTTGTAAATGCAGTTAACTTATTGCTAACACCAGGTGTAGGGATGGCTTCCCGGAATTCTTTTTTTACTCACTGTACTCACATAATCCCAGGATGCTAAGGTGCAAGGTTACACCTACAGCAAGCAGCACTGCGATACCTGGATCCAAAAAGGAGTACGGGTGGGGCTTAAAGCTATAAAACAGGAAGTTAATATATGAAAACTTTTCCCAATGATTCTGTGTATGACATTGTGAGCAAATGATTCATTTTTTATTAATGCCTTGTCAGAAAGTGAAGTTTATCTTATCAGAAATATACTTGGTAATACGACATATAGAATTACAAATAATGTATATTTCTTCAATATGGAAATTGAGCAAAACTGTATGTTTCAGAATTGTTATGTTCAAATTATAGTAATACTATAAGCAATTGGTGTCATGCATTTTATGCTTCCCGGCATGCTAGATTGTACCTTAGCATATCTGCTGTGTCATGAACTGAAGAAGTCTGGCTGTTACAACCAAAGCAGGATGCAGCTATCTAGTGACTCAGTGAAATGACCTGAAGTGATAAGTAGTTCCAGTGACAAAAGTTTAGATCCATCAATGTGTGTGATTTAATTATGTGATCATATAGGTCAATATAATATAGTGGCTCTTTAAAAACAGACTTGTTCTTACTTTCAGATTAATTGTGGGGTTGTTTTATGTGTTGTTTTTGTGTTTTTTTTGTTTTTTTTTTCAGAATTATTGATCCCACCAAAATTCATATATAGTTGTCAGGAAGTTTCTGAGTTGAAACAAAAAAAATAAATAAACAAAACCTGAAACAAAAAAGATTAGAAGTTTCAAAATGCTAAAGACAGTACCTCACAGTAAAATATCATGAGGATAAGGAGAATAATCAGAAAATCAGAGAAAATAAGGAGAATGAACATGCAACAACATTGAAAAAGAAAATGATGGGAATCAGTAAATTTTTAAAAATCAATTCGAGGAATAATGGACAAAAACACAATGTACATGAACATCAGTGACAAACTGCTTAATGAGTATTGTCAACATAAAGTTTGTGCAGACTAGGAACTGTACATAAAAGTGACCTTTTTTGAAATCATACAGGTCATTTGTGAAATCAGTATTTTACAAAAATCCTAAATGTTTGCATGTCATTGACAAAGTATTGTGCTGTTGCAAGATACCTGTCAATAGTACTTCTATGAAAAACAAATTTTGATCAACCATTTGAGAAGAGGCTGAATTATCTTTCTATCTTTTCTATAGAAACAATATTATAAAATTATCATCATATAAAAAGTCAATTTCCCATTGAACCCCTCCACCACACACCCACTTTTTACAGGTTTTCACCACACTGTCTATGTCCATGGCTATGAATATCTATAATAATAAAAGCTTAATATGCTAATTAGACTGGACATCTTTCCGTGGTCATATAACTCAATAACAAAAAAATGAATACTCTGATAAAAATAATGAACTGAGGACATGAAAAGACACTTCTCCAAAGAAGACATTCAGATGGCCAACCAGTATATGTAGAGATGCTCAATATTACTAATAACCAGGGAACTGTAAGTCAAAACCACAATGAAATATGACCTCACACCAGTCAGAATGACTGTGATCAAAAAGTCAACTAATAACATGTTGGTGAGGACATAGACAAAAGAGAGCCCTTGTGCACTGTAGTGGGACTGCAAATTGGTGCAGCCACTATGGAAAACAATACGGAGATTCCTCAGTAAAAAACAAAATAGATCTACCATATGACTCAGCAATGCCACTCTGGATATTTAGCCAAAGAAAATGAAAACACTGATTTAAAGATAATTTTTAATATATTTTATTGATTTTTTTACAGAGAAGGGAGAGAGAGAGTTAGAAACATCGATGAGAGAGAAACATTGATCAGCTGCCTCCTGCAAGGGAGAGGCGAAAGGATGGGTAAAAAAGTAAAGGGAAATACAGTCAATAACATTGTGATAAATTTGCACAGTGACACACGATTACTAGAATTAGTGAGGTGATCACAGTATAAGGTATAAAAATCTCAAAGAACTATATTGTACACTTGAAACTAATATAACTAATATACTATTGTATGCCAACTACTGTATACTTAAATTTTTAAGATGGGAATCATATGATCACGGTTAGCAATCTCTATCCAAACTACAGCTTTTCTAACTGTCAGAGTTCTTAGAAGTTTCTGGGCCAGCTGTCCTTGGGTCAGGCATTGATCTGCGCACAATCTAATATGTTTTGGCCAAGTTTTCAGGGGCTTGTGACATAAAGCATGGCAACATCAGACAAAAACTGGTTCAGGCTGTTTAAGCATTAAGCAACAACTTTAAATGGTTAATGTAGCATGCATTGGCTACATGGATACATTTCATGCATGGAACATTTGTATCAGCCAAATTGGAGTTAAGGGTATTATTACTACATACGTGCCTAGGCAGAACACATTGTGAAATTATGCACTCACTGAAATGGTGAAAATCGGCTGGAAGGCAGGGTAGTCTGAGGATATGGGCATCAGATCCCTAGCTAAAGTAAAGGTTTAAAGAATAGTGGCAGATTGTGGCCTGTTGCATATTTGTGAGATCTCATCTGTCATAATTACTACATCTTTTGCTTAGGATATTTCATCACCATCAATTGAAGCTATACTTTATCTAAAATGACGGCAGATAATATCACCACTACCAAGAGCCTGGAGCACAGCCAGTCTTCTGGCATTTCAGCGATCCCTGATGCAACCCAACACCACTGTGAACAGGATGTTGAAGCAGCTGTTGCAGTAAGCTCAAGGGGCATTTGCGATCACTGAGCAGAGGAAACACACAGCAAATTGTACCAGCCAAGTTCAAGTAATGCCTCGAACAAAACATGTTCTTGGGGAAGAGTTTAGTTGTATAAATTAAGGCAGACCTGGACATATAGTAGTCATTTCCCAATGGAAAACTCTCCTCTGGTAAAATATGTGCATTTGTTAAATTATTTAATGTGTACATTTATGTCAGTTACCCAATTTGGAATTTTATAGTATGTGATTTTTCAAATCACTCTTTACTGATAATTAAAGAAGAAAGAGCCCTAGCTGGTTTGGCTCAGTGGATAGAGCATTGGCCTGCTGACTGAAGGGTCTCAGGTTCGATTCCAGTCAAGGGCACATGCCTGGGTTTCAGGCTCAATCCCCAGTAGGGGACGTGCTGGAGGCAGCCGATCAATGAATCTCATCATTGATGTCTCTCTCTCTCTCTCTCTCTCTCGCTCTCTCTCTCTCTCTCTCTCTCTCTCCCTCCTTTCTTCTCTGAAATCAATAAAGAAATATATTTTTAAAAAATAAACGAGGAAAGAACTAGGGTTAGGTATAGAAAAAGGAAGAAAATCAAGTAGTAGAGAAAGAACAATTTCTTTTGCAGTCAAGGCTTGGAAAAGATAAAGGATGTTAAGAGGAAGGAAACTAAGTCTTTAGATGAGCATAAGTGTGCTGAGTTATGTACAAAAAGAGCTCAAGGAAATGACCTAGGGCTGTGGGAACATGGAAGCAGGGACAAAGGGATCGGTATGTAGATGTCAGCATCTCTAAGCCATTGAATCAGAAAGGCATTAGCGTTTGGAAAAAGAAACTAAAAGTCTTCTCAATGTGAGATGGCAAATGTCTTAAACAATACATGATACTGACCTTCTCCTCTCCCTTATCTACTAAAATAAATTTTGGCTTCACCCTTCTGATTTCCAAAAATGGTCCCGTTGTGTTCTACTTGTCTTTGGGGCTTTCATGATGAACTATTAGAAGGAATGTGGGCTGAAGGAGAACAATCTGAGTACTAGATTGGTTTGAGGATTAAAATTTCCCTGCAAGTTTTTCACAGGAATTTTGGAAGGACTGGTACACAAGTGAGAAGCTAATGAGTGAGGGAGGAAAATTTTCAGCATTATAATAGAAATATGCCTCCTTCGTGGACTATTTTTAAAAAAATACATGCGAAGAGCTTAAATAATTTTAAAATTATCTTCTTGGTTGTGTTCTGACTGTACTATTGATCTCAGTTTGGACCTCGTGGATTATGACTTTATAAAATTGCATTAGTTTATACATGATCCTCAATTTAATCCAACAGCTGTGCATATATCAAGTTAAAGCTTCAGTGAAGAAAGGGAGCTTTAATGGTGATTTAGGTGGTAAACAAAAAATAATAGTACAGAGCACATTATTACTTGCTTTCCTTAATCATCATTCATCTTAAGTGATAAAATTTCTGTTCTGTTTTGTGTAGCAGACATTAAAGCTTTAGTTAGTTAATTTTTGACTTCAGTTGCTATTCTATTTTTTTTCACTATAACTTCCCTCGGGAATTTTTAAAGACATTATCTGTACAGTCAGGGAGCTGTTATTATAGTTTGGAAATTTTTGTTTTCCATAAATTTTATTGCTCACCTCACCAATACAGTTTCATCTCATCTTCCATATAGATTTCAAGTGCACAGGCGCATCAACATACAAATAAGCAGACATATATACAGATATGCCCGCATGCCCCATTCTCTTTCTCCTTCTCCCTCCCCCTGTCTCTGACTGTTTTTCTCTCTTAAACACACATGTACACACACACACACACACACACACACAATTTATTTATTGGGATAGCTAAAAAGATGGCAGTAAGAAAGATTAATAACACGTTACTCTTGGCCCAAACCAAAGAGTTGATGGCAGTGTCTCTTTAAGCTTCACAATCTCAGCCACTAAGGAAAGGATGTTGTGGTTTAAAATATAATTAATGAAGGCCTAGATGTCCTGTCAAAATGCAGATTGAATATTTCCACCATCTGAGCTGAATAAGTTTCTGAGACCAGCTGTAGCTGAGGGGCCTAGCTTCCAGTGGGTATATTTATGACTGTAAGAGAACCACAACATTGAATTAACATTTATTGAACTCTGTTGGAGAAGCTGTATTTGGAGTGCCTGGTCAGGTCCAGCCCAGAGTTATTTGCAAGGTCTATTCTCCAGCAATGGCATCTGGTGTAGAGTAGCCTTCTCATTAGCTGCGTGGTCTTACCTGAGGTAGTATTGTCAACGAAAGACCAAAGTTGGACAGTAAAGCAATAAAAAGAGATTTTATTTAGAAAAAATGTTGTACTAAGAAAAAAACAACAAGAAACCTCAGTGTAGAATGGGGCTCAATTCAGAATATAACAAGGAAAAGCAGGACTTTTCATCCAAGGAGCAGGCTGGGGGTTGGTGCATAGAAAATGACTTGAAGAAATATCAGGAGTAACGGGGGATTCTGGCGAACCTGTTGTAATAGGATTCCTGGCGAAGGCAGGCCAGAGTGGTCAAACTTCACTTGGAGGCTGAGGAACCTGATTAGATACCAAGCATGGAGTATTCTGGCTAAATCAATTTAGCAAGATTCTTGTTGAAATTGGACAATGCAGATCTGAGCAAGGAAGCCCAACATTTTTTGAGGCTTAGTTGAAAAAGAGTTCAGAGGAGCGTGGCTAACGTTTAGAAATGGAGAGGATCTTTGTCAGTTTGAACTGCACCAGTTGTCTGTACCTGCACCCATGTTCTGTGACCCAGCTTGTGTTTCCAAGGGGGTGAATATTGAGGTAGCGCCAGAGCTTGCTCTTTCCACTACCCAGCGGTTCTCAACCTGTGGGTCGCAACCCCTTTGGGGGTCGAGCGACCCTTTCTCAGGGGTCACCTAAGATCATCCTGCATATCAGAAATTTACATGACGATTCATAACAGTAGCAACATTACAGTTATGAAGTAGCAACGAAAATAACTTTATGGTTGGGTCACAACATGAGGAACTGTATTGAAAGGGCCAGAAGGTTGAGAACCACTGCACTAGCCCCAAGACGTAAAGTCAATTTCTACCCAACTTCCTCTAGTTCTTTGATAGTAGATATACAAGTTTCTCCAAATTCTGTCTCAAATGGATGTTATGAACACATAATTTGCTATTGGAAATTTCTTCTCCCTTCAATTCTCATATGTAATCAAACCTTCCAGAAGATGTTGAGACCAACTGATCTGCACTCTGAGAAACAGTAAAGAAACCTATTCTCCCAAGTTTTTGCTTTTTCCACAGAGTAGACTAGCCAACCCTGATGAACCCCATATGCTCCCTGGGAACAGCCTTTCTTTACACTCAAATTCCTGATTCTCCCTGGGAAGTCCCATAGTAACTTCTATCCGAAGGTCTCCCTGAGCTGGGCTCCACAAGTTCAGTTCCGGTTCACTCATCGTACACACTCAACTATGCAGTCTTTGGCCTCAGCCTCAATTGTAATTAAAAATAACTTTCAGGAAGATGGTTTTCTATCTGCAGAATTAAGAATTAGTATAATAGTTTTAGGTAGCATTCAAAGTCTTTTCTCAGAGTCGGGCAGAAGCAGAGAACTGACGCCTGTATGGTGATTAACGCATCACTCCAACCCCTTCACAGCTTTTAGAATATTTGCTGAGGGAGAGATATAGTGTCACAAATAATCCTCTCCTTCCCTCGTGAGAGTACTCAGTTCAAACTCCAGAGAACCCTTCCACCAAAAGAACCCTTGGTGGGTTGGAGACCCTTTTGTTCAGCTGACATGGAACCATAATCTCACATAATTTGGCCATTTCTCTAAAGGAAGTGTGTTTGTCTAGCTTTTCTTCCCAAGGCAACTTCACCTTTCCATCAGCTTTGCCGTTTCCCCCCATTTCAGTTTCCTTGTGCACATGATATTTTTGGGAAGGAAAGTAAATGCCACCATGACATTTAATTATGATCCCCATGCCTCTATCCAGTAGAGAGTCATGCCACTCAGAAGTGCATGTTTTCTTACACTGGATTTTGCTGACCCACATTAGCATTTTCCACCTCTTGCATGAGTTTAAGACCATGACAGTCCACTTGAGTTGAGTGGGGTTTGAGTATGAGAGCTTCGTCTAATGGATGGGCATCTTTCCCAACTCCTGTGTTGAGGTGAAGGTCTTCAGACTTTTATGGCTGTATTAGTACTTGCAAGCATTGAGAGACTTTAGACACTCTACAGATTCCACTTACTTGTGAGCCATGAGTTATTCAAGTCTAAATTATAGTCAACCCTGGAAAAGAAACTAACCCTCTTCTCTGTGGTTCATGTGGCATTGGCAAGTCTCTATCATAGACCCTATTTCCATTACATTGTTAAACTTAAAACATTACACAAAACAGAATATCTATATCAGCACAGAACCATTCCTTAATATTTTACATACCAGGCTCTCTTTTCTCAATTAAAAGGTTGTTGCTTAACAAAGAAAACTAAGCGTAAGCTTAAAAAAAATCATAAAATGAGAATTGACATTCTTTATAAATTTATTTTTAGAGAAATTAAAAATCTCATGAATTAACTCAACTTATATTCATTTTGTCACATGTCCTAGGTTAGGGTGCAATTCTATTAGAATCAGTGTGCTAATGGAAAAACAGATTCATGATAATTTAACTTGATCTATATTCATTTGAAATAGATTATATAAGTTTTTAAAGTAACAGTTGGAAATAAATAATGAATAAATCTACATGCTAGCGATATTTTATTTTATTTAACCAAGTTAATCCATGGATATCTTGCTTAAGAGCATGCTAAAAAAGATTAATGCATGTCTAGGTATTTATTTATTTTTTTTCATGTAAGGTTTTGTTTTTTTTTAATTGGCCTCTCCATTAATAGGAATATCTAGGTCACACCATTAATGTTTGTTTCTAGTTTGGCATAGATTTTATTTTTATTTATTTGCTTATTTTTAAATTTATCTTTATTGTTGAAAGTATTACAGATGTCACCCTCCCCACCCCTCTTGATCCCCTCTTCCCTGCCTCTCCCCAGGCCTTTCACTGCCCTACTGTCTGTGTCCATGGGTTATGCATATATGCATGTAAATTCTTTGGTCAATCTCATATCAATGTGAGAAGTCATGAAAGTATTTTTCTTTAAAGAGTGCTGTGATAGAAAAAAGTTATACAGGATAGAATTTGATATTATGTGCTCTATATTTGTATGGCTTGAAGCCCTGGCTGACAATGGATCACTCATCAATTTAAGGAGAGAAAAATGTCAAGAATTCCAGAAATCTAATAAATGTCTATTCTTGATGGCCTCATTCCATGTTATCGCTTCTTTCTAAAGTGATACTTTATTTTCCTCACAGATTTATAAAACAAGTGCCTTTTTACATGTGTCTCTTGTATCTCATAGCAATTGTTTATATTTATATTAGTTTCTCCTGAAAGGTTAAATTTTTATGTCATTAAAGTTATCATGTATGCTAAATTTAAATACGATTTTAAATTAATTTCCTCATTTTAGAAACTATGAAACAACTTTGCTTGGTCTTTCTAGTTTGAAAAAAATATTAGAGTTATTTAATAAAACTGGAACATTTTTTGCCACTTCTGACAAAAGAATATATTGATTTCCCATGTACATCAAATAATGAAAACTGAACAACTGCTAACAGCTGCCAACCCATCAACTTTCAGCTCATGTCAGACAAAACACACATTTTAAGAGGCAGACATATGGGCTTTATATCATGTTCATGTAGGCATTTGTGAATTAAATGCCAAAAAATGTTCTGCCCCAAAACCATCGTTACATCTTTTGTCTTAAGGAAATCCGTACACGTTAATGCATCAGGTTTTGGTAGAGTTAATATACTCCACTTAACCACAGTATATTTTGTAGTTTACTAGAAAATATTTTACTTTTTGTTGGTGGTGGTGTTTGTGTTTTTATTGAGGTGTAATTTCCATAGAATGCAAGCCATTCATTTTGTATTTTGGAAAATTTGCCACAATCGAGGTGTAGTAGAGTTCCATCATTTTCCCAATTTCACTTATGTCCCTTTTGTCATTATCCTCTCTCCCCATACTCAGTTTCTGGCATCCAAACCCCCTGATAGACGTGGTTTTTGTCCCTATAATTTTGCCATTTTCAGAATGTCCTATAAATAAAGTCTGATACTATGTAACTTTTTGTGTCAGATTCTTTTTATTCAGCATTTCCACTTTTATTGATGCATTCAAGATCAATCAATGTTTTTATGTGTATCAGGAGACTATTTGTTTGAATAACTGAGTAGTATTACTTCAATATATGTACCATAGTTTGTTAATCTATTCATTAGCTAATGGTTATATAGTGTGCTTCTAATTTTTGGCAGTTATATAAAACTGTTATAAAAATTTAGTGTTTGTTTTTTCTTTTTACTGTAATCTTAAATCTCCATTTGGGGTGAGAATGAATTCATAAAAATAGGAATAGTATAACAATTCACTTCTATCAAAGTATCACAATATAATTTTCTGGAGATATTTTCCTGACAAAGCAGTATGTTACCCATGATCAAGGTACAGGTACTCTTGTCTTGTATTCTTACCATCTAGGAATTCTTTACCACCGTGGCTTAGGTGTAGAACATGATCCTACATTCATTTGTGATTTGATTGTCCTCAGATTATGTAAGTGATCACAGATGCATAAAATATAAAAGAAGGATAGTGTATTCTTTTTTAAGAGCAGCTGACCAAGACTAAACTAAATCAGTGCTATGTGAGACGAAGGAGAGACATTTAACTGTATATGTGTAACACAAATATGGCACTGGGTCTATGTCTTCTAAGCGATGTGGCACTCTATAGCACCTAGCATAGTGCTTTGTGCATATGGCTTCAAATAATAGTTTTCTGAAAAACAACATCAGTGCATATATGAATATATATACAGCCAAACCCAAAGGAAGAAACATCAGTGTGTCTATTACACTTTACCCTACTTCATTTCCCACATTAATAAGTCACACTTTTTGACTTACTAAATATTTTTCTATCTCCTTTCCATTTTAATTTTTCATGCTGTAATTCTTCAGACACATAATATATCTAGGAACAAGTCATTTATTTTATTAACTAAGCTAAAAGCCTTTAAAATACCCCCTGATCATTTAGTTTTATTTGAGAAATTCTTTCACAATGAAAGAAAAATACAATTAAAAGTGATGGGAAAGAAAATTAGAAATGAGAGGTACAAAAAAGTAAGATTCTTTGTGATACTTAGGATATATAATGTCTTTCCTTTGAACCTAAAGTTGGTATTTCATTATCATTAATTGAAAATTATTCCTCCCCCCAATATTAATTTTAAACAAATATGTAAGGATGCATACTGCCCTGGCCAGTTAGCCTAGTGGTTAGAGCATCTGCCTGCAGACCAAAGTGTCTCAGGTTTGATTCCCAGTCAAAGGTACATACCTGGGTTGCTGGTTTGATCCCTGGCCCTAATCAGGGCACATGTGGGAGGCAACAGATTGATGTGTCTCTCTCACATCAATGTTTCTCTCTCTCTTCCTCTCTCTCTCTCCTGAGCCCCTCTCTTCCACTCTCCATTCTCTTCCATTCTCTCTGAAAATCAGTGGAAAAATATCTTTGCGTGAGGATTAACAAAAATAAATAAATAAAAAATAAAGATGAGGCACCAAGTTATGAGTTTACATGATATACCATGTGCCTCAATCTGACTATGTTGTAGAAAAAATGATCATTACAGGAAAAACTTATAAACAAACTAGCTATCGGTAAATTACTTAGAACTGTGAGTTCCACAGAACTGATATTAACATTGGGAGTATTTGTTACAAAAAATGAGATTAGCCTGAAATCACCTCAAGGAGTTTATTATATAGAAATAAATAAATATAAAGAATTATTTTGTAAATATTCTCACCTAGGAATATTTATTGAAATATTTTTAATGATAAAAAGACTATAAAAATGTTGAGTGTTATTAGGAAAAATAAGTAAATAAATCTTATACATCCACACAATGCAGCTATTCAAAAGTATAAATTCTATTTATATTATTGGCTCAGAAGAATGCATAGGATGTATTTTTAGAGGAAAAAACCAGATTGCTTGTTAATGTATACTCTGTTGCTCCATTTTTGTCAAACAAAGAAAACCTGTGAGAAAAAGAGTGAATGGGAGAGAGAGAAAAATAAAGAGACAGAGAGAAAAAGAAACAGATAGTTTATGCATTGGTTTCTATGACCATGTGCAAATGCAGGTTGTCTCTGTTAGAAGGGTATTCAACCGTGGGGGTGTGTATCACCTTTTATCTTTCTATAATTTTGCATGGTTCAGTTGCTATAATTAGCATGTCATAAAGTAGCACTGTTATAATTTACAGTCATTTAATAAGATAAAAAATTTAAATTGCTGTCTGAGAAAGCCTCCATCTTCAGCTTTTCTCCCTGCAGCAATTTGTAACTAATGTAGCAAAAAGTTTTTTTTCTTTTTTTTAAATTGTCTAAAGATTTACACGTGTCTCCTTTTCCCCAATTGACCCCCCACCTCCAGCCATTCCCATCCTGGGCAAGCCCCCACCACCCCAGTGTCTGTGTCCATTGGTTATGCTAAAGTGCATGCACACAAGTCGGTTGGTTGCTCTTTAACACCCACTCCACCTCCCTTGCCATTTATCTCTGGATCTAATTTTGGTCATCAAATTATGTTCATCATTATATCCCACATATGAGTGAGATCATGTGATATTTATCTTTCTCCGACTGGCTTATTTCGCTTAGCATAATGCTCTCCAGTTCCATCCACGTTGTTGCAAATGGTAAAAGTTTATTCTGCAAAAAGTTTTTAACAACTATCACATTTGATAATTTAGGGACCTCTCCCTCCCAATCTAGGGGCATGGTATGAACTTCTCAAATTCTTTTGTTCTCTACATGTATACTTGCGTTCATATGAACATGTGTTCATCCATATTAAATTATATGAAACTGTGGCACATATTTTTCAGATAAGTCTGTAGGTCCCTAGAATTGAAGAGTACAGGGTATGACAAAAGGAGGTTTACAGTTCTTCAGATGGGAAATAAGACAGTAATTAAAAATAAATAATAATACAAGAATAAACTCTGTTTCACATACTCACAACGGTAAACTTTTACCCCACCCTGTATTTTACAGTGGAGTCAAGTGAATGGCAGACTTTCAAGAAATTTTGATCTAGAAAATTCCCATGAATACACATAAGTACAAATTGAGAACTTTTGTTCCTCGTACTTTTATGCACAAACTGAGGTAGATATAACAATGATGTGAGAAAATATGAAGCTAGCTAGTTGCATTTTAAAGCAGTATTTGTTAACCTGGAAACACACATTTATAACTAAAAAGGATGTAATACAGATGTATTCTAAGCAGCCTTCTTACACTAAAACATTAATGTTGAGGTTAGGAAGTAATGAGTGTCCTATTTTCTTACCTCTTCAGAAAGGAATAAAAGGTAATAGAGATACTTTTCCAGAGCAGTTTTACTTAAATATGGAATGAAATTAAAGTATTCTGCGAAGAAAAATAGAACTGTAGTATTCTTTTCCCCATCACACCAAGTGATCACAGTTACACAACAACAACAACAGAAAAATAATATGTATTTCAACTATTTCTCCTTCTGAAACTGAGTTTTGGGAGCAAGGATCAGACCTCTGTGTTTCATAAATATTCTTGCTAAGGTATCTTCTGTGGAACCCTATTTAATAAATATGGCTTAAAATGTCTGCTTGTAAATATTCTCAATGAGTAACCCAAGAATATAATAATCAAATAATTGCTAGTTGAGCCCTGGATGGCAAAGAGCAAATACCTCCCCCTTCCACCTCTTTTTTCCTCCCTCTGATTTCCATTATATTTACAAATACAACTATTCTCAGTATGGGGTATTCCCATATGCAGAATAAGTATTCCATTTATTATGGAAGAATGTGAGGTATAATTGAGTGATCCCAGGGGGGTTGAAAATGGAGCTTGGTATATAAAAAACCAATTTAAATGATCTGCTTATATACCTCTATAACCACATGACTTGGCAACTTATAATCTGGCTTAAGAGGAGATGCTAATCATATGGCTAAGATACTGGGAATTGATCAAGAATATAGACTTTCCAGTCACAGTGCGCGGGCACCTGCTCTGCTTCCATCCTTACTAGCTAGGATGTTGGCGAGTGGGTTTTTCTAAGCCAGCTTCCACATTGTTGATTGCATAGCCGGCTTCATAGGGTTATAAAGAAGGTTATGTAAAGGGATGATTGCAAAGTGCCTGGCAAGAAGTCAGTGGTAAAAATAGGGTGTGGCAAAATTAGGTTTACCGTTGTAAGGAGTGAGGTTTACAAAAGTTTATTCTTGTATTATTATTATTGATTAATTATTGCATTGTTTCAGATACAAACAACTATAAACCCACTTTCCCCCCACCTGTCAACTAGTATGTTAGCCAGTAATGATATTAAGTACACTTAGAGCCATTTCTTGCATCCACTGAACTAGAAAAATTGTTTTGTTCTATTTCTATGTGTCCCCACTTTCTAGGTCTTGAAATTAGGAAGACCACTGTAAGCCCAATGTAAGTTAAACAGTCATTTAGCTAATTCGCAGACCAATTAGACCAAGAGAAATTGTGACCCTGAAGTAAACATACTGGAAAATACTCTGGAACTTCTGCCATGGTTCTTGGGAAATAGTCAAAGTTGATAGCATTCTAGCAAGATAATCCAGAGCTACCCTTGTAGTTCCTGGGGCAGTGGTCAGCAAACTCATTAGTCAACAGAGCCAAATATCAACAGAACAACGATTAACATTTCTTTTGAGAGCCAAATTTTTTAAACTTAAACTATAAAGGTAGGCCCATTGTTATTAACTTAATTAGGGTACTCCTAAGGCTTAGGGAGAGCCACACTCAAGGGGCCAAAGAGCTGCATGTGGCTCGTGAACTGCAGTTTGTCGACCACTGTCCTGGGGGATGAAAAAAACAAAAAACAAAACAAAACAAACAAACAAAAAACCCAATTCCAGGTGATTTTAATCAATCTTTAAATTCTCTTTCTTGAGACAGTCACTGTGAGGAGTGAGGAAGTGGTTATGAAATACTTTTTAAATCTCTCTTTATAATGGCCCGGAGCCAGAGAAAGAGACAGGAGAGGCACAAAGGTAACAGAGGAAGATAGAATGGGTGTAGGGGAAACTTTATCCACTTTACTAGAGGCCCATGCACGAAATTTGTGCAAGGGGCTCAGCGCCTGCCACCACAGCTTCATCAGGTAGGTTGTCTGGAAGGATGTCCGGTCTAATTAGCATAGTATACTTTTATTATTATAAATATTATTCTAAGCTTATAACAGAGGACCCACTTTAAAAAAAATGCACAAGATTAAAGAGAAGGAAGAGAACTAGAGTATATGAATCAACTAATATGATCTAAGCACTCAGCTAGGGGCCCATGACCAACCTTAATGGGCAAGAGCAACCTCATGTGCCCCAAAGCATAAAAGCCAGAAATTCTGGCCAGCAGCGTTGCTGCCTATCACATAAGGGGACTTCCTAGTTTGAAGATGAGGAATCCGAGATTCAGAGACATTAACAACTTAGGCAAAAAACACCCCATTCCTCCTATATCGCAGGGGTGGGGAACATCTTTTCTGCCAAAGGCCATTTGGATATTTATAACACCATTGGAGGGCCATGCAAAATTATCAACTTAATTATCCTGCTATATTTGGCCTAACATTTACCTAAGTCATCCCTAATGCCTTGGCAGGGCCTGACCAAATGATTTAATGGGCCACCCCTGGTGTATTGGAATGCAAAACTCCTAAATCTATATTCTTTTTCATCGCATTATCTTGACTCACATACACCTTTATAGTAACAGAACACACAGAACAAACACTTTCCACTTAAATCAATGAAGAAGTGAGCATTGTAATCCATTCCATAGCCAGATAAACACAGATAAGTGGGTCAATTATTGTAAAAACCTAATATCGTAATCATGTACTTTGAGATGAGATGTTCTTATCTGTTGGTATTGAGATGAAATGTTTTCAATTTTGCAGGGTTGGTGTAGTTTCATTTGTCTTGGTTTTTGTTTTCTAAGGACTTGAGCCCTCATGTGTCCTGAAGAGACCTCTGTTGTGCTCTCATAGCTTAGTAAAATCCATGGCATGCAGTTCAAAGCAAGTGCACCAAGGAGGCTAAGAACATATTCCAGGTTCAAGGAAGCCTTCCCCACCCTTTGAGCATGGCCTATGGATCAGTGAAGATGGTAGTTCAAAGGGACTAGTCAGTTTGGTAAAATAAGTGCCTTGGTTACCCATTAAATTGGCCTTGGTAAATAAAGTACAGAGTTTCCCTTTGATCTTGTGAAGATAGTTCAGCATGCTATACATAGTACAGAGATGAAAGTAGATGAGGCTGCTTAAAATGAAACATGCCACTGGGTGATATAAAGCTTTCAAACTCTCTTGAGCAGAAGCAGGAGTAATTGGGGGTAAGTAATGTTTTAGCTCTGAGGTATTTTCATAGGGCGTTTGGCATTAATTTCAGCTTATTTTTTTATTAATATGAATAAACAATGGGTACTACAGGGAAAATATCATAAAACACTAGGCATAAATATGATCGAGGATTTATGGCAGAGTGCATGTATTTGTGCCCATTTCTTGAAAAATTACATCTAGCTTTCATATTATTTCATCAAGAATCCCTTGTTACTCTCCTCTCTGGCCAGGACATTACCTTTTTACAATTTATTAGAAACGCCTCTATCTACATTTTACATTTTATCTTTTTTTAGCTGGTTGACATGCCTTGTCTTATTATTGCTGGAGGATGGCACACTAAAAGTAGGAAATGGGAAAAGTTAGATTGCTGTATTTTCCATCTTAATGACACACTTTATAGCGTCTGGTAGATTTCTCCTGGTGCATGTCCCTCCTCAAATATCAAGTTGTATCCTAGTTTTTAAGGAATTCAGGCCATGGTTTTTGCAATGTTTAGCTTATATTCTGAGAGCTGGCATTTTAATAGAGTTTTTGAACCCAGAAGAGTGAATCCTATTGGGAGAATTTTCGACAAAGGTAATGGATGGTGCGCAAGAAGTGTCCTGGACAGTGTGCAGCGAGGGGCTTCCACTGACATTCTTGTCACCTGTCTGGAAAGCTGACCCTGGTTCAGGGATAGCCTTAAAAGGCACAATAATTCCTACTCCTGCTTTGTGGCAGTTTGATTTCGTTGTCTTTTCAAAAGTCTGTTGAAGAAACCTTATTTTTTAAAATCCCTAAATTACCTATAAAGTTTGGGCTTCCAATATTTACGTGACTGCATTTTTCTTTGACAATTAAAGTACCTATTTTTCAACTGGGTCATTATCCTAAAATCTTCTTTCTCTGATTTATTCCTTCCCACAGGAGGTAAAATGTCTTACCTAATAAATGAAATTTGGAAGAGAGCTATTACTCTTCACCACCCTCTCTGTCTCTCTTTTGCCTCTTTGTGAACCAGCCTTCCCACAGGATGCGTACATTTTGCTCTCTCCACTTCCCTGTAGTTGGGAGTCTGGCTGTGGGGGTGACTGGGATTGAGCAGCTGTCCCAGTGACAATTGTCCATGGGTCTAATTCAGTGGAGAAGTATTATCAGTGCTCTTAGTAGCAAGCTGTGTCTGTAGGCTAGCCTTCATCAGTAGTAAAGCTAACATTTTGATCTCTATCTGTTTGACTCTGTATTTGCCTTGTAGTTAGTACCAAACTTTTGGGTAGAAGGGATGTTATCTACGAGGCTCCTTTATATCAGATTTGTCATTAATTATCCAAATCTCATATTTAGTTTCTCTTGTTCTAATTCCATATTCACCAAATAACCTTCAGATGATAACTCACCTCTTTACAAAACTCGTTTGTATGAAAATAATCTGTGCACCAGAAGATTTTAAGGGCCTGGATTCCTTACCAGTTAGATTTCTTTTTGTAAATTAAAATATTGGCATTTTGTTTTGATACTTTACTTCCATAAGCCTGGTTGTTAATGTTCATTTGCCCTTAAGACATGAGTCTGTCAATAGACTGACCTTGGAAGTGGTGAGCTCCAAGACATTTCAGAATTCAATCCAATATGGTTTTAGTGCTAGAAGAGTTAGGTGCTTTTATGAATGCAAGAAAATGCAGATTGCCTTATATTCAAATTAGAGGCCTGATGCATGAAATTCAAACACTCGTGAGGGGAGGTCCCTCAGCCCAGATTGTGAGAGGGCACAGGCCAGGCTGAGGGACCCCACCGGTGCACGATGGGGGGCCGGAGAGGGACATGGGAGGTTGGCCAGCTGGGGAGGGACCATAGGAGGGCTCCAGCACGTGTCCAGCCCGTCTGGCTCAGTCCCGATTGGCCAGATCCTGGCATCAAGCTAACCTACCGGTTGGAGCGTCTGTTGCCTTATATTCAAATATCTTCACACCTGGATGTGAATACATTTAGTTGTCTTAAGAACTAAGAAAGCAAAACTAAGGGAAGCAAAAAGCCAATGAAAAGGTATGGCCATCTGGTGGGAGTTAGAGAGTCTAACCTGACTTTAAAACTACATAATGATGTGATTCAATTCTAATGAATATGAGCCACATGAAGTTTCCGCCTTTCACTTTTGAAGTCCTTAACACAGTCTGCTATAATCTACAGGGTTAAGTATGTTCCACCCCTGTCACAGACAGGACCCAGTCTTATTCTAGGAGTAGCCTCAGGTCATTGAGAAGCTGAGAAGGCAGCAATCATATTGGGCTATAACACTTAAAATTTGTGAGATGGTATATTTTCTTTGTGGAAAAGAGTTTTCATATCTGGGGAGATCAAAATTAATTGTAGAAATTTTTAAGAGGATCAAAATGTAATACTATTTTACATTAATTAATGTGTGCATACTTGCTATTTTAAGTATCTATAATATATGAGACATTAACCTGTTAGGCTAACAGATCAACCTTGTAACACCATTTTAAAATGTCTCATTGGGAACTGATTTAGAATTGAGTATCTAGACTGAACATAGTTAATTTTATGTGTAATACCTGGAGAAATGAGAACTTGAAACCATTTTTAAAGTTTCACTTATTAATTGTATAAGTATTGCTTAAATACTTGAGGAAATTTGTTAATTTATACATGCATAGAAAATGATTATGTTAAATGCGTTAATGCAATTAAAAATGTTAAAAGGAGTTTAATTAACAAGGTTCCAGATAGTAATTAAAGCCACCTTTAAAGTGACTGAAAATTTGCTAGCTTTATAATGGGATAATAAGGTTTATAATACGAACTGAAAACTCTAAAGAACTAATCCTTTTTTTTACTTCTTACTATAATAGTAAATTGAATATTTTAAAACTAACAATCTATTAATAATTTTTTTTCACATTAAAACCGGTCTAGAGGAACCAAATCTCTCATTTAATAGGAATTACTTCTAGTATCAGGCACAAATCAAGCTTTCAGTATGAAAGAGTTGAGGCCAGTGTCTAGAGCAGGCCGTGGTAATTCACTAGAGAATGCCAACCTAGGCTGGCCCTTTGGATGATAGGTAGCTGACCTTTAACATACCTCATTCTGACCTCATTATTGGTTATGTCCTTCCTTTTTGTTGGAACTTCTACAACTTTTTAGTGCTTTATTAGAATGTTATTTCCCTAAAGTACTGAATATTTAAATTATAACTGTCATTGAGATTAAAAAACACATTTTTAAGTAATCAGAGGTTTTTATGGTTCTCAAGCAAGTCAGCTCTGGTAATAATAAAAACAGACTTGTGTCTTTAATAATAGAACTTACCTAAATTCATAATGACTTTATGAGTTTGCTCTTCAAAAAAGCTTTTGCCCCTTCTTTAGACCCTCCTTTGGTATATAAATAGATCATTATTTATCAATGCAATTAGGGTTTGGGAACCAGACAGATCTTGGTTGGAATTATAGTTCTGGCTTAAACTAGTCTGAGTCCTTGAGCAAGATATTCCACCTCTTAGTGGAATTATCTGTGAATTGAGGATCATAACACCTACCATATAGGGTTGCTGTAAAGCTTGGAGATATTATATAAAGAGAGTTGACATACAACTGGTCCTCAAGGAATCAAATAAGATTCCGGTGGATAGTATGAACACAAGGCTGTGCATGTGTTGGTAGGGGAGAAAGGGTTAATTTCTGCAGCAGGTTGAGTATGTGTATGAGTATGTGTATGTGTATGTGTATGTGTATGTGTATGAGTATGTGTATGTGTTTAGTATGTGTAAGAGTATGTGTATGTGTATGAGTATGTGTATGTGTATGAGTATGTGTATGTGTATGTGTATGTGTATGAGTATGTGTATGTGTATGTGTATGTGTATGTGTATGTGTATGTGTGAGTATGTGTTAGTATGTGTATGTGTATGTGTATGTGTATGTGTATGTGTATGTGTATGTGTATGTGTATGTGTATGTGTATGTGTATGTGTATGTGTATGTGTATGTGTATGTGTATGTGTATGTGTATGTGTATGTGTATGTGTATGTGTATGTGTATGTGTATGTGTATGTGTATGTGTATGTGTATGTGTATGTGTATGTGTATGTGTATGTGTATGTGTATGTGTATGTGTATGTGTATGTGTATGTGTATGTGTATGTGTATGTGTATGTGTATGTGTATGTGTATGTGTATGTGTATGTGTATGTGTATGTGTATGTGTATGTGTATGTGTATGTGTATGTGTATGTGTATGTGTATGTGTATGTGTATGTGTATGTGTATGTGTATGTGTATGTGTATGTGTATGTGTATGTGTATGTGTATGTGTATGTGTATGTGTATGTGTATGTGTATGTGTATGTGTATGTGTATGTGTATGTGTATGTGTATGTGTATGTGTATGTGTATGTGTATGTGTATGTGTATGTGTATGTGTATGTGTATGTGTATGTGTATGTGTATGTGTATGTGTATGTGTATGTGTATGTGTATGTGTATGTGTATGTGTATGTGTATGTGTATGTGTATGTGTATGTGTATGTGTATGTGTATGTGTATGTGTATGTGTATGTGTATGTGTATGTGTATGTGTATGTGTATGTGTATGTGTATGTGTATGTGTATGTGTATGTGTATGTGTATGTGTATGTGTATGTGTATGTGTATGTGTATGTGTATGTGTGTGTGTGTGTGTATGTGTATGTGTGAAGTAGCAGCTGCCTTGACAATCTGCTGCTGCAGGGACTCATGGCTGTCTGCCAAACGGAGGCTCCAAAGACCCTTATGCTCTGCTAGGCGATGGTCTGCACAGTGTAAATGATACCCTGCAAGAACTCTAACTTCAGACTTCATGGGGTTGAAGACCTGGCCTCATACAATCTCCCAGAGATCATAGGTCCGAGACCCCATTGGAGTGTAAAAAATCCCTAAGCCCAACAATTGCCTATATAGATTTCAGGCTGCCTTCTTAATTCCTAAGGTTTCCTTCATTCATCCACCAGCCACATGCCCATGTGTTAGTTTCGCTCACACAGCCAATGGATGCTTGGGGTTTTCCCCTCCCATGATTATTTGAGGCAAAATACCAGGCTTTGAAACTCTTGTGAAAACTGTAAAAAAGTTGCCTTCTATATGCTGTTGTGATTGATGTGATTTTGAAAGTGGCATTTTATATCAGGCTCCAACTCTAAACAATTTTAATAGGATGATCTAGGGGAGGAAGGCAGGGAGGGAGGGAGAGAGAGATAGAGATATCAAAGATGTTGACAATATTTGGAGGCAAAAGGAGTGAGGTTTTTTTGGAGCACTATATTAAAGGGAAACAATATTATCCATTGACAACCTTAATGAATTTCACTATTTTTTAATGAAGTCTTTGAATATCTAAAGACACCTTGTAAATGGAATAATAGATATGGGCTTTAATGAGAAACAGAAGGAAACTGATGACCAATTCCTTAAAGTAAAGAACATTGTAATAAATTATTTACTATCATCCCAAATACTCTTGGTTGATACCTTCTGTTTGGTATGCCAAGAGTCAAAATTGTCCAATTGACAAACTGTTCCATTGAACCCTTCCCAATCTAGCTAGAGGAAACCAAGTCTTTTAGGCATTAAAATATATGTTGATTGCCCTAGCTGGTTAGGCTGAGTGGATACAGCATTGGCCTGTGGACGGCAGGGTCCCAGGTTCAATTCCAGTCAGGGGCACATGCCCAGGTTGCGGGCTCAAGGCAGCTGCTCAGTGGTTCTCTCTCATCATTGATGTTTCTATCTCTCTCTTCCTCTCCCTTCCTCTCTGAAATCAATAAAAATGTATTTGAAAAAAAATATATATGTTGATTGACTAACTTTAAATTGCCTTCAAGAGTTAGTTATACTTCTTATCATGACGTAGATTTTAATTGGGTAAGACAATGACTTTTTGTTGTATCATTTTAGAGAAGTTAGTTTTTTTTCAATATATTTTATTGATTTTTTACAGAGAGGAAGGGAGAGGGATAGAGAGTTAGAAACATCGATGAGAGAGAAACATCGATCAGCTGCCTCTTGCACACCCCCTACTGGGGATGTGCCCGCAACCACGATACATGCCCTTGACCGGAATCGAACCTGGGTCCCTTCAGTTTGCAGGACGACTCTCTATCCACTGAGCCAAACTGGCTAGGGCGAGAAGTTAGTTTTTTAATTTGAAAAATATGTTTACAGAATGCATATAGACTGTTCTTAAACACTAAGGAGATTAACAATAGAGGCTGCTTTTAAAGATGTTTCAGTCTAGTGAAGAATATAGATCAACAAATAATTATGATACGCAATTTACATGTTAAAAGAGATTACACCGATGTATGGCAGTATCAGTAAGGAGCACTTAATTTAACTTGGGGCTATCAGAGAGTTCAGTTTTAAACCTACTGTGTTGAAAATGTGAGTTGTCTGTAGAAGCTGGATGTATAGTATTATGATTTTGAAGTAAGTAAAGGCTTATGGAGCTCTAGGAACTATTCACAATCATGAAAAAATCAAATGTCTCTGAGAAACATTTTTCACTCATGCCATGTCATTCCTTATGATTAATTCCAAGTGTACATGAAAATGCAGTTGAAATATAAATATTATTTAGGGAGGCTTAGGAATGAACAAAAACAGACTGTTAATGGTAGATTTGGCCAGGAAAATATAGAAATAAAGCAAAGTCTCAGAAGAGTATTATTTCTCAGTTGGAAAGAACCTTTTCTTTCTTTTTTAGAAACACTTTCATTTATTTATTTATGTATTTACCTTTAATTTTTTATAAAGAATCCTTTGATTACTTCCTACAATCAAATACAATCTATACAATTAATAAAAATCAATTAAGTTATTAAAATGATGAAAGTAATAATAACTTGGTCATAACATTGATATAAAAGGGTCCAATTGAGAGACTGCCATTTTCTTGACTAGAATGGATTTGATGTATATTTTGCAGTAGAATTGTTAGAACTTCCCATTAGAGTGAATACAGTGTTGAGGTAAGAGAAAAGAACAAACCAAGGAAAAACATCTAGGTTTTGGGTTTAAAAATGAATGAGTGGTGATTCCACTGAAAGCGAGAAGTGGCGTGGTGCTCCATTGCTGGGAATTCCATTTTGCACACATGAGGCTTGAGATACCCTGTAGGTTGGATACTAAAACCTGGAGTTCCCAGGAGGGGGAGTCTGGGCTAGAGATGTACTAATACGTGCCAAGATAGAAATGTAATTTATAAGCCTGAGAACTAATTGAGATTGTGTAAGGAAAGGAAGAGTCTATTGAAGGAAAAGAAAAGGGAGAAAAATAACGAAAAGAGACAGAATAGCTCAGGAAATGTAGCTGCTTCCCATTCCATCATTTCCCAGTGCCCTGCAGGGAGAAAGAGCTCTTGAAATTAATCCCGCTGTCTCTTTCCTGGCTTAACTTGGTGGAGTAGGGAGGGGACAGTCGAGGCACATAGGAAAGCCTTAAATAGAAGCAGCTGCTAACTCTTCTGGGTGGTAATTCGATGACTATTTATTTAGCTTCAGTAGAATAATTTTGTTGAGTAGATGAAATAGTTTCAAGTATTTTTATGCCGACTGTATATGCCTTTATGTCTTCCCAATGTAAAAAAATTGCATGGGTAGATTTACAGAAGGGTACAATTGAGATGTTCTTAGGATATGAAAGACTTGAATATGCCCTATGTTCAGTATACATTAGTCCAATGAGCAAATGTAAGTGTTAAAATTCTAAAGACTATACACCTATTGATAGGAATGATCATTTCTATTTGTACTTTCCATGTTGTTATTAAATAAGATAGATTTATATTGACAATTTAATTATATTATGTCTGTGTTAGTGAGTTTTGGTTGGTAGTTAAAGGAAAGCAAAAATTTAATAAACCAATGAGAGTTTAAACATTATTATTTTATGAGCTAAGAAGCTTTTCTTCATTCTCCTTATTTAGCCTGTAAGCATGGGTACTTTTTTTCCCTTTCTTCTTTCCCCCTAAGGAATGAAAGAGATGAAAATCTAAAGCATCTCTGTTATGGTCTGCACTGAAGTTACTAAGTTAAAAAACAAGTTCAGCAAGTTTTAAAGAAAAAACCTGTTAGCTAAGTAGAAGGCAAATATTTTCATTAGTGCTGAGTGGGAAGGGAAAGTTTCATGTGACACATCAATGTTCTATCACTTCTCACCTGAAGCCCTTTTACCTCAAAGGAGAGGGAGAAAACAAAATGATGAATTTAAAATGAGAGTTTACATCAGCAAAATATTTTTTTTTCTCTTCTCATGCAGAAAGAAGAGATGGTATTATTTTATTCAGCACCTCTTTACTTTTTCTTGTGAAATAGAAACTCATACAATTATTTTGGATATGTTTTTGACTAGCATGGAGCAATTAAGGATAACAGCTCAGAAGAAAGTGCTAAATGTAGCAAGGAAGATTGGGAATGGAAGTATATTCAGTATATTCTTGTAGCTCACCCCATTGTGTGCATGTGGTGATCAAACAGATTTCATCTCCTGAAATCATTTCATACCTAGATAGTGCCCTGAAGGCATTGTTCCACTCCAAGAGGAGATGGGCTTTGTGAAACGAGGCCCCTGGAGCTGACAGGAATTTCTCACAACAGTGGTCTTAGCCCCAGGAATTCAACCTGGAAAGGGGAGAATACAGATGTTCCATGTTAGACCTGTGGATATAATTATTAATGAATAGGATGGATTTCTGCTAGTTCTGGTAACTTCCATCCAGCTCCAAAGGAAGTTTGCCCCAGGAAGTTCATCAAGAGCTCACATGAAAAATTTCTACCGGAAAATACTGGGGTGCCAAACCACTCTGATCGTGAACCTATGAAAAGAACTGTTGTTATGCTTGGCTGGAGGAGGACCAGCCACCCCTCTCATACACATCCTTCCTCTTCAACTGAGGAAGGCGTGGAAAAGACAGTGGGAAGGAAGGAGCCGATGCAGTCATGCCATGATTCGCTTCCTTCACCAGGAGAAACAGGAGACTTGAAATGGAGGTCAACAGTGACAACGGAAGTTGAGTCACTCTATTGGCATCTGTGTCTGTGGAACAAATTTCTAATGGTATCCAGAGACTGGGTATGGACATTGTTGAAGGAAAGAAGAGCCTAAAAGCTTGTAGCTTAAAAACAAAAAAATAACAACACTATGGTTATTATATCATCCTTTCCCCCTGCAAACATATTCTCTCATGTTGGTGACAACTGGCAGCACATTTCATTCAGACATTATACTTAAAATATTTGATATACATCTACAAGAGTAAACGTTCCAAAGTCTTGAAAACAGATCTCATAGATCATTGTTTCTATTCAACTGAGAATCTCAGATGTACTTGTACTGGGCTGTTATTGATTATTGCTGTGCTAATTATTTTGTGAAGACTGTCGAGTCATAAAATCATGTAATATTGTCATGTTTATCCTATAAAAAAAGAATAATAGGATACGTGAATCATGATTTATGGTCTTGAATCTGAATTAACAGGAAATTAGTAATGACCAATTAGCATAAATTTATAAAGTCAATTATGCCTACTATTAATGTCCAATGTATGAAAAATTTTAGGAGTAAGTATGAATGTGGATACATAATACAATTACATGTTTTAATCACAGCCATCTTCAGATTGAAAGACAAAGGAAGAATAAGAAAGAAAGCAAATTTAATATCTCTAATACTTAGATACACTTAAGACATGAGTATTTGATTTATATAACATGAGGACCATATCAAAAGTTCTCTTAGAAATAGGTATTTTTAATCAATGATAATTTGTAAACTACTATTGTGAACCTAAACCTAACTTTGAACCTTGACAACTGAAATGTGATTTGTCATAATAGTTCAGTTTTTATAAAACACTGAACTATTGTTACCAATAGAATTGAAACACATTCTTCATATCAGTACTTGGTCTTTAGATTTAAGAAAATGATGTTAGATCATTAATATTTTGCCCTAAAAAATTGGTATGGGTAATAATTTTGTAATAATTAAACAGGACAGAATTTTAAACATGTGATCAAATGGCTCAATGTTAGAATTATAACTAGTGGCCCGGTGCACAAATTTGTGCACACTGAAAGAAAATTAATTAGAAGAAATATTTTAATATTGCTATTTGCCCTTTCTCTATAATAGAAGTGCCAACTAAATGCATGATCTGCAATGACAGATCAAAACACACGTGTGTGATTGGTGCCAGTGAGAGCTTTATATGTATCGCACATGCGCAAGTCAACTTAGCCTTTTATATACTGTATATACTAGAAGCCAGATGCACGAAATTCATGCAAGAGTAGGCCTTCCTTCCCCTGGCTGCCAGCACTGGCTTCCCTCTGGCACCCAGGACCTGGGCTTCCCTTTGGCGGCCAGCAGGCATCCAGGACCCGGGCTTCCCTCGCAGCCCCAGCTTCGTCTGGAAGGTCATCCAGAAGGATGTCTGGTCTAATTAGCATATTATGCTTTTATTATTATAGATAGTATAA
>NW_006285795.1:1160595-1166861 GCF_000327345.1 Myotis davidii
GCCAAGCTTTTTCCAGCCCAGTGAAGTACTCCAACTTCTCTTTCAGATAATTGTCAGCAACACAGCAGTAAATATTAACATAAAGCAGATTATTATTGTAGATCAGGCAGGAAGAACAAAAGGTAAAGTATTTAACTGCAGCAGTGTTTGACTATATTCTGCATGGTGAGAAAACCTGAAGTCATTTTCAAGGTTCACCATTTCTTACTTCTTCTCAGTCGGGTCAAGTTTCTAAACTTTCTAAATCTCCATTTTCTGGCTAATTAAAAGAAAATATGATTCCACTGAGTCTCCTATCTACCTACTCCAGGACTTCTGTGAGGAT
This sequence comes from Myotis davidii, assembly GCF_000327345.1. Classification (NCBI taxonomy): domain Eukaryota; kingdom Metazoa; phylum Chordata; class Mammalia; order Chiroptera; family Vespertilionidae; genus Myotis; species Myotis davidii. The sequence goes on from NW_006285795.1 coordinate 1,160,921, forward strand.
TAAATGAGATGAGACACGGGCTTCAGGGTTTTTGGCTCAGGAAAAATCTGGATTACAAACTCACTGTCAGAATTCATACTTTTTTACTTTTATCAGTCAAAAAAATCTCATTTATATCTATGGATTAACTCCCCAAATCAAGTCTTCAGTCCACTAAAGTGCAAAGAACTTTCCTTCTACCAATTAGCTTTCTTAAGTTACTAGATGGACAATTTTTTAAACTAGAAACAGAAAGGCTAAATTTCAGTCTTCTGCTTCCAAGTTCAATGGTCATTTCACATACTATACAGGCTTGAGGTAGCTTAGATACAAAATTAAAATTGATCTGCTAAAAGTAAAATTCCTTTCAAATATTTTTAGGGTCTTTTTTTTCAAAAGTTTTTATAGTTCAGTAATACTTTCATGGTTAGAGGCCACTGATCTCAGAACTTTAGCTACACAGAACATAGACAAATAAACACGCACGCACACACACATACACACACACACACGATGCTTAACATCAAATCTTTATGCAAAACAGACAGCACAAAATCCTTACACTGAAGCTCATGGATTGTCTAGACCAGTGGTCGGCACTCATTAGTCAACAGAGCCGAATATCAACAGTACAACGATTGAAATTTCTTTTGAGAGCCAAATTTTTTAAACTTAAACTATATAGGTAGGTACATTATAATTAACTTAATTAGGGTCCTCCTAAGCTGGCCTTTGCTAAAAATGTCCTCAATCTGATTGAGGTATGTTCGCTGAGGGTGACCCTTTCCAACTCTCCCATCCACACTCCTCTTGTATACTTGTTTCGTCTATCTCTTTTCGTTCATCCTCTCTATATGTCCAAACCATCTCAACATACCTTTCTCAATCCTTGACACTACATCTTCTTTCACTCCACAACGTTCCCTAAAATTAACTTAATAAACTTTACTTAAAGTTTTAAGTCTTAGTTAAACTATAGGTACGTTGAATAAAACTTCTTCAAAATAGACTCGCCCAGGCCGAAAACTGACGTCTGCGCATGGGCCACGAAGTTTCAATCACACTGTACATGCGCACCCACACGGGTATTTTGTGGAAGAGCCACATCAAGGGGCCAAAGAGCCGCATGTGGCTCATGAGCCGCGGTTTGCTTACCACTGGTCAGACTCTCCTTAGAGGATATTTTCTCTGATTTTGAATTCTGTTCTATCATTTCGGTTCCCCTGATTTTTTCCCCCAGAGTAGATTAGAAAATTGTTTCTTTGCTTTTGACAGAAGAGAGAGCGGGAATAGGGACGGGGAAAGCCGTGTAACGATGCAAACACACTATGACCAGCAAAAGTAACAAAGAGGCCAGCAAAATCCAGCACAAACATCACGTCACAAACTCACTCAATAGAGAAGCTGATAACCTGCCTGCTTTCATAAGCTGTGAGTCAGCCCTGAAAAGAGACTTTCATGTATTTGCCATTAAAATTTGAGCATGCTTAGGCAGAATGAAAACAAAGATACAACTATTCAAATCCCTACAGGTCAATAGGGAACGGCTAGGACAGTGCCCCAGCTCTAGGGCTTGAGGTTCCTGTCTGAAAGATCAAGGCAAACTCAAGTTTGCCTCTTGCAGGCTTGAGTGCCCAAGGTGTTCCAACGCTGTGTATGTGAGTCTGTGTGTGTGTGTGTGTGTGTGTGTGTGCGCGCGTTCCGGAGAGTGATAATGGTGTGTGTGTTGGGGGTGGGGGTGCTAATGATCCACAACATCACGAAAATTCCAGATTAAGCAGGTTCCACCTTGTGGTGGTTTAAAGGTTCAGTCTTAACAGGTCCTGGAAAAGTAAGAAGGCAAATCAAATCCAGGAAGCAAGATCTAGCTCCTGGAGAGAGAGGGATTAGGAACAGTATTAGGCATAGCCAGAAGATAAGGTTTGGGGAGAAGATGGGGATTTTAAACAGGATTTTAAATTTGAATATCAGACAGGGAAAGCTGAGGAGGAGCCCAGATCAGTGCTGAATAGGTAGGGTGGGGCCACCAGGGACAGGCTTCAGTGGGGGCAAGGAGATCCTGGAAGCCCTGGCAGCCAATAGGCCTGTCCTCCCTGTTATACCATCTGCACCGCGATGTTAGGGCTGTGTCAGCACCAAGTGGGGATGAGCATGTGGGAGAAGGGCATCAGGAATCCAAAGGCACTGCTAAGGAAGACAGGAGCCAGTGTCTTTGACGAGGCAGGCCTGTGGCATCTTCCTCTCCTCCTCGCACCTCCCAGTCCCTCCTTTCCCTTCCCTCCCCATCTTCCTTTTTCTTTCTTCTTTTTCCCTTCCTTCCTTCCTTTCTTCCATCTTTCTTCCTCCCTCCCTCCCTTTCTCTCTTTCATACAATTATTACTTTATGACCTATAATTATTTTCTTAGCCCATTACAGCCTTGCTCCCACCCACTCCTTTGTGTTACCATTGGTAAGCATGTTACATTTCTATATGTTATAGGCCCATAATACATGATTTATATGTGTGTATATCATTATTATACACTAGAGGCCTGGTGCACAAAATCTGTGCAAGAGTAGGCCTTCCTTTCCCTGGCTGCTGGCACTGGCTTCCCTCTGGCACCCGAGATCCCAGCTTCCCTTGCAACTCCGGCTTGGTCTGGAAGGTCTTCCAGTCTAATTAGCATATTATGCTTTGATTATTATAGAAGATAATGTATTTCTATATAAATATAAAATGTATTATTTGGTCTAGAACATAGAGTAACATTTGGTTCTTATTTACAGCGAACATAGAGAGTAATATTTGGTTCTTATTTACAGCGTACCTTTTTGCTGATATTATCTATGTGATGTGACGTTGCCGTCATGCCTTCCTTTACTTCTTTGGTCATGGGGCCCTTTGTGCTGTGAACATATTTATAATGGCTGCTGTGAAGTAACTTTCTGTTAGATCCAACATCAGGTCACTGTCACAGCAGTTCCTGCTGTTGGCTTTGTGTGTGTGTGTGTGTGTGTGTGTGTGTGTATGCGTGTGTGTGAGTCATATCTTCCTGTTTCTTTTCAGGCCTCAACCTTTTTCGTTGTTGTTGTTGGAAACTGGACATTTTAGAGAACATATTGCAGCAACTCTAGGTACAGGTCACCCGCTATTCCTTCCGGATTTGTTTATGCGATTTGCCTGTGTGGTGATTGGGTGGATTGTTCTAGTGAAGTCTGTTTCCCCCATGGTGTTAAGTTTCTATGCTGCTCCTCAGGGAGGCACAGATTTGCAGATGCCACAGCCACCCTGGTAGCCAGAGGGTTTCTAATATTTGTTTTTGAGTTCCATGTCATGCTGCTACTGAAATCTCTTCAGCCAAAGGCAGCTAAGATTGTCGGCTTGATACTTTGAGAGGGAAGGAATCTTTTTCTGCAAATGGTCACCCTTCAAAGAAAAGAATACCATTCTTGAGATGACAAGATGGTCCATAAATTGACTCAGAACTCTAAAAGAATTGTTCCCTTCCTTTCCCATCCAAGAATCCCCAGAGTGATTACAAGGGAAAACATGTTGACATGCTGCTTTTGAAATGGAATTTTGGACTGGAACCTGGATTCTTTGTCCATCAGAGTCGAAGAATGAATCCATGGACAGAAGGTGGTATAGCAAAGGTGGAGATTTATTAAAAAGCAAGTCCAGGCTCCCATGTAGGGAGAGGGAAAGCACCCCACAGAACTCCGACGTGGGGAGGGGGAAAGGGTCCCACTGAGTTCCTTTTCCCTGTGGCTTATAAAGGCTGCAGAGCCTGGTGCCTTGATATTCCCTCTGATGAGTCATTATCTCCTTAGACTGGTTACTATAGTAACTCCTGGGTTCAAAGGTCGAACCTCACATGGGGCTTGTGAGGTTCTCCCCACTCCTTCCTTATTGTTTTCCTATTCCCTTTGGGCTTTCTTCTTCTCCTTCTGGATGAAGGGCTTCCTTCTCTTTATTCTGTAAATATAGACCTTTTGCTATTCCCAGCTCCCTCATTCTACGGAAATGTACCTGTTGCAGCTTTTCAGCTCCCCTGTTCTATGGAGATATACCTTCTGCTGCTCTGCAGCCCTGTGCTTCCTTCATGGTCCCCTTAATTTCCAAAATTTCTAAAATTTCCTCAAACCTGTCTTTTTCACCCCCCAAAATTCCCGTTTCACTTTGCTTTCAGACTTAGAGGCTCAGTCCATTCAATTTAAACTTCAAAGGACAGCGTGACGCCAGCTACATGTAGGCCACACTATATAATACTCATGCCCACTTAGGAGGTGGGGATGCGGGTGAGGAAACTGAGGCTTACAGAGGTGAGGAGGTGAGGTCATTTGTTCATCATCACCTTCTAGCAAGCGGTGAAGACAGCATTCAAATCTAGATCCGACTTCAAAATGTCTGCTGTTGTTGGCTGTGTTATTCTTCTGCTCATGTCAAAACCTGTCAGGGGCCGCCATTGCTTCTGAAGAAAGTGCAAACTCCTAGGCTCAGCATCTAAGATCTTCCTTAATCTGGAAACCACAAACGTTTCTAATCTTCCCAGTATGATTCTTAAAACTGGGGACGAGAGGACTTTCTCTGAGAGTGTGGCTCTTGTTCTACAACCTTGCTTTTCGGGAACCTGCCTTCATGTCCCTGGCCCTGCCTCACCCAGTAAGCCTTGGGCAGAGTGACTCAATCACCTTGACGTGGAGAAGGTATTTTCTTGCTTTCCCTGCTTTCCCCCCCTTTTTCTTCATTATTTTCGATTCTTAAAACTGGGGATGAGAGGACTTTCTCTGAGAGTGTGGCTCTTGTTCTACAACCTTGCTTTTCGGGAACCTGCCTTCATGTCCCTGGCCCTGCCTCACCCAGTAAGCCTTGGGCAGAGTGACTCAATCACCTTGACGTGGAGAAGGTATTTTCTTGCTTTCCCTGCTTTCCCCCCCTTTTTCTTCATTATTTTCCCCCTGCCATGTCCTATGACACTGAGTTCTGTCTGTCTGCCAAGGCACCTGCCTGTCACCCTTTCCGGGGCCTCTCTGATGCAGCCATCTGTCTTCGCGCTGAGCCTTGCACCTCACACTAGCCAACACACTCCCCTCGTCCCTGGTTCCGCTCCACTGCCTGGATTTGCATAACCTTTCGATGGGTCTTCACTCAAATCCCAGTCACACCCAATGGATTGGTCTGCTTTTTAGGTTCTGGCCATCCCTGTCTGCTCCCTGAGCGGAATGAGGCATGTTTGTGAGCCTTTGGATGCACAGCAAACATGATGAGTGCGCTGGATAGTTGGTGATCCCGGCCGGAATAGAGTGAGGGGTGTGGAGGGGAGGGAAGAAGGGAGGTGATTTATCACAGCCTTAGCACAGTGCAAGTTGGGGACAAAGAGAGTAAACTTAAGCAACATAAATTCTTGGTTGCTGTATTTTCAGTTTTTATGTCTGATGCAAGAAATGGCTGCCGGGACCTAGTTAATTAAGTTAACATATGGTCAGCCTTGCAGCCCAGACCGCTGCTGCCAGGTAACAGGCCACCTTCCCTGAAGCGAGAACCAGCTCATCTCCACGGTGACAGACTTGGAAGGATTCCTGCCTGTGACCCAGCGCTAAGGTGACAGTGACTCATAAAACACCACCAATATAAACTCCCACCAGAAGACACACACTTTCATTCCTACTCCTCATTTTGGAAAATATGCATACGTTTTCTAAACCAAACATATTACATCTCGAGTCTTTTCTCTAGTCATTTACAGTGAGTAATTTTACTGATAAAGCTAAGAAATGTAGGAAAATAACAGAAAGGCTTGTAAGTTATTAAAACTAACTCTGTGAGTTAAATGTGGATGTCTTCTGTCCCTGACATGGTATCTCTTCTTTATTTCTGTGAACAGTAATCATTCATGCTGCTTTCTAAGAAAGAATACTGACCATACAAAGGTAGTAAAACATAACAATTGTTCTTTGCAATAAAAAAAAATGTAGCATCAG
>NW_006285795.1:1166942-1168404 GCF_000327345.1 Myotis davidii
TAATGCATTTGTAGCATGAAATAAAAAATGAAAATGCACTACATCTCTACATGGCTAACACACACACACACACACACACACACACAATAACATAGGGAGTTTTAAAGGCTGAATTATAACCACAGAAATCACAATTGTTTTTGTATATAAAATGGTTGGTTTATATGTGGTAGGATGAAGACACTTGTGAGCTTCGATTAGCTGATTGAAAAGAAATTTTAAAATTAAATATTTTTTTCTGGTGCAAATAAATAAACGTGTTATTAATGTGCCATTGGAATAACATGGAAGTTTTAAAACACAGCAGGTGAACTGAAGGGACAGCAGATGAAGACAAAGGACTAATATGCATGATAACAGTTTATCTTCCTCCTAGGTTTTGTACTGTGGGCATGATAAGAAGGTGATGTGTAGTATAATGGGATAATTCCCGAGGGATCTTTCTAAGAAACTAAGGTCTGACAGCTGTTTGTAAATGGAGCCTGTGTTCTTCCTTTTCTTTACCGTTTGCTTCAAAGAACTGCAAGTCAAGAGTTTCTCCTAAGAGAGCTCTTGCTTTTTGAAGAATGTGTGTAATGAAGATGGAAATTCTTTGAGAGTCAAAATTATTTTAGAACTTTTGTTATCTCTTAGCACGATTCTGAATTTGTAGTAACAATTCCACACATACTTATTGAATAGGACTGGATTATCTGCACCATTGTAAGCTGGTGAAAGGAGTCTAAATCTGTGAATTTTGAATAGAGGCTGCGTTTGGATAAATTTTAACAAGAAAGTATTCTAGGGGGTTTCTCTGAGGTTGCAGCTTTGGGCAACCCTTTAAGCCAGTGGTTCTCAACCTTGGCTGCACATTAAAATCACCTGAGAATCTTTTTAAAATCCTGATTTCTGGGCCCCATCCTCTGGAAATTCTGTTTCTTTGTTATGGGGTGGGGCCACAACATTAGTAACAAAGAAACAGAATTCCTGGAGGATGAGGCCCAGAAATCAGGATTTTAAAAAGATTCCCAGGTGATTCTAATGTGCAGCCAAGGTTGAGAACCACTGCTTTAGGCAATAGTATGGTGTGCACAGGTGAATGTAGTATAGGATGTAAGCTTATGGCTTGGGAGGGAGATAATGTGGTCTGAATTTTCTTAGGGTTTTGCTGCTGCCAGGAAGTTCCTGCTTCAGTGGTTGTCTGAATGGCTTAAAGGTGCTTGCTGTATAGCGCCACAGAAGTAGTGGGCCGAGAGCTGGGCTGTTTTAGCACTGGATAGGAGAGAGGGTGGTAGCATAGGTTCCTTTCTACACCCCACAGCTCAAACAAAGTTCTGACTGTGTTCCATTTTTTCCCTGCCTCCATTTGGCCATGTGCTCCAGAGCAGAGTTGCTCCAGGCACAGGGAATATCACCTGATTGTTTTAGACCAGTCACAACAGACCCATACTCCTTGCCAGTAACTGGTGCATACCTGAGTATG
>NW_006285795.1:1168430-1173524 GCF_000327345.1 Myotis davidii
GGAGGGGGGTTCCAGATAATGAATCATAAGGAATAGCCTGCTGTAATACTTCTGGGAAAAGTTTCCTTGATTCTATGAGAGATCCACAGAAAGGATGAGTTTCTTCTAGAAGAAGTAGCAACCGGATGCAATGGCTGGGTTTGCACAGCCATCTTGTGATCAGGAGAAGAGGCAGCCCAAGGACATTAGCTGACACATTGTGTATATCAGAAGAGTAAAGTAGAGAAAGACTGATTCCCTGATGCTATTGTTGAATGGATGAATTGTTATTTTGGAACTACTGTTATGTAAAATAATGTATTTATTTATATCCTTATTGTTGTGGCACTTTGAGTTGAATTTTCTAGGGTTGCCTGAATTAGCAAATAAAAATCTAGGATGTGCAGTTAAATCTGAATTTCCAATAAATATAAATACATTTTTTAGTACATGTGTGTCCAATGTGGTACTTTTCCCATGCAATATTTGGGACATCTTATATCAAAACAGCACTTGTTGTTTATCTGAATTTCTAATGTTACTGGGAATCCTGTATTTTGTTTGCCAACCTTAAGCCTGTAGTTGAGAGGAGTCTGCCTAATTCAGTGATAAAAGACTTTTCTCAGATCCTATTGGGTGTACGCTTTGAGAAATAAAAGGTACAATTAGATTTACCAATCAGAGTTTGAGTATACATATTTGAAATTCAGCCTCATATTCTCAAGAACTCATAAATATTCCTTAGAATGTTTTTTCTTTTTGAGGTTTGTCAATGGCTCCCCACCCAGATTTGAAATATTTTAATGCAGGTTAACATAGCAAGGAGTCAGGCACATCTTATAATCTGTTTCTTTTTAAAAAAATATATATTTTATTGATTTTTTACAGAGAGGAAAGGAGAGAGAAAGAGAGTTAGAAACATCGATGAGAGAGAAACATCGATCAGCTGCCTCCTGCACATCTCCTACTGGGGATGTGCCCGCAACCCAGGTACATGCCCTTGACCGGAATCAAACCTGGGACCTTTTAGTCCGCAGGCTGACGCTCTATCCACTGAGCCAAACCGGTTTTGGCATAATCTGTTTCTTTACTTGCTATCTGTATGACCCTGGAGAAATCAAGTGAATCTCAGCATCTCACTGTGCGTTTATGATAAATAAACAAGGTACATTATGAGAGCATCTAGCACGTCAGACACATATTACCTGCTCAAAACACATTTGCCTTGTTTCTGCATTGATTGTGGAGAAGCGTCTTCAGTGTACTGTAATGGGTATTACACTGAGAAAAAAATAGAAACGCATTCATTCTACCAAATCCCTACGCTGCTCCTCCCCTCCGCACAACTTGAGCAGAGTGAGTGGAATAACATATGGACAAATCAGTTGCCTCGTGGAGTGAGGAACTTATATTACCTTAGTGCATAGCTGAGTTTTATTCTGACTCTGGGACTGACACATCTGAGATTGCTCCTAAGTAGCAACTGTTATCATCTAAACTGAAAAGAATAGTTTTGCCTTTTCTTGGAGGATAGGGACCCATCTTATTCTCAGTATCTTAGTATTCTGCGTAGGTGCCCCACAGTCAAAGGGTATTTAATGAAGCGCACCTAGCTACAGAATTGGATTTCTGCCTCAGGGGCAATGAATAGGCCACACAGTCTTCCTAATGTGTCAGTCTACATTCAGATTGTCATGCCCATGTCGGGACTTTTCTACCCTCCTTTTTGTGTACAGAAAAAGATGTTATTCTCACAGAATAAACCATGAGCCCATAAAATGACAGCTGTGATGGCAAGTCGTACAGTGCTTCTGTAATTCTGGCGAAGACAGGAATTGGAGAGGGAGGGCAGAGCAGCTGCCCTCAAGGAGTAGAAGGGCTGCAGATGGGAGAAGGAATGCTCCAGCTCTGGACTCCAAAAGGCAGAGCTGGAGTTGAGGGGCAGGAGTTGAAGGGAGGCGTGGTCAGGTTGAGAGAATCAAGGCTGCCCGGTCCGGCAGTGCCCCCAATGTGGTGCGATCTCCTCTACTGAAATTTTGACTCATAGCAGTATACTCTGATATCGGTTTATCGGGAATATTATAGCAGAAACTAGAGCTCTGTTTTCTTCTTAACTTGTAAAATGAGGATATTAATTTTAATTTATCAACTCACAAGTGAAGGATTGGATCCAGCTAAACCTGAAGAGACCCCTTTGCTAGTTTTCTGGCATCTGTAAGGCGTTAGTTGCAGTGATTTTCAGCCTTTGCTGCAGATTAGAATTAACTTGGGAACTTTGAAAATCCTGGATGTCTAGATCACATCTGCAGAGACGCTGGCTTGACTGGTGTGGGGCGTGGCTTAAGTGTTAGAATTTTTTCAGAACTTCCCAAGTGACTCTAATAGACTGCAGTTTTGAGAATCACTGAACTCACGTGCTGTTAGAGAGTATGATTCTGAATTTTAGTTTGGGATCTGAATTAACTATAGATATAATGTTGAGCAACTCCTTTAACTTCTACGGTTCCATATTATTTATTTACTAAAAAAGAGGGGGGGCATATATACTTCCAAAGCAACTTCCTCTAAAATTGTATTATTTCGAGCCCTTAAGAGTTTATGAATTATGCCCGGCTGGTGTGGCTTAGTGGTTGAGTGTTGACCTATGAACCAGGAGGTCATGGTTGGGTTCTCAGTCAGGGCACATGTCTAGGTTTCAGACTTGATCCCCAGTGGGGGACATGCAGGAGGCAGCCATCAATGATTGTCTCATCAAATGATTGTCTCATCATTGATGTTTTTATCGCTCTCTCCCTTCCTCTCTGAAATGAATAAAAAATATATTAAAAAGTTTATGAATTATGGAAAGGCACTGACTGCGTCCCAGAATTAGAAGAGGATCTCTGTTCAGCGCCATGGGAGTTTTTGTGCTCTTTTTATCAGTTTTGATGCTAGTCATAGCCTGCCAATGTGGGGGTGTTTCTATCTCTCAGAGGAACGGGCGGTTCCAACAGTGTTCAGGTGATGGGCTGTCTCGGAAACTGATAGCGGATAAAAGTGGGCTTCTTCGCTCTTTTCCATGTTTCCAGAAGATACTTTGCTGCCAGGGTCAGAGTCACCTAACGGATGCCTGGACACTTTTCTTGTTGTTTTGTGTAGATGGCTGTCTTTGAGCTCTTTGGGGCTTGCTGCCTTACGTTCAGCTCAGTGACTTGCTTTCCAAGGTTGTGCTAACTCTAACCCAGAACACGGGTTCTCTCGTAGTCGTGATTTTATTTCTACCCAAATGAGTGTATGTCTCATTGTCACTTTGGTGGTGCAGCAACTGACCATTGAGGGACAAGGACACAGGATTCTATCCACCCCACCCCCCGCCCTTAGGACAATGTAAGCAGGACCCCCATTATTAGGTTTTCTCGAAGATGTTGCTTGCAAAACAAAAAGACAACCTACGGGATAGGAGAACATTTTCGCCAGTGATATTTCTGGTAAGGGGTTAATTTCCAAAATTTATAAGGAAGTCATTCAACTCAACACCAAGAAGCAAACAATCCAATTTAAAAATTGGCCAAATGCCTGAATAGACACTTCTCCAAAGAGGACATACAGATAGCCAATAGACATACAAAAAGACGCTCAACATCACTAATCATCAGAGAAATGCAAATTAAACCTCAAAGTTACGTCACCTCACATCTGTCACAATGGCTACCATCAATGAATCAATAACAGTAAGTGTTGGTGAGGATGTGAAGAAAAGAGAACCCTTGTGTACTGTTCGTTGGTGGGAATGCAAATGGGTGCAGTCACCATGGACAACATATGAAGTGTCCTCAAAACATTAAAAATGAAACTGCCTTAGGACGAAGAGAACCCTTGTGTACTGTTTGTTGGTGGGAATGCAAATGGGTGTAGTCACTATGGACAACATATGAAGTGTCCTCAAAACATTAAAAATGAAACTGCCTTAGGACCCAACAATTCTACTTCTGGGTATATAGCCGAAGAAAATGGAAACACGACTTTAAAAGAATATGTGTGCCCCTAGGTTCATTGCAGTGTTATTTACAATAGCCAAGATATGAAGCAACTCAAGTGCCATCAGCAGACAAATAGATAAAAAGTGGTGGTATATCTGAACAATGGAATATTACTCAGCCATCAAAAAGAAGGAAACCTTACCATTTGTGACAGCATGGATGGCCCTAGAGAGTCTTGTACTAAGTGAAATAAGTCAGTCAGAGAAAGACAAATACCATATCACATTGTAACAACTATGTAAGGTGCCTGGTGGATCCGAAAATATGAAGGGGGGAGCACTTTGTGAAGTGTGATTGTCTGACCACTGTGCTGTGCACCTGAAACTAATACAAAATAACACTGCATATAAACTATTATAAAATAAAATATAATAAGATGTATAACTGCCATTCTCCAGCACATTTCCTCAATTCGCTGAGATTTTGTTTCCTGATAATTGCTGTCAGTTTGGCTCAAATAAATTCCTATATTTCTCTAAAACATGTTTTTTTAAAAAAATTCTGGTTATTCAGATTTGTTAGTGTCAGATTTATTTGCCACACAATGTGCATAAAAATAATTATAGAAATGTGGGCTATCACGAGGCATAAAATATCAGATTTTTATATGGAGATATGATGGAGTGATTTTTATGTGTGAAACTTCTTTCTCCCCAAAGAAACTTTTAAGAAGAAGGATAGTTTCCCATTACTATTTTAATATTCCCTGAATCTCTAGCTTTAAAAAAAAAATCCAAGTCCATTAGTATGTACACAATTCAAGGTAAATCACCCACTTAAAACTCCATCTTATTGGGAGAAAAACTTGAAGTCTTTGGATTACCTGTGAAAGAGTTAAAAATATTTTCTTCCTATGCTGGATGTCAGATCTGGACACGTTTACTCGTGTTTCCTAGTGCATGTGCATTATGGAAGTAGGAAAGAACTGCGTGTGTGTGTGTGTGTGTGTGTGTGTGTGTGTGTGTGTGTGGTTTAATCTGGGAGGCAACAAAGCAATAAAAAGGATCACAGGGCACCACGTTAGTGACAAACCACAGGAGGCTGTTCCCAAAAGGTTGTGAAAACTGGTTTCTCGTTGCAGGATTTGGGTTGGTCC
>NW_006285795.1:1173581-1173958 GCF_000327345.1 Myotis davidii
CACAAATATTCATATAATAAGAGCCTGCTTCCCTATGGCTATAGCTTCCCCTCCCCTCCTCCGGCACCACCATTTTCAAGGGGCTCCCTGCGTGGACGTCCCCCAGGTCCCTGGCTTTGGCTCCTGGACGGTGTCCCGCAGAGGTGAGGCGTCCCTTAAGGGGCTCACTCGGGGTGACGGGACAAGCAACACCCACTAGGATCCGACCCGGGCCGGCGGCCGGAGCATGCGCCGAGGGTTTGTGCAGCCAGCCCTGGCTGCCGCCGCTGCCTCGTCCGGACTTGGCGAGGACTGGGGAGGGACAGCGGCGCTGGGAGGTGGCTTAGCAGAGACTTTCCAGCAACTGCTGCCCGGGACTCTTTTTTTTTTCTTTTTCC
>NW_006285795.1:1174324-1186797 GCF_000327345.1 Myotis davidii
GGGGGCCCCAGGAATTGTCCTAACGAGAGGTACCTTCCCACCCTCGGGCCCGCCGGCGACGCCTGGGATGCCTCCTGCGGGTAGTTTGGGTTTGAGCGGACCTGTCCCCCGGGAGGGGCGCGGATGGAGGGAGGTTTCCCCGAGCGTCTCATCGGAATCCCGCAGACAGCGCCGCGGGTCCCCTGGGACCCGGGGTTGACTCTGCGCCTTCATTCGTCCGGGGAGCCACTCTTTTCTCTGCTCAGCAGGTGGTATCTGCAGGCGGTTGGGACGTGGCGGAGGGTGTAGGTTCCTATCAGAACTTCAACAAGTGCTTGTTGAGGAAGCGGTGTCTGGAATGAACCTGACTCCGGACCCAGCCGAGGGCTGGCAGAGAAGGGATGCGCTGGGGGTGCGGAGCGCGGGGGTCAGTCCTGTTCTCCCCTGCCCGCTGCAGGTCGCTGCTGTCTTGCCCTTGGGGGTAGGATGTGGTGAGAGAATGGGGCTGCTCCCTCCCGGGGGTCACCATGGCCAGAGAAGACTCCGTCAGGTGCCTGCGCTGTCTGCTCTACGCCCTCAACCTGCTCTTTTGGGTAAGTCAGTGCCAGGGCACCGCCAGGTGGGGACGGCTGGACGGGGTTTCCTGCCCACGGCCGCCACAGAATGCGCCCAAGGGCATGGCGACGACGCATGAATTCATTTCATGGGATCACACCCTCCGTTTTGCAGAGAAGTACATTTTGACCTTAAAATGTCTTTGATCTAGCTCAAGTTCCATTTCAAAAAAGAAATCCACCCCTGGATACTCCGTGGCAGTAAAATTAGACGTGAAGTTAATCTGGGGATATAAATAAATGCACGTGCCTGTGCTTGTAGATAAGAAAATTAGGACCTGCTACTTAGGGAACTGCTTGTTTTCAGGAATTTCAGATAACTGTGCAAGCCGTGAATTGTTTCCCTATGTCATCCTAGCCTAAAAGCCTGGTTGTGGCTAGCCAGTCTTACTTACGTTCTAAAGACTTGGCGGATTTTTCCAGAAGATTCCAATCAGTATGAAAAGGTGGTTTTTCATGTAAGGGTTCCTAAATTGGGGGAGTTTAAAGGACTTTTGTGTATCCTTTTGGAAAATCCCATACCCATTTAATAAAATAAAATACACTAACTGTAACCAGCTCATGGAAATCTTTATGCCTCACGAGCTAATGACTTTTTTATGCTTTCCACTCAGAAACAAATTTTCATTGGTGTTACTCATATTCACATTATTATTTATAAAACTTTTGAGGAGAATATAAAAATTAAAACTTTGTTGTTTTAGGAAACGATCATGCTTAAGCAGGTACGTTTTTGGACAATTTTGTATTCTATGAATAACATATTCAAAAGGTTCCGTTGGAAACTGTCATGTGTAACTTATTTATTTGGCTGACTGGCTGTCACTGACCAGCCTTTCTTCATAGAGCTATTACATGTGGTCTCTAGAGCATGACCTTTTTGTTGAACTATTCCTATGGATGGCTCTATTTTAAGGTGACAAATCAAGCCTTACTTCAGTGAGTAATCTGAAGGATAGCTAAACTGATAACTTTTCCCCCTCCACATGAAAATTAAAGCATTGAGTAGTTAAACTCACCACGTGAAACTGTACGATTCCTACTTAATCTTATTGCGGGTTTTCATTCTAAAAATGTATAATTTTAAGTGGCTCATTAAATTACCATTGTCTTTAAAATGTTAATCATTACACCCCCATTTGCTAGCTTTTCACTTTTCTCCTTTGTACTCGTTAATAACAGAATCATCACACTGTAATATCTAAAAAGGTATTTATGGGTGACCAGGTTGAACTTCCTCACTTTGTGGATGAGAAAACTTAAGTGGAGGTTATTAACTAGCCAAAGGTCAAATAGCCCAAAGATGACAGTGCCAGGAGCAGGACTCAGCTTTCTTTCCTCTACGCCAAGCATGTCAAACATAATTATTAATAACGAACGACAACGTTCGCTAATGACTGGTTACTATAATGGTGTTGCATTCATCTCCCTTACGCACCTACGCGCAGGCGCACCATTTCTCTACACTAATACTAGCAGCGAATATTTTAGCAGCCGATTGCCACGTCATTAGTCTTGTACTGACTTGTTTGTTGTGCGCAACAAGAAATATTTCGCTTTCGGAGAACAAGTTTTTTTTGCGGCCCACATAAACTTAAACCTTGTTTATTTGACCTGTGTTAGCCTTTGAGTTTGACGTGCTTACCTTTACATGGATGAGTATGAGTTCTGAACCTTGGAATTAGTAGGGGGTTTTGGTGTTGTTGTTGAACAAAGAATAAATTCTTTGGAAATTTTCTCCATAATTTGTATTACCTGGGGGAAAAGCCCAAATCATTTAACAAAAATATGGCTCTTTTGAGTAATGAAGTTTGCTTGAAAATATCTGTTCCTTAAACTCCTATAGAGCTCCTTGTGTCCCCAAAGCAGGGGTTCTCAAACTTTTTAAACAGGGGGCCAGTTCACTGTCCCTCAGACCATTGGAGGGCCAGACTATAGTTTAAAAACAAACTATGAACAAATTCCTATGCACACTGCACATATCTTATTTGGAAGTAAAAAAACAAAACAAAATGGGAACAAATACAGTATTTGTATTTGCATGTGGCTCGCGGGCCGTAGTTTGAGGACCCCGCCCCAAATAATGTGAAATGTTGTCTTTGTTTTTATTCTATACTTCAGCTTTCTCACTTTGTGTGTGTTTTTATTATTGAGATTGCTTCCTCCTTTCTCCAGCCCTCCTTGTCTCTCAAAAATCACTTTCCTCCACCAAAATAATCCATGCAAACTGTCTAGTGTGGGTCCTTCTGTTTTTCTTTATTTCATACAATGATATATTTACTCATACCTGTCTATGTATTCCCATTCATGAACATTCAGATGTACATTCACGATATTTTATTAAATTGTTCTTTTTTTCTTTTGGGTTAGAATTGCTGTCAGGATATGTAAGAACAGCAGCAAAAGAGCTAATCCTATATAATAAAAGGCTAATATGCAAATCAACCGAACAGCTGAATGACCGGTAGCTATGATGTGCACTGACCACCAGGAGGCAGACGCTTAATGCAGAAGCTGCCCCCTGGTGGTCAGTGTGCTCCCATAGGGGGGAACGCTGCTCAACCAGAAGCCAGGCTCTCAGTTGGCAAGCACAGCTTCTCCCGCCTCCGCAGCAGTGCTAAGGATGTTCGACTGACGGCTTATAGAGCTGGCCTAAGATCTCAGTTGGACATCCCCCAAGGGCTCCCAGACTGTGAGAGGGCACAGGCCGGGCTGAGAACCGCCCCCCCCCCCCCCCCCCCCCCCCACTGCAGTGGGCAGTAAGGAGCAAGGGGTCCCGGACTGCGAGAGGACACAGACCAGGCCCCGCCCCCGCCGCCCAAGTGCACAAATTTCATGCACCAGGCCTCTAGTATCAGTATAAGTTCTTATGTTTGCTAGGCACATTTATGCCTCAATTTCCTAGTCTGAAATAGGAATGATAGTTTCTGTTTTTTAGAGTTATTGTGAGGATTAGAGTTACTATATGTTAAGTGCTTGAACAGTGATGCTTAAGTACTATCTCTATCTCTGTAGCAGTAGTAGTACTTGCAGTTGTTACTACTGGCACTACTACAATACTGATCTCCTGTAAGTAGATTACCAGGAAGTGGGTTGCTGAGTCAAAGGAATCTTATAGTAGTAATGGTGGTAATTGTAATTGTGATTAACACTGCTGCTAGTGTTAGCACTATGGCACTCCTTAGATGTAGCAATCCTGTCCTGGGAACCCAGCCCTTAGGAATAAGAGCACTATTACACCCCATTATGTGAATGAAGATATTTGTTGCCATCTTGTTGGTTATGGTATATATATATTTTATATATATATATTATATAGTCCGCAGGCCGATGCTCTATCCACTGAGCCAAACCGGTCAGGGCTGATTATGGTACTTTTTAATTTTTGCCATTCTGAAAAGTTTAAAGCAGTGATGATCAACCTTTTTCATCTCATGGCACGCATAAACTAATTATTAAAATCCTGCAACACAACAAAAACTATGATATATTTTTTGCCTATCTGACAAAACATAGGTATAGTTTTGATTCATTCACACCGATGGCTATTGTGTTGGCTGTTGTCATTTTTAAATTTGACAATCTAAGGGTAAAGACGTCAGTGTCCTTGAATAAATAGTAAGGCATTGCATGCTTTAAAAATTCTTGCAGCACATGGGTTGAAAATCACTGGTTTAAAGTTTTATCTCACTGTTACTTTACTTTTTACTTCCTCCACCATCAGTGAGCAGAGCATCAATTTACATATACATATATATTTATATATATTACTTCATTTCATAATTAATATTAAATATTTTATATTTAAATTTCAGTTTGCGCTATTTTTCATTTCATTTATGTTATCTGTTGCTGCATTAAAAACAAAATTTTCTGTGTTTTTAATAGAATTTTTCTCTAGAATTGTATGCATTCTTTCATGTTCTGTTCTTTTAAAGCACTTGCCTTTTTTGTGTTGGTTAAAGATTTCTTTTTACATACTCATTTTAAGATTGCTGTATACAATTAAAAATAACTATGGGAGTTTTGTTGGAATTGTATGAAATGTATCGGCCAGCTTTGGGGAAATTGCCCTTATTCTCTCAATGTTAAATTTGTGTCTGCTGATCCTTGTTTTCCTATCGCTACTGAAACAGAAGCAAGCAGTTTTCTGCCTTGGGCTGGGCACACACCTGGCCATCCTTACACTACTCTCTCCTCTCATTCTCATCACAGCTGGGGAAGGTAGTTTTTTGTTTTTGTTTTTTTTTGCTAGGGGAAGTTACTCAGAGAAGTTCTGTAACTTGCTAGTAGATAACAGAACAGGGATGCAGAGTTCCAATTTTTTTCTCTCCAAGTGCCAGGGGAGTTGTACTTCTGGACACAGTGGGGAATTTATTTGCAGCAAAGAAGTAAACAGCCTTAGTTGGAAAGGATTAGCTGTCCACTGCTCAGTCCAAGTCCTCTACGCGCGCGGACAATCACCTGGGCCTCATGTGTGTTAAAGCAGATTCTGGTTCAGTGTGTGTGGAGTTAGGCCTGAGGGTCTGCGTTTCTAAAAAGCTCCTTTGTGATGCGGAGGCTGCTGGTGTGAGGGCCACATTTTGAGGAGCGAGGCTTTTGTCTTTGCTTTTGGTTCTCATTGGAATTGGAAGCAGAACAAACCAGTGCAGCTTATGCATCCCACTTCTTAAACCAGACTTCACATCCTGAGTATGGATTGGACAATGGTTCTTTCCCCTTCATCAAGAGCTATAGTCTTTTGCTCTCAATTGGCCTTTTAAATGGACTTTTTCCAGCCTGTATCTTCTATACTGGTACCCTCCCCGCTTCTCTACCCCACAAGGATTTTAGAGAGAGAGGAAAAAAAAGGAATCTTAATTGGGAAAACACTGGGAACCTATATACAATTTTGTTTTGCTGTTCTCATAGTTGAAAATCACACTGAGTGAAATTTTTTTTTTTAGTAAAAAAAGGTACATCTTAAGTATTTAATTTTTGGAGGCGTGAGGCATAGGCAAGTCTAAGAGGAAATAGTCCCCAGCACATTTCGGACTGAAAATGCACTGCGTTCACATTGCTGTGCGTCCAGGCACCTTGCTTTGCCCTCTGTGGAGCGGCTTTCCCTCCTTACACAGAAGCATGGTCCCCCCACAGCTGCACAGGGTTTGGCAGACACATACTGGGCCTTGTAGGTTTGTCAGGAGTGTGTAGTGGGTTTGTAATGGGACAGGGTGCACGGGGGGAAACCACCCCTAAAATCTCTTTTGAGACCATGATTCACAGTCTGGCCAAGATGAAGCAAGGAGCTGGATTTTCTTCACTTTACATTTATCCTATTTTTACTATTTAGATGGCGTATGATTGAAGTAAATGAAAACTTTTCTCCATTTTAAAGACAACTTCTGTGGACTTATGATCTGAGTGCCAATGATAATTTTCTGCTATTACAAATATGGACAAATATGGCTCTCTTTGAAAGTTCCTGAAATTGGTGAACATGGAACATTCCTCAAATATGTTTATTATTTTCTAAAAGTATAATCGTATTTGTAGTTTTTAAAAAATTTTTAATTGATTTCAGAGAGGAAGGGAGAGAGAGAGATGGAAGCATCAATAATGATCGAGAATTATTGATCAGCTGCCTCCTGCATGCCTCCTACTGGGGATTAAGCCCTCAGCCTGGGCATGTGCCCCTGACCAGAATCAAACCTGGGACCCTTCAGTCCACAGGCCAACACTCTATCCACTGAGCCAAACCAGTAGTTTTAAGCTCCTATTTCTCGTTAGTAGGTAAGAGCCATTGTTTAATAGCAATGGCTCTTACACTTCCTTGATGAAAAGAAACATATAAAAGAGAGCCCAGAAAGTAGACAGGGCATCTAGTTCATGCTTTTTTGTCTTATAGATATTCTTTTTTTTAAAAATATATATTTTATTGATTTCAGAGAAGAAGGGAGGAGAGAGAGATAGAAACACCAATGATGAGAGAAAATCATTGATTGGCTACCTCCTGCATGCCCCACACTGGGGATCGAGCCTGCAACTTGGGCATGTGCTCTGACTGGGAATCTAACCGTGACCTCCTGATTCATAGGTCGACACTTAACCACTGAGCTATGCTGGCCTTGCTAGTTCACATTTTTGGAATATATGAAACAGGTGAAACAAACAAAATGATGTTCTGTCCCACCTTCTTATGCCCCTCATAACCCCTCCCCCGTCTGTAGTGAGCCTTGGGTGTTTGAGCTATGCATACCCTAAAGGGGTTCTTGGTGAGTGGACATTTGCATCCCCACAGCACTTATATGTAGTCACATTCAAGTACTGCTTGCTAAATGAATGCCCCCAACTTTACTCTATGACAGGCTTTCAGTTTCCTTTAACTCTTCCTAAAGAGTAGTGGAGAGCCCTCAAACAAATATTAGCGCTTTATAAAAATAGACTTTAAATAAACTTTAGTCTCAGGGGCAAACCTGATTATATATATATATACTAGAGGCCTGGTGCACAAAAATTCATGCACTCGGGTGGGGGTGGTCCTTCAGCCCGGCCTGTGGCCACTCGCAGTCTGGGAGCCCTCAGGGGATGTCCGACAGCCACAATCTGGCCTCCCTCTGTGGGAGGCAACTGGAAGGGCAGATCAGGGGATGGAACTGGCCAGTGAACAGCCAGCCCCGTCCCCCGCTGCTGCAGCCACTGCCGCCGCCGCCACCACCACCACCAGTATGTATTATATATATTTTATAGTGTGCTCAGCAGGGCAGTGATGGGCAAACTGAATGCTTCTTAAGGAATGTCTTTTGAGGAGAAGGGCAGGGAGGATTCTTTGGAGCACAGACTGGGGTGGTAGCCCCTCACTCATTTGCTTCCTCTGACAATAATCACAAGCTGGGCCATTGGGGAAGTGAAGGTGGAGTTTACTCTCATTGGTCTGCACAGGAACTGCGGTGCAGAATGAGGCATCTGACCCTTCTGGTACCTGCAGTCTCTATAGGGTGATCATGTAACTTGTCCTGGGAACCAGGGAAGGGAAGGGGATGTCACTACTCATAATTACGACAGGACAACAGAGCCTTACAGCCTGGCCAGAGTAGGCCCTACGGTCTCCCCATCTACAGGGCAGCGTGATGATCTATAAAAATTATTAGTCAAAGCAGCTCCAGGGTGCTATTGATTTGTTCAGCTCCCATTAATAGATGTCGACGCTCAAATCATACCCGCAAGTAATCTCCGGAATTCATTTCGGATATAATTTACAGGGCCTTTTCCCCCACAGCATTCTCAGATGGTGTCACCTCTTTGCTCTCTTTCTGCTGCTCATCCCTTGGTGGAAGGGAAACTGGTTAGGTACCGACTGACCAAAAGGCAGAGGGAGGCAGGCAAGAAACAAGACACATTCCCGGGAAGTATTGGCATTGGGCTGCCAGCCCCCAAATCATCAAGAACTGACTTACCTCTACATTTCAATAAATACCTATTTGAGTTCTTTTTTTTTTTTTAATAAAAAAGGAAGTTTAAAAGCCTCTAGTCCATCTTCTCCATTTTTAAGACGAGCAAGCAGCAGTTCAGAGCGTTTGTGTCGCTTCTCCAAGCTCTCTGCAGACAGAGCTGTAACTAGTCCCCATCGCTTTTGCATTCTGCTCCTTTCTAACGATCTGACAGAAAAGGAAAAGTTCAAGAAAGTGGTTTCAGACACCCATCAGCCTGGAACAGAAATGATCGGTGTCACTGTCACCTTATACGAGACTATATGTATTTTTTATGGCAGACAGTGGGAGGATTTAAAAATCTGTTTTTTGACTGTGATCTTACTATTTGGTGGAAACTATAGATATACGTTTCATGATAAATCTAGGGAATATGAATACACATAAAATTCTGATTCAGAAAACAACTTGATGCAGTACTTGTTTTTACATAATTAGATTCAAACAGAACCAGAATATATCTCCTACATGGGAAATTTCATACTTATAAATATTTATTGAGAGCTAGCATTTTCTAAATGTTTTGC
Source organism: Myotis davidii (assembly GCF_000327345.1). Lineage (NCBI taxonomy): Eukaryota > Metazoa > Chordata > Mammalia > Chiroptera > Vespertilionidae > Myotis > Myotis davidii. Next base: position 1,182,914 of record NW_006285795.1, read on the forward strand.
AAGACAGACTGTGGCAAGTGTCCTGCCAAGGAGTATATTAAATATAGCTCTTTAAAGTAATATTTGTATTATTTGCTAAGTATTCCTTTGAGCCGAAACCGGTTTGGCTCAGTGGATAGAGCGTCAGCCTGCGGACTGAAAGGTCCCGGGTTCGATTCCGGTCAAGGCATGTACCTGGGTTGTGGGCACATCCCCAGTAGGAGATGTGCAGGAGGCAGCTAATCGATGTTTCTCTCTCATCGATATTTCTAACTATCTCTCTCTCTTCCTCTCTGTAAAAAATCAATTATATATATGTATATATAATATTCCTTTGAACTACAAATAATATTTTGCAATATGGGAGCAAATGCAGGGAGCTATAAGTCTAGTTACATAGGGTAACTACAGTGTTTCTAGTAATTTAATCATCTTGAAACAGTTTAAGAATTATTTTAGTTTAATTTGGAAAACTAGTAGGAAGTACTATGATTAGTAAGGAATCCGGAATTAGCTGCATAATTTGTTTTTCTGGTTTTAACACATCAGGATTACTTGTCAAGGTGAATGTGTCTCATTATAACTTAGCTTGCTATGGCTTGCACTATCTTTGTTGTTACTGTTATTATTTTCTCAACCCTAGTGGATAAAATCACTCTTTGAGGATGAAACTGCTCTTAGACATTTAATGTGGATGGAAATAATGTCACCATAAAAAGCAATTTATTCTCAGAGTTGCTTGTTTACAATAAAATAAGGCTTTGGGTTGATGTCATTTATGCTGATTAATGTTCTGTGCACAGCTACAGTGCTTGGGCAATTGCTGTGAGAAATACAGTGGGGCCAAGTAGGACACAAGGTTTGTAGTTTAAAGGACACTTGAGAACACTAAAGCCAGCTTCTGACCTGATATGTAAATCTTCGATCTTAGAATTCAGCAAGCATCTCTCTACTGGAAAACCTCCAGTGATAGGAAGCTTCATTTTGCTTAAAGTGTCTCCTAATTTCGCTAAAATTCCCTGAGAGCTTGTTTAGCAGTTGAAATCATCTCCCTTTACTTTTTTCTCATTTACTCATCTAATATGAATTAGGCCGCACTACGGGGCCGGGCACTCTTGCTATGTGATGGAGCTGTCACTAGTGGTCTGTGTCCTCTAGGGGTGTCAGGTGGGTAAAGATAGGAAGCTAGATAGCTGCTCTGGGAAGTCTGAACTAGCACCCTGACCGGGGAGGAGGGAGTTGGGAGAACGTCTTCACACTCTAGCTGATATTTCAGCTGGTCTTTCAGGCTGGAAAGGCTGGGGCAGGATAGCATTGCCGGCAGAGAAAACTGGGCAAAGACATGGAGTCTTTGGAGACGTGCATGGTGCATCTTACACATGTGCGAGCAGTTTTTTTTTTTGGTCATCTGTGTGCAGAATGTGTGTGGGTAGGAGCTAGCAGGAAACAGGTTCAAGAGATAAGGCAAAGGGTGACTGAAGCTTCAACTTTATTCTCTAGGAGAGCATTGGGGGAAGTAGGAATGAGAGTTGGGGAGGAGCCACAAGGGGCAGCTATTAGGGCTTTAAAGCAGCAGAACTTGATCTCTGTTTTATAAAGCTAATGGAAGGGTGAATTTGAGGTGCAATCTGTGAGCTGTAGAGCTCTCTTGGAAGGTGATGGTAATTGCCTGGCAAGGGATTGAGGGCCTGAACTGGGCAGAAGTGGCAGGAAAGAGGGAGGGATTCACCAGAGGCGTCCCAGGAACAATCGGTAGGATTTGCAGGTAATTAGTCATAGGACTGAGGAAGATGGAGAGGTTCAGGCTGCCTGCCCAGCTGTCAGTTTATGCGATTGAAGCATTGATTATACCATTCACTGAGGTAGGAAAAATGGTGGGAGGTGCATGTAGGTTTTCAGAGAAACGGAAATTAGTTCCGTTTTAGAGATGTCAAAAGTGAGAAAGGCCATGGGAGTCCTATAGGTAGCTATGCCACCCTGCTTCTGCCCTTACCCACTTGGTAGACTTTCAAATATATGATGATTTCATTTCTGGATTGATTTTGCAGTTGATTTGTCTCTTAAGCTGACTGAGAAAGACTCCGAGAAAGCCCTGAGGTCAAAAGTGACTTGAGATAGATTAAATGACAACCCAAAGTTCTATAGCGAAAAGGAGAAGAGCTGGAATTCAAACCATGGTGTTTGTTTGTTTGTTTGTTTTAGATAATGGCTTCTCATTGTCCTTATGGTCAGGTTCATACCCTTAAAATGACTTCTGTGATCTGACCCTGATCTCTGCCTGGCTTTCTGTTCTTACCAGGTGCCAATTTCCCTTCCTTGAACATATCATGATGCCTTCTACCCTGGGACCTTTCTGTTCTTTTTGACTGGGTTGCTCTTTTTAGCCTTCCTCTCCCTAATGAACTTGATAATTATCCTCAGACCTCAGGTCTCTTAGACAAGTCCCTTTGACCCCTGGGAATAGGCCAGAAACCCCAAAAGGAGTTCTTATAGCAACTTGTATCATGCCTCCCCGGTACTTATCACAGTTTGCAGTTATGCATTTATATCTCTGGTAAGTTCATTGATATATGTGTGTCCTCTTCACCTAGCAAATTTCACCATAGAATAGAGTTGGTGTCTGTTATTTTGCCCGTCAGCATATCTCCACCACATCACACAGTACCTGGCAAAGAGCAGCTGATCAACATATACTTTTCTAGATGGAAGAATGACTCCAAATCCATGGTCTTAACCATTCTGTCCAAATATTTTGGGATATTCCATTTATAATAAATACACTTTTTTGTTATAAATAGAAGACCTGTATAATAACAACCACTGATCATATATTATACAAAATGAAGACGCTGATAATTTTTTGACACCTTAGGGCTGCAATACTGAAAATTTGGCCTGAACTAGCCTATAAAAAATTAGAGGGGAGGGAAACCAAGGCCAGAATAATAAAGAGAGGAGAATTACTGATAACTATAAGAGCATATGAGGAAATTAAATAAAATAGCACATTATAGAATTTTTTGTTGCCATGAAACTTACAAGGTGTTTAAAGGCCCACAGATATAGCCAGGTGGAGAGAGAACGCATAGCCTCAGAGGGAATTAGGTAGTCCACAGTCCTCAGTTAGCCCTGTGTGTTTCAAGAGGCTGTATTATTGTTTAGCGATGGTAAGGCCAACACGTCAGGAGATGACTGGCATTGAAAAGACAGTTCATTATACTCACAGATCCCAAGAGAGTACATGTCTCATCATGGTGGGCTGAGATGGGGAAGCACGGGGACCCACCACAAGGCAGAGAGGTGGTGGGATCAGGACAGTACTTCTATTTTGGCTTCTTTGAGAAGGACCAGGCAAGGCAGGGTAAGCAGGTTTCGCATTGGCCACTTGGAATAATTTCTGCGTTTTGGAAGTAGGGACTGCCTCTAGTCGTCTGGCACTGGATCTTGCAGTGGTTAGGGCAGGTGTAGAGTAGCCCAGACCGAGGGAGCTCAGTAAGGGAAGGGGCTTTGGATTGGTTAGTTTGTATTTCAAAATGCAAAGCTTGTTCCAGGAGGACTCCTCCCTGAGGCGGTGGACAGCAGGTGGCCGAGACACGCTAACTCAGGCATATTATCAGTTTCTCAGACTAAGGCATGTCCAGCATAAGCATGCAGAACAGATGTCAAAGCATCAAGTTGACAGAAGCTAGGAGCATGGTTAATACACTGTGGCTGATTCACTGAGTAGCCATTATTAGGTTTGCAATCTGTTCTTCATTCCCAACAGAAACGAGGACAGTACTTACTGGCCAAATTCTCCTTTGAACTGGTGTCCCAAGGCTCCTAACCTGTGTTGGGCCATAGGCCCCTGAGCCCCTATTCACCGATGAATATAGTTCAGACATTTGAACTGAGCCTGGCCATTG
>NW_006285795.1:1186996-1201036 GCF_000327345.1 Myotis davidii
TTTTGAGAAGGAAGCTTGAGCAGGCAGGTCTCACTGTCTGTGGAATTTCTCACCTTGTCTCTAATTGGGAAGGTAATTACTGTGGGTAAAACCCCAAAGGCCTGGATTTGAATCCCAGCCCTGCTACTTAGTCTGTAAGACCTTGAACAGGCTACCTCACTTTTCTGTGTCTCATGGTACTTTTATAGCCTGTAATCACCTGATTTATATGTTTATTTTTTGTGCCCCACAAGAGGCTCCTTAAAGTCTGGCGTCTTGCTTGTCTTATTCATTGTTGGGCCTCTGAATCTAGCACAGACAGTACAAAGCAGGCAGTATGCGTTGAGTAAATATTTGCAGCTGAGTGAAGGACAAGTGAATTCACTAATGGATTTTCCAAGCAGGTGTCCATACGTCACTGTCCAAGAGGCACAGGGCTCTACATGTGATCCTCACCTTAGAGCCTTTTTCCAGAAACCATGTTTCATGGCCACGGCTTGAATCAGCACAGACACATTCCATCTTGTATTTTCATCATTTCTTTTAGCATTTAAGGCTGAATCTATAACACATAATGGTAATTGATATATTTATAATGTGCCAGAAATTATTAAAAATCAAATGAAGTAGAATTTCACTATACTGTGCTTTAAGAGCCAAATAAAAGGTACATTTTAGAAACATTTCCATCAAAATAGGAAAGACCTTCAGAACTGAGGGGTTGACTTCAGCTTTTGGGCTATTTATTTAACCATTCAGCATATATCTCTAAAAGATATAACAAAACAAAAACCACACACCTCAGTACCATTACTGTACCTAAAATAAAAAAAACAAGAATTTCTTAATATTTTCAAATTTCTAGTCATGTTAAAATATCCCCTGTTGTCTCATAAATGTCTCTTTGTTATTGATTTGTTTGAATAAGAATTCATACCAGGTCAACATGTTGCATTGAGTAACCTTTAAATCTCTTTTAATTTTTAATGGTCCACGCCCCCCCCCCCCCCCGGCCAATTTTTAAAATTAAATAAATCAGATCATTTGACCTGTAAATTTCTCATAGTCTCGATTTTGCTGATTGCAAAATCATGGTGGCATTTAACGAATTTAAATCTATTCCCTATAAACTTATACAGCTAGGGGCTTGATTAGATTCAGGTTTGACTTTTTGGTAAAACTACTTCACAGGTATCTGGGTGTACTTCTCATTGCATCGTGTTGGGAAACATTATATCTGGTTGTCTCTTTTTGTGATACTAAGATTGATCAGTGGGGTCTGCCTGCTCTCTCTATTCTAAACTTTCGTGTAATGCAGTGGTTCTTAGCCCTGACTACATGTTAGAACATCTGTGGAGTGTTTACACCTTTCTGGTGCCCAGCCCCCACTCTCAACAATTAACTGGTCCAGGGTAGATCAGGCTCCGTAATTTATTTAGAGTCCGAGGTGATTTTGATGTACAGACAGGATTCAGAACTACTGTCCTGATCATTTTGGTCTCTATTGAGGATCCTTGCCTAGAAATTCATTATTTCAGAAGGAGTTGATAAATAGTGATACTCTGTCATGCTTTCTTCACATATTACCAGAAATTCGTCTGTAAAAGCTTTCATTAAGTCTTTGGTTCTTTAGTTTTTATAGAAAAGGTTGGATAAACATTGGATTCTTAACAGTTTTCTGAATAATGATTTGAGTATCCAACATTCTACAAAAGTGACCAGTGAGTTTTGTTTAAGTGTGATTATGAATTTACACATTTTTAGCATATTTGATGTTTCAAACTATTATGTTGACTGTTGTTATTATTGCTATTAGTTTGATACTCAAATTGCTTGAAATGTAGCCAGTGGAAGCTCTTCCAAGTTAGCTCCTTGGACTTTTATTTTTTATATTTTGATAACATGAGTAGTATTTGATTGCTTCCTTGCTTTTACATTTGACATATTTTAGGCTTATCTTGTGCATTTCATAATTTAATTGCCCTGTGGCCTCTTGATCTTGTGCAATTCCCCTTGTGGACCTGGAATCGGTCATTAAATAGTTTAGCTACGTGTGTCCTATTTGGTGACTTTCTATTTAGTGGCTATGTCGTGATTACAAAATGGAATGGCAGATATATAAAGTAAAAGTAAATCTCAACAGGAAATTAGGGAAAAGCATAATGGTTATGTCAGGCAATATCCTTATTTTTATTTTTTTACTGTTAATCTGGCAGAGAATGTTGCATGAATCCTTCGTAACTTTTGTATTTTTTTCTTTCCAGTTAATGTCCATCAGCGTTTTGGCAGTTTCTGCTTGGATGAGGGACTACCTGAATAATGTTCTGACTTTAACTGCAGAAACAAGGTAGGCTTTACAAGTAATGATTGATGTCTTTGATAAGGTTTCCTCAGGCGCTAGTTTCTAGGTAACTTTGCCCTCAGCTGTTTAGAGGGTATTGTTGCTAAGTTCATTTGGGAAGTTTTCCCTGCCCGTGGCAACCTTTGTTACTGCTGTCTGCATTTTTCTAGCATTCTCATTAAGGTCCTGAGAGATCATTCCTGTCTTCCTGACAGTGTGTCAGCTCTGTCATATTTGCATATAAAGGACAGCAGAGCTACTTTTTTTTCTACAAAAATCATCCCCAACCTTGTTGCCTTCGTATTCCTGAGCTCAGGAAAACCAAACCCACTCAGTGCCATTTCTTCTCAAATTTCAAAGGTTGGTCCACTAACCTCGAGCAAATTACTCAACTTCTCCTAGCCGCAAAAATTTATTTTTCATCTCCGAATGGGCAATGTAATATATTCCACTCTGAAATGTCCTAAGGATTCACTGAGATATTTTTGTAAAGTCCTTAACACAGTGGAGTGTTGTTAGGGTAATTTTTGTTATTCCCATTATTCTTCCTATTATGGCTGTCGTCAATGTTTTTTTTTTCATAATTTTCTAGCAAAAATCATCTCTCCCCCTTCCTTTTTTTTTTAAATGGAGCCCCAGATCCGTGAGGAGGAGGAGGGAAGAGACTCCTCAGCTGGGAAAGAGAGAAGGGTACAGCGTGGTCCCCCAGGCTGAGGCTTCAGAGCTCACAGTAGATGGACTTCTTGTTAAGGATCTCTAGCTCATCATATGTTTTAAATGAGTTGAAGTCGGAATGTACCACTTGTATAAAAAAAACTAAAACGAAACAAAGCAAAAATAAAACAAGCACGCACATTGCTGAGATAGCACAGTGATTTTGAGAATAGCAATGCAGCTGTTGTCTTTGCGCATGATGATTTAGAGGTAATTAAGGCAGATCACAGTTGGGTCTTGTACCATGTCCTGGGTGCCTTTTGATCACAGTTTCTTTGTAATGTGACACATGCTTGTTCTTTTTCAGGGTAGAGGAGGCCGTCATCTTGACTTACTTTCCCGTGGTTCATCCGGTCATGATTGCGGTTTGCTGTTTCCTCATCATCGTGGGGATGCTAGGATACTGCGGAACGGTGAAGAGAAATCTGTTGCTTCTTGCCTGGGTATGGTGTTTCTGTCTTCTCTTTATTGTGGTTAAAAAGACCAACCAGTAGCGGACTATTTTTTCATCAGTGCCCAAGACTCTGTACTTAGGGAGCTATGACAGCAGTGCTCTTACCGGGGTAATTGTTCCACAGCCTGTGAGGAGGGGAGCCTTTTCCAGGAGAGATGACTTGAACCCAAGTCTTTGCTTTACTCAAACGATGCGGAATGGAAATATGTGCTCTACTTAATTGTTTCACTCAGGCTATGTGCCGCCCTTTTCATTCAAAAGTATGAGTTTTCTCAAGAGTCGTGGACCTTATGACCACTCTGACAGGTCCCTGAGACGTCAGAATGGAATGCGCTTTCTTTCTCTCTTCTTTTAAAAACCGATCTGCCATATAAGCTCCTACGGAAGTTCAGGTGGTCAGGTAGCGGACAGACATTACCGTCCTGGCACTGCCTTTACATGAGTTAGCACATGTAAGTGAGTCTCAGTGTCTATGATCTTAGTGGTTTTTTATTTTTAAATCTGAAAGTCTTTTCTAGATTATTTCTTTAAGTCCCTTCAGCACTCAAAGTCTATGATCCCAAAATTTGTGCTTAAACTTTTACTGAAAAAATTAGCAAACTCTCTTTTAACATTGAAAATCTGAGTCAATTAAAAGTACAGCTTGTATAAAGATTAAATAATTTTTTTTTGCTAATCCTCACTCGTAGATACTTTTCCCCTTTGCTTTTGAGACAGAGTGGAAGGGAGGGAGGGATGGGGATAGGGAGAGGAAGAGGGAGAGAGAGAGAGATACATTGATGTGAGAGAGACACATCGATAGGTTGCCTCCCACATGTGCCCTTGACTGGAAATCGAACCCAAGATTCTTCAGTGCATGGGCCAACACTCTAACCACTGAACACACTGGCGAGTGTTGTAAAGATTGTTTGAAGTGCATTGAGTGTATAAAACATTACATGTTAGTGGCACCAGGTATTGCGGCTGCTAATATAATTGCAGACATATCAGATGTCCCCCAGAATTAATTCATTGAGTATATTCATTTCTGTGCAGTACTTTTCAAGGCTAGTTACGCATTAATTCCTTGTAGGGAACATAATAAATTCCTGTGTGCTGACATGCTGGATGTCTGGGCAGAAAAAAAGGCCCTGATTTGTAGCGTTTGCAGGTTTCTGTGAGGTAAATACTCCCAGCATAGTGGATTTTAGGTTACCAACATGGTATCACTGAACGCAGAACTGGGGAGAGATGAGTGCAAATTGGCCCTGAGGAGCCAGCTGGGCACACCAGTGCTTGATTGGCTCCCTCCCAAGCCCATTAAGCAGAGCCTAGTGAGAAGCTGCACGGAGCCTTTGAGTTTCCCAGGGACAACCTGTGCTACCGTATTCCTGGGCTTCTCAGAGGAAACCTCTTCAGGCCCACGGTTAGAAGACAGAATATACCGCAGACAGTACCCCACACCCAGAGAAGGGGACCGTGCCCGGGGCCTCACTTCTCTCCACAGTGCTGGGAAGCATGGGGAAGGCTTCGGAACCTTATTTCGCCATTTAAGATATTTGGACAGTAATTTAAACATAATCGAAAGGACTTACTTTAAATAAAACTGATAGTTTAAAGCATGGGTGAAGTATTTTAAACGGAAAAATCTCAGAGTCCTTATTTATTTATTTGTTTGTTTGTTAATCTTCACCGGAAGATATTTTTCCATGGTTTTGTTTTTTGTTGTTTTTTTACTGAAGGAGGAGAGAGTGAGGGAATGGGGCGGGGGGGGAGATGTAAACATCAATGTGAGAGACACATTAATTGGTTGCCTCCCAACTCAGCCCAGGGATCCAAACCTGCAACCCTTCAGTGCGTGGCCTGACACTCTAACCACTGAGCAACACCGGCCAGGGCTCCGAATCCTTTTTAAACCCATACTCTCACAATGATGATTTATTTACACCAATTTAAGTGTGACTGCTATTCTCCCCTCCCCCCAGCTCGTATGACTGGATGGTCCCTGGACAGTGGGCTGGGGTGGGTGGCATAGCATATTTCATGAACCTAAAGGCTCTAGGAACACATTTCAAAACCACTTATGCATCACATTAGTCTACTCAAATGCTGGTAAGTCAAGTGGACAAGAAGAGTGTAATTTGGTCTCTACCTGAGGCAGGATGAGTCATAAAGACTTGTGCCCGAGAGGCTAGTGTGTGAGGCTGGAAAGAGCCTTCCGATGCAAAGGTGACGTGTTGACTGAGGTTCTAAGGGCCATTCACTTGTTCATTTATTCATTCTTCAAATATTTATTGAGAATATAGGCACTACTAATCTCTGCCAGTGCATACGATGGACAAACAGTCCCACTAGTCAATGGTAAGATCTTGAATAGGGTTTTCACCAGGTGCTCTGAGGTGGAGCGAAGACCTCCAAGCTCAGCCTCAAGGGCTCAGTACCGGCTCCAGGAGGTTGATCGGCCCGAATTGATATGCTCTATCCCACTCTCTTTACTTGGCTCACTCCTTTTCAGGGTAGCTTTTGGTGCATTGCCGTCCAGTGTGTGCATGTTGGATGCGCCTTCCCATGGACTGCCTGGGGGCATTTCATTCCCATCGGGCTGCTTCTCTTGTCAAAGCTGGTTTCCAGGCCTTAGTTTGTCTAGACCAGGGGTGGGCAAACTTTTTGACTCGAGGGCCACAATGGGTTCTTAAACTGGACCGGAGGGCCGGAACAAAAGCATGGTGGAGGGTTTGTGTGAACTAATATAAATTCAAAGTAAACATCATTACATAAAAGGGTACGGTCTTTTTTTTTTTTTTAGTTTTATTCATTTCAAATGGGCTGGATCTGGCCCGCGGGCCGTAGTTTGCCCACAGCTGGTCTAGACCCAACACAGCTTTTCCCTCGCTAAAGAATGATCTGTGATCTCAATCTGCCAGTTACCTGCCACCCAAAACCAATCTGCCTCTGATCTGCTGCTCAGGTATTCTTCCCTGGTTTCCTCTCCAGAGCCTCCTCCTCTGAGCACTTGCCAAGTCCTGTAAGTTCTTGATCTACCACTCAGGAACCTGTCCCCTCTTCTCTACTCTTATTCGTAATGCCCAGATTCAGGCTCTCCTGACTTCTACTGACACAGTGCAGAGCCCCTAACGGAACTCCTGCCTCTGTTTCCTTCTGACTTACCCCAGACTAATGTCACCAGGTTAATATAATGCAACAGTAGTCGTGTTACCCCTCTGTTCTGAAACCTTGAGGGAGTCCCAGGCGGGTAATGAAGTATTTAGTGATGCCTCAATCTTGCCTCAGTTTCTTCTGTAATCCAGTCTTTGTCCTCCATTTTTAGCTTGCTTACCTACTTTATTATTCTCTGGTCAAACTGTATCTTCTGAGCCTTGAACAAAGTTTTTGCTCCATTCTTCCCTGCTGTTATTCTTGCTGTCCCCTTAGCTGGGAATTTCTTCTTAATACTTTTGTTTTAATACTTCCAGTCCATTAAGACTTGTCTAACATACTATCTCCAGAAATCATAATAATGACAAAGATGATGGTGACAATTAAAGTAGTGAACATTTCTCAGGTGCTTACAGATGCTGCAGAGGTTTACCTGAATGTTGTATATGAAGAATTTTACATGAATTAATCAGTGTTGTCCTCTCCAAAATTCTAATGAGATAGACACTATTTTTATTACCATACGATAGATAAGGAAATGAGGCACAGATTGGTAAAGTGATTTGCCTAAGTTTGCATAGCTAGGAAATGGAGAACCTGGTATGCAGACATGGCAATCCAGTTCCAACAACATATTTATAACAATATCACTCTTTTATTCTATAATTGCTCCCTTTTCCCACGTGCTTATAAACATATCTGACAGTGTATAAAACATTTTCCCGATGATCTTTCATTTTAAACCTGACAATGATAATCTAATAAAGATAATTATAAATGAGATTCAGAGAAGTTCCAAGGTCACTCAGCAATAATGGTAGAGTTTTGATTCAGGCGTTAATGTTTCTGACTCCTAAGCCCATTCTCATTGGGCCTTTACTGATGTCTCTAATAGATGCTCCTCAACCTTTGTGGTCCAGTGCATTCCCCTTTTTATAAATTTCATTTTTTAATAACCAGATCAAACTCCCAGACTACAAACAACTTGATAATACAAACCATTCACCTTGCCTATTGCTTTTTAAAAAATATATTTTTATTGATTTCAGAGAGGAAGGGAGAGGGAGAGAGAGATAGAAACATCAGTGATGAGAAACATTGATCAGCTGCCTCCTGCATGCCCCCTACTGCGGATCGAGCTCACAACCTGGGCAGGTGCCCTTGACCGGAATCCAACCTGGGATCCCTTAGTCCACGGGCTGACACTCTATCCACTGAGCCAAACCAGCTAGGGCTTGCCTATTGCTTTAATAAGTGTTCACTAAATTGAATAATGGACAAAATTAGAGCAGTGGGAGTAGGAGTGACTACACATCAGGTAGGGGATGGTTCCTGGAAGGCAGTGAGGAGAGTGAGAATTTAAAGGAGGAGCCTGACGACTAGGTAGGGCTAGACCACGAAGGGAATGGCTTGTTAAGGGAGCGCAACAAAAATATGACATGATGTTGTTGCTCTTTGGCAAATATTTGCAAGGCGGCTCTCATGGTTTCTTCCTTTGTGCCCTTTAGCTTTTCATCCTAAGTTAGAAAAAATTAAGGAAGATCCTTATTTTAATTTATTTTTCAAATTAAAGAAGAGCTTCTTTAGAAAGCCATAGAGGTAGAAGAAGTGAGCTGTGGAAGAAGTGAGCCAGCTGAGCTGCATGGGCTCAGGGAACAAGTTACAGAGGAAAAAGAAGGGATCTTGGAGCTTGGGAGAAAGGCAAGGAAGATGGACTTGAGGGGAAGGGAGTGGGGAAAGGCATGGGTTTATTCCATAGAGCAGTGGTTCTCAACCTGTGGGTCACGACCCCTTTGGGGGTCGAATGACCCTTTCACAGGGGTCGCCTAAGACCATCGGAAAACACATATATAATTACATATTGTTTTTGTGATTAATTACTATGCTTTAATTATGTTCAATTTATAACAATGAAAATACATTCTGCATATCAGATATTTACATTACAATTCATAACAGTAGCAAAATTACAGTTTTGAAGTAGCAACGAAAATAATTGTATGGTTGGGGGTCACCACAACATGAGGAACTGTATTAAAGGGTCGCGGCACTAGCAAGGTTGAGAACCGTTGCCATAGAAAGAACTGCCTCTTTTTTTTGTTGTTAATCCTCACCTGAGGATATATTCTTTCCATTTCTTTTTAGAGAGAGTGGAAGGGAGGGAGGGGGAGAGAGAGAAACATTGATGTGAGGGAGATGACTGGTTGCTCCCCCCCTCCCCACTCCCAAGTGCGTCTACCAGTGCTGGGGGTCAAACCTGCAACCTAGGTACATAGCCTTGACTGGGAATCAAACCTGGGACCCCACAGTGCGAGAGCCTACACTCTAACCACTGAGCCCCACTGGCCAGTGTGAGAGCTGCCTCTTTTTTTAAATGTAAATATTTAAACAACCAGAATGCATTCAATCCATCTTGTCTATTTCTCTGTAGTCAAAGTCTTGTTTCATGTATGAGATCTGTAAGCCATTTAAGCAGGAGGACATTTTTTTTTTTTTAAAGACAACCAGTATCTCTGAGAACCACCATAGCTCTTAGATCAGCGGTTCTCAACCTGTGGGTTGTGACCCCTTTGGGGGTTGAATGACCCTTTCACAGGGGTCACCTAAGACCATCGGAAAACTCATATATAATTACATATTGTTTTTGTGATTAATCACTATGCTTTAATTATGTTCAATTTGTAATGATGAAAATACATCCTGCATATCAGATATTTACATTACGATTCATAACAGTAGCAAAATTACAGTTATGAAGTAGCAACGAAAATAATTGTATGGTTGGGGGCCACCACAACATGAAGAACTGTATTAAAGGCTTGCAGCATTAGGAAGGTTGAGAACCACTGTCTTAGATAATCCCTAAAAAAGGAGCTGGCAACTGGGCTATGGTGGTGTTCCAGCAGAAATCAAAATGCCATTATTCACCAGAGTGATCAAGAAAAAGTGAGAAAACCTCAAAACAGAGCTTTATAACCAGCCTGCCTGTCCACCCCACCTTCACCCCAAAAAACAACTCTTCAGGCTCAGAGGGGACACCCATAGGAAAATACTGCCAGTGAACCTTGGTCATGAATTTGACCATCTGTTGAATTATAGATACAATTTAAAAATAACCTAACTTAAGGTTCCCAAATAATGTTTAGGATATCCATTTAAACTTGAATCCCAGATAAAGAAAGAATAATATTTTAGTGTAAGTATATCCCATGCAATATTAAGCTGTAATGTACTAAAACATTCTTCATTGTTAATCTGCAACTCAAATTTAAATGAGCATCCTGTATTTTTCTTTGCTGAATTTGGCAACCCTACTCTGACTACATTTGTTCTTAATAAATGTGAAACTGTCATAGGAGAGAAACGTTTTTATACTTATATGAGGAGATGGGGAATAATTAAATTCTAATTATATTGGGAAAGCAATCCAAAAATGACTAGGAAAACAAACTTGATTATACCGTGACTTTCAAAGTAATTTCAGTAGCAGGAATTCCTTCTCTTTAAAAGAGAAATCGAAGCTAAATGGGAATTGGTTTTAAGCCTATATGGGTACTTCGCAAGGCTTTTAGCTGTAGACCAAATGAAATTCATTTATTATTGCAGTTCTACCTTGCTGTTCACATAGGCAGTCGGGGAGCTGGGCCAGCTCAGGGGGATTGTAAACAGATTGAACAGACATGGTTACAATATTGACAACAGCTGAATGCCGCTGTCAGGAGATGTCCTTTGTCAGAGATGCTAATGTATGCTCAGCTGCCAGCAAGCCACAACTAGCCAAGCACTGGTCAAAAATGAAGTTGGATGCATGTCACATGTTTCAGAGCAATACTTTGTAGTTTAAAGGTAAACGTTTCCTCTTTTTTTTTTTTCTTCCCAATTTTATTTTCAGGAGAATTTTCATATGGCCATTGATTGTATGGAAACTTTTCTAAAGCTTTCTTATACTAGTAATATACGGTGATTGAACCAGATTTGAAATGATTTCTCTTAAAGGAAATCAAATCAATTTTTTGTTGTTGTTAATCCTCACCCCAGGATATTTTTACATTGATTTCTAGAGAGAGTGGGAGGAGGGGGAGAGACAAAGAGAGAGAAACATTGATGTGAGAGAGAGACATCAACTGGTTGCCTCCCACACGCCCACTCTGACCAGGGCCAGGGATCAAGCCTGCAACTGAGGTACATGCCCTTGACTGGAATCCAAGCCAGAACCCTTCATTCGAGGGCCAGTGCTCTATCCACTGAGCCAAACTGGCTAGGGCAAAATCAAATTACTTTTTAATGATCATGGAGAAATTGCCATCCTCAATATTTTTGTTGTTTAAAAGCCTATATAATAAAGAGCTAATATGCTAATTAGACCAAACAGCAGAATGACTGCCTGGAGACGATCTTCCGGAAGAAGGAGGGGAGGGGGCTGCAAGGGCCGAGCCCCTTGCATGAATTTTGTGCATGGGCCTCTAGTCATAATATAAAACTGGATAATCTTTCTAAATACTAATTTTTCTACAGGCTCTGTTTAAGGTCTTTTCATAAGTAGTTATACATTTTGTATATATAGTTATTAAGTTAAAATTAAACTATTACATTTAATATCTTTATTATTTTCTATTTTTAATATTGGTTGATGGTTAGCAACCTTCTTTACTTATTTTTTTAAATATATTTTTTATTGATTTCAGAGAGGAAGGGAGAAGGAAAAAGATATAGAAACATCAAATGATGAGAGAGAATCATTGATCAGCTGCCTCCTGGACACCCCACACTGGGGATAGAGCCTGCAACCCGGGCATGTGCCTTGACTGGGAATAAAACTGTTACTTCCTGGTTCATAGGACGATGCTCAACCACTGAGCCATGCCAGCCGGGCTTAGCAACTTTATTTCTAAATCAAGGTCCATCGTATCATTGACTGCTTGTTCAGCATGTGCCCAGTGTTTTACCCTTGTTTTCTAAGAAAATACTTATAGGACATATTTCACAGATAAAGGGAAGTAGGATGCCCAAGGATACATAGCTGCTAGTTGCTATAGTTACTATCAGTAATGTGCAAACACTGTCTTATGCTCAAAGCCCATACATGTTTCACCCACCACACAGCTATGATTAATTATTTCTGTACGACTTAGACTTTGTTTATAATTCCAAGGCAGTCAGTAGTCATTTAACTTTTAAAATATAATCTTTTAATGCCCTTATTATAAGAGGAACTCTAAAAGTTCTGCCCTGGTTCTCTCTCATCCTGTCAAGGAATAAATGGTTTTTCCTTTCCTGTCTACATTCTTCCCTCCCATTCCCCTTTTTTCCCTCCCCCTTGTCCCCTTAAACATTTATTGAGTACCCAGTCTGTGTTAGACACCGGAGGGGCAAAAATGAAAAGGGAGAATGCAAAGAAAATAACACAGGAAAATACAATATTAAAGTAATAAATAGATTGCTGTGGGAACACAGAATGAGGAGCAACTGGAGGTTTCTGGCAGGTTTTATAGGACAGTTACTTGAGCCAGAGACTGAAAATGTGTACAAGCTTTCTGGTAGAGAAGGAAAGAGGCTTTAGAGCAACATGATTATGTGCAAAGACATAAAGGCGTGGAGGAGTAAAGGAACTTGGCAAGTTTAGGCCAAACTTAGGAATTCAGTGTGGCTGTGGTGTCGGTGGACAGTGAGAAGTAGTCCAATCGTGAAGGTTTTTCTAGGAGAGTGTGATGTTATGCGTGGCTGTTTCCAGCATGGGATGAGATGATAACGTTTGGGCAGGAGGCAGTGGGAAGCCCTGTTAGAGGTCACACCATAGTTTTCAGAAGCCATGGATGGAGCTAAGATTTGGGGGAACTGAGAAGGACAGCTGAATTCGGCAGACCTTGCTGGAGTAGAATTATGGAAAAGGAATTGCATATGATAGTAATGTTGGGGACAGTGAAAAAGGCACCAACTGTCAGACTGGATCTTGGTTCAGCAATCTCAGTACTTGGGTTCTGGCTAAGAAAGACTTCAAAGGTGAGACTCAAACTATAAGAGAAAGTTTATTTAGAAAGTCAAAGAGGTAGAAGTGAGCTGTAGAAGAAATGAACTCAGGAAACAAGTTACAAAGGCAAAAGAAGGGCCCTTGGAGCGGAGGAGAAACAGAGAGGCCAGGGAAATGTGCCTGAGAGGAAGGTGTGGGTGTGCTCCAGAGGGGACCGTGGTGGGTCTTGAGGCTATTTCCCTGGAGGTCTCAGGGGAAGGTCTCAGTAGAATATTCATCAGCTTTCCAGATGTGGCCTTTCAGAGTCCTCGTCTGCACTGACTGTCACACCTGGTCTGCACTGATGGTCACACCTGGTCTGCACTGATTGTCACACTGGTCTGCACTGATGGTCACACCAGGTCGTTAGTTGATGAAGCTGGTCCTGATGTCAGCCAAGGCATCACTTGTCTGGTTTTGCTGCTTTTCTGAATCCGGAGCAGAAACACAACTGAGGTGTAGATGTTAGCTCCAGGGGTAAATGCTTAAGGGAGTGGTGGTGCAAGGGCCTGCATGGGAGCCCCATGAGGCCACTCTTCAATCCCTTGTTTCTCTTCCCAAGGAATTGACCGAATGACTAGCAGCATGCCCGGGGAGGAAAGGTCAGGGGAGGGTCTGAACTGCATGACCAGGGATATGAAAGGTCAGGGTCCAAACTGCATGACCAGGGGTGTGCTAGTGGAGGAAAGGTTAACCTGGGGGTGAATTCATGTTTTCCCAGTTTTGCCTGTTGCTAGGCACCCTGGGCTCTCTGCCCTGGTGACCTTCTATACCTGACCCAACATCCTTTCTCTGCACATACCTGTCTAACTGCCTACCATGGTAATGTTTATATTACTTGACATCTAGAAATAAAGTATTCAATATTTATGCATTTTTTAATATAACAGAAACATATCCTTTCAGTGTTGACTAGAATTTTTTAAAAACCACAGTTGTTAACTATAGTTCTCAAACTCACAAAAACCTCAAGCAGAGGAGCCGGAAGGTGATTTTTTGCCTACTTCAGAATCTGAAGTATGAATGGGTCAGGTATTTGTGTTTCTGTCATTTGCATAATGTGGTGTACTCTGTCATAGGAGGCATGTTAAGCTTTATTACATACTGTTTCTTCATGTACTCATTTGAGATAACTTTGGTTACATGTAAGCCATGTTAACCTATATCCATTGATTGCGTTACGTCCTGAGTCCGTGCAGAGTTCAAAGCCAGGTAGTTCTCTATCAGCACATGCTATTGAAAGGCTTGTGCAGCCGTGAATGCTATTCACCAGTTCAAATGCTACCTGGAGGCAAATCTAGCAATTGGGCCGTGTTTTTGTATTCTCATCTGCTTCCACATTGTCGGTCTATTGACTCCCTTTGTCAAACACAGAACATAAACATTCATTTAAAATCATAGAGTTGTCTA
>NW_006285795.1:1201235-1203387 GCF_000327345.1 Myotis davidii
TTTATTTAAAATGTATAAACACTGTAGTTGCATCACTTAGTATTCTTGTTAAGCAATGCATTTGAATTATTCTAAAATAAGTGTTTATTTCTGAATTTCCTTTAGGTTACCATTATTTTAGTTTCAAAACTTTAAAATGTGAAAACTGAAAATTTCCTTAAAATGATTACAACTAGAGAGACATTTTAGAAACATTGCCTTTACAAATATAGGAATTTTATCAGGTGATACTTGCCAATGGAATTATTATTTTTAATTAAGTACAAATATGAGTTTTTGGTGTTTATTATATGAAACAAGAATTTAAATGTTTTAAAATCCCAAGTTCTGTGCAGGGTTTGCACAGCTAGCCGAAGACATGGACTAGTAACTTTTAAATGAGACCGTGAGAGGTTTGCCTTTTATAATGAAAATATTTTAATTTTAAAAGTCTTCTCAGTGTTATTGAAGTTACTTTAAATGAACTCTAAGGAACAATAGCCTTGCGCCAGAGAGAAGCTTTAATGAAGGGACAGGAGACGTGTTTGAGCTGAGATGTGAGGGGGGAGGGCAGAGTGCAGAAGGTTGGTGCCTTGTGGTAGGGAGTAGGGCGTGGCTTACAGAAGAGCCCTTGCTGGGTGAGCAAGGTGCTTTTGAGGAATTGAAAGGCTAGTGGAGGAAAATTAGTGATAACACTCGGAAGCTCAGGGTGTGTTTGGAGAAGGGCATGTGTAGGTCAAAGGTAGATGTGTGCCCAGTGAGCAGGCCTGATAGTTGGCTCTGACCGAGGGCCAGATAGGGAGAGTTTAGTATTGTGCATATGTACTCTGCAGTTTGAAGTGTTGTGAGCTGAAGAGTGATGTGAAGTGATCTTCTTTTGCTATGTACCCCTAGGACAGTGGTTCTCAACCTTCTGGCCCTTTAAATACAGTTCCTCATGTTGTGACCCAACCATAAAATTATTTTCGTTGCTACTTCATAACTGTAATGTTGTTACTGTTATGAATCGTCATGTAAATATCTGATATGCAGGGTGGTCTTAGGCAACCCCTGTGAAAGGGTCGTTCGAGCGCCAAAGGGGTCGCGACCCACAGGTTGAGAACCGCTGCCCTAGTAGCTGTGTCTGTTCCTGCTTGCTCCTGGGCCTTTTGCTTATTTATCTGGGAGAAAGTAGCTACCTGGTCTTGCCACTCTGGGCTAAGGTGCCTTCCCATTTGGAGAACTGTTTTTTGTTGTTGTTTTTTTAAATATATTTTTATTGATTTCAGAAAGGAAGGGAGAAGGAGAGAGAGAGGTAGAAACATTAATAAGAGAATAATTGAACGGCTGCCTTTTGCACGCCCCACACTGGGGATCAAGCCCGCAACCCGGGCATGTGCTCTGATCAGGAATCGAACCTGGGACCCTTGAGTCGAGTCCACAGGCTAAGGCTCTATCCACTGAGCCAAACTGGCTAGTGCGGAGAACCTTTTTTTTTTAAAAAAAAAAATAATAATAGAAGAGAGAATTGAAGACATACTTTTATTCTCTAACAATGTGCCTTTTCTGATGAAGGAATAAAGGTACTCAGGTGGGGAAGTCTAATGTTTTAGAATGTTTTCCAAATGTACATTATAAACGCAATTCTGTTGATTTGGGTGGGTTTAGTTCAGGTTTCATAGCAAAAAATATAATTATCAAGCTAAAGTAGTCATGGGAGACTGGCTGCTGGGCTAAGATGCCCTTAGGGAAACAAGCCAGCGTCAGACTCTTGCGGAAGGGTGAGGACAGGAGCAGTTCATTGGAACGCCGCAGAAATTTCCAGACTCTGTGTGTGTGTGTGTGTGTGTGTGTCGGGTGGGGGCGGGGGGGGGGGGCCCATAAACAATTCATTAGTATCAGAGGATCGTTAGAGAACTGCTTAACTTGATTGAGAACAAACTGATAGTGGATGTGGTGCCTTCAAGACATCTTTGACCCGTTTACAAAAGCAGGTCTTCAAGGGCCTCTACTTCTCAACAACGTTATAACTCAGATATTTGTTGTAGCAAAAGTGCATTTCTTTAAAATCATTCCGTGATTTATTCTGTTGAACTCAAAATGTTTCTTCTATCAATTAGCCTGAATTACTGATGTTTGGGTGAAGCAGGTGAGAATTTAATGCTTTTATCATTATTTGCACACGTTGCTCTTT
>NW_006285795.1:1203399-1208614 GCF_000327345.1 Myotis davidii
CAGCAGAAGCCTACATTTTCACTCTTTCTCCCATTAGGATAAAATCTTTCCTAGAGACTCCTTGGGCTTCTAAAGAAATAGTTCCCTGGAAGACTCATCTCTTAGACCCTCCAGAAAGACACAAGATATATGTGAAACCAATTTAGGCTGTCAAGTTGGGTCTCATCCACATAACCATTCATTCATTTAACAAATATTGAGCTCTTACTATGAGCTAGACACTATTTTAGGAGCTGAGAATATAGAAGTGAATAAAAAAGATATTTCCTTGGTAGTTTCAGACTACCCACAGAGATATACATTATAGCATAGAAAATATAGTTAATAATATCTAGATAAATATGAATGGAGCCAGGTAGGTACTTGAAGCAGCAGGGGGACCACTCTATAAAGTACATTATTTTATAACCACTTTGCTATACATCTGAAACTAATACAGAATAAATATTGAATGTAAACTGTAATCGAAAATAAAAAAATTAATGAAAAATAATAAAGAATTTCAGCATTTTATAAAAGGATATAGATGTTAGCACAACTATTTACAGTGCATTAAATACACATTTAGACTGAATATCAAGCTATTTATGGTTCTTAATTCTCATATTTATTTATTTATTCATTCTCTCTCTCTCTCTCTCTCTCTCTCTCTCTCTCACACACACACACACACACACAATAAACAAACAAAAACAACCCAGACATTTCTCCCCCCATGAAGCTTGAATTCTGATGAGAAATAGATAACAAACTACTGGTCATGTATAACATAATCTCATCAGCATCATGAAGAAAATAGAAGAAGTTAATAAGATAGAAAATGATTGGGTACAGTGCCTAAATAAAGTGAGTATATGAGTTATGTGAATATTTGGGAGAAAAGTATTTTAGGCTAGGGGGATAGAAAGTGCAAAATCTTGGAGTTGCTTGACATGTTCGAAAGGCATGCCAGTAGTGTGAGGTGAGTTAAAGGAAGAATGGTAGGAAATGAGGCCAGAGAGGCAGCCAAGGACCAAACTGCAGAAGGTTTTGGAGTAAGAACTTTGTATTTTTTCTTAATTGTGATGGGACACCATTAGAGTGCCTTGATCTAGAGATTAACAGTGTCAGATTGACCTTTTACAAGAATCCCTCTGGCTGTAGTATAGATAATGGAGTGTAGGGGGTGAGAGTGGTAGCAGGGAGACCAGACAAGAGACTATTGAATTAGTCCAAGTGAGAGATGGTGATGTCAACTAGGGTGGCAGCAGTGGAGACAGTGAAAAGTAGATGAATTCAGAATATATTTTAAAGCCAGTTAAAGCTAATAGAATTTGATGATGGATGGGATGTGGAGTGTGAGAAAGGGTCAAGGATGACTCCAAGTGTTTTGGCCTTATTAACTAGGTGAATTAGGATGGCATTTATTGAGATGGGGAAAAATGGAAGAGGTGCAATTTTAGTGATTGGAAAAATCATGAGTTTAGTATCAGTTTTGTTATATCTAAGATGCCTATTAGATATGCAAGTGGAGATATGAAGTCTGGAAAAAGGAAACATATGTCAAACAAAGGAGAGCAAAGTGTTTGGATAGAAAAGTGGGGTTCCTGAGAAGCAAGGATCCATAATCATGTAAAGCACATCACACGGCCAATATTGAAGGATAGTAAATATATTTCTTTTGTATTTTCTCATTATTTTACCAACCAGGGCTTGGCAAAAATTCAAGCCATGTTAATGAAATTTGTTACTGTAAATCAAGGTGGGTAAAGGGATAGCGACTATTCTAGAATATGAATCTACCAAAGGCATGCTAAGAGAATGTCAATATTGGCAATGTAGAATGTTCAATTTTCTCAAAGATATTTACCCTGAGGTCAGTCTTTGGTCAGGACCTCTTCCCTTCTCATGTTCTCCATCCACAGGAGTGAAAGAACTTCCTTATATCCATTCATCTTTTGAACTGGATGAAGTTGAAAGACTGACAATGAGTGACCACGAATCTAGAGACCCACATCAGAAAAGGGAGTTACCAGAATTCAGTGAGGAGGGGAAAAGAGGCAGAAGGGTTTTCCCCACTGACCGCAAAGAGTCTAGAAAAAAGGTCTTGTGCCCACTGAAGAACTGAAAATGAGTGGAATAGTAAGGAGCCATTCAAATATCGACATGCCCATTTGACTCATATGGGTTGAAATAATGTGACTTAAACTGGGACTAAGGACATTTTATGCATTTTTCTAAACTCCATTTATATATGGGTGACTAACTGTGTATTTTAATCACTCCCCCCCTTTCACCCTGGGATTACACAGTATTGAAATAATGAACTCCTTGAGGGCAGGAACATAGTAGGCGTTCAATACTGATTGTTGAATTATTTAAAGCTACTGAAAGAATAGTCCAAACAGATTGAGGTGAGAATCAAACCAAAAGGACAAGTGAGCAAAAGAAGAAGAAAGGGGAGAGAGAAAAATGTAAAAATGAAGGATAGGACTACCTGACTGCACTTGGGAGAAGAATAAGATATAATAGGAGTAGGGAGATTTAAAAAGGAAGCCAATTAGAGGTTAAACTTATTTAAAAAGGCAGATAGAACTGAGCAAATTTTGACTGCCAGCTTTTCTGCCTGACTCCTGCCAACAGGTTGTGCAGCTTTGTTGATGAGGACCTTTTCTTGGCCTCATGTAACAATAGAGCACTCACAGAAAAATACACAGTTTCAGCTGTCAGAGGTCACAGCCAGGCAGTGGGGATGGGAGCCAGCTTTGATCAATGCAGAATTTATTTACAATTTAATGCTTTTGTGTTTCAAAGTAAGATACTAGAAGAGGACAACTCAGAGGCAGGCTTCAAATTCCTTCTGCCAGCACTGAAAAACTAATAGGAAGAGCCCATGTTACTGAATGCAAGATATATGGTATTGGGAAAGGGTGACCTGTGGATAAGTCATGACAAAGAAGAGGTAGTGGGAAAAAGAAAGGGCAAGGACCTAAAAGGGAAGACCAAGAAAATGATGTACAGATGAACATCAAAGGACTCAAAGGATGGCTAAGCCCATCAAATAGACATTGATGGGTGAGAGGATGAGAACATTAAAAATATATTTGAGAAGTTTGGGGGAATGTAAGAAAGAGGGCAAAGAAGAGTTGTCATGTAGAACATCTTACATAAACAGCAGCTAATGAAAACTAACATGTAACAGGATAGAAAGAAGGGTGTTCATATGGGGGGCACCCTAGTTCTTAGTGTCTGGATGTACATAAAGAATGGAAATGCTATGGCTTCCCAGCTACTGGATCCCTGTTAAAACAAAGGAGAATGCTATGGTGCATCTATTTTAAACAGAGAGGAGAATGAAGCAGTATGGTAGCCAACATTGGTATCAACAGAGTGGCATTAGCATCTCAGTTATGTTATTTAAAAGCTAACTACTTTGGGCAGTTCCCTAGACTTCTAAGTCTTGGTTTCTTGTCTGTAAAATGGGGACAATAAAACCCAAACCACAGGGTTGTCATTAGGATTAGCAATGCATGGATGGTGCCTTGCACACAAGAGGAAGCCAGTACTACTACAACTACTTTTACTACTACTACTACTACTACTACTACTACTACTATTACTAATACTACTTATCCTACTATTATTCAACCATCTATTTACTTAAAAAAGTAAACGAACAAACAAAATACACTGTTGGAGATTATTTTAGCCCTAGCAATAAGGATTTAGTTCTCAGAGTAAAGAAAGAGAGTGGAACAAAGGAGTAAGGGCAAAAGCATGATCTTAGACATACAAAGCCTTATCTGAATAGGAGATTATATAGGTATACATAAAGCAAGGAATTAGAGCAGGAATAGCATATATTAAGTTCAAGTGAGGGGGCACTTAGATGGAGAAAAGATGAAAATTAGAATTCAGTGTGCTGATATTGATCACTTGTGGGAAGGCATTTGGCAACAGGAAATGAACTGTAAATGGGCAGAATGAAAGCTTTTATAATTAGAAACCCCATGAAATGGCCTTCCCTGGAGCTCCTTAAGAATTAGTCCTCATCTGTCTGTCATAAAGACAGAGGCAGCTCCTGTGGAAAGACAGAGGAACTGGATAACCTATAATTTTAGAGCATCCTCTTTTTACTTCCCTTCTCTTCCAAACAAGCCCCCACATGTTTTCAAATGTCCAAGAGCCCAGAGCTGAGCTGGGACACACATTGATAACATGCTAGTCAAGCAGACCTGGGCTAAGGGGGATGGTTTCTTCTCTTTTCTTGGCCATGTGTCTTATTTTAGTAACAAGCAATACAGAGAATGCTCAGACTGAGGGAGAAGAAGACAAGACAGACAATCCTTACAGTTCTGGTGAAGGCATGTTCCTGGGGGTGGGAGAAGGAGCGCTGCCCACAGAAAAATGCATTTCATCAGTGGTTCTGAAGAGGAAAAAGAACTCCAGAAGCGGGTGGAGACTGGAACAAACTGTGTATGCAACCAAATAAAAAAGCTGCTAGTGAGAAGAGAAGGGCTTAGAGCAGCCCAAGAGTTAAAAAGGAGAGGGCTTTATCTTAGCCGGTTTGGCTCAGTAGATAAAGCATTAGCCTGTGGACTTAAGGGTCCTGGGTTTAATTTTGGTCAAGGGCTGGTACCTTGGTTGCAGGCTCCTCCTGGCCTGGGCCCTGGTTGGGCTTCATGCAGGGGACAATCAATTGATGTGTTTCTCTCACATAAATGTTTCTCTCTGTCTTTCCCTCTCTCTTCCACTCCTTAAAAATCAATGGAAAAATATCCTTGGGTGAGATTTTTAAAAAAGGAGAGAGCTTAGAAATGCAAATGGCTGTTCTGCAAGGAGCAGGCTGGCCGCTGTCTTGGGGTTGGGGTCAGGTGCCAAGAAAGGCCTTATAAAGAGAGGCTTACATAATTTGCTGGGCTCAGAGGAAAGTAAAAAGGCAGGGCCCCTTGTTCAAAAATTATTAAGAATTTCAAGACAGTGACAGCATAGCACTGAACCAAGTTTGGGCCCCACATCCATGACACTGGCCCTGTCTAGGAACGTATTTAAGTGGATCTCCAAATGTGGGCTCATTATTTTATCTAACAAATCAAGATCATTGGGCTAGAATAAGTTTTGTGTTGCTGTCTTGCAAGTTTTGTTTTATGAAATTAAAACTTCTATTATTATTTTATATTATATACTAGATGCCTGGTGCACAAAAATTTGTGCACTCAGGGGGGAGGGCAGGTCC
>NW_006285795.1:1212884-1222261 GCF_000327345.1 Myotis davidii
GGGGGCAGCGCCCCAACTCCCCAATCGGCCCTGCTCTGAGCCCGACCAGGGGCTGCACCTAGGGATTGGGCCTGCCCTCTGCCACCTGCGAGCAGGCCTAAGCCAGCAGGTCGTTATCTCCCAAGGGGTCCCAGACTGCTAGAGGGCACAGGTCGGGCTGAGGGACCCCCCCCTCCCCTCTGATTGCACACATTTTTGTGCACCAAGCCTCTAGTATATATTATAAAAAGGCAATGGTATTATCATAACAACAAGTGAAGAGAACATATGAATTTCTTTTGCAGATGTGCATGAATGGCCAAGCGCCTGTCCTTTAACCAGGATCTCTGTTTCCTATTTCCTTTAGTTGCCCAGGCTTGTGAGATTTTGACTGAGGCTCACTAGAATGGAGAAAAAAAAGTTGGAGAAGGTTATTTCCAGTGCTTTCCTCCCAACCCTGTACTGCTCTACATGTTCTCATTCTGGGCTCATCTCCCAGCTCCTCTCCCTACCAAATCTTTCCCTGAGCTCTTTAATGTTTATTTCGCTTATTTGTCACCCCTTGTGGCAGCAATTAAACCAAATCCTTACTTTGAGACTTGGTAATTAAAGGAAAAGAATTAAGCATTTATGCTGCCTTTCCAGTAGGAACTATATTTCAGTATAAGTAAGCAGCCATAATTTTACTATTTATTTATTAACGCTTATATAGCACTTACCATGCAGCAGGCCTTATTCTGATTGTTTTACTAATATTACCTCATTTAATTATAGCAACTGCATTTTACTGATAAGGAAATTGAGGCACCTAGAGGTAAAGTGACTTAGTCACACCTCTAGGAAGTGGTGGGGCCAGGATTTAAATCCAGACAGTGTACCTCCATGCTCTGACCTATTGCACTAGGTTGCCTTGGCTGAACAAATAAGTTCTAATTGTAAATGCCAGCTAGTAAATATAGAGTGATGGAATTAGAAAATTATTTTTAAGCCTGTCATGAATTCATTGATCCAGGCAAGAATGTCAAGTGGGATTAAAACTATCATGTGAATAGTTGATGGGTAGCTGAGCATTTGCATGGTAACAAAGTAACAGCCCACAGACTATTTTCTGGGCACCAGGAGGCAAACCTAATCTACATAATAAAGAGCCAGGGTCATAAGGACAGATGGCTCCACCAGACCAGAAGTCAGTGCTGGGTTGCACTGACTGGGGCAGCTGTGAGGCCGCTGCGGGTGTCCCCATCAAGCACTGACTGCCTAGGGGGCTATGGATCAGGCCCAGAGCGAGGTCTGCAGAGAGAGAGGCAGGGTCTGATCCATAGCCTCTGTGGCAGCCATTGATCAGAACTTGCCTCTCTTTCTCTCCCCACCTGGCCAAAAGCCCCACCTCCATTTCTCTCCAAGCCTCTACCTAGGCTGCTGATCAGCCCCGCCTTTCTGATCAGGCCCCATTGATAGGCCCAGAGATGCTGACTGGCATAGAAACTGACCAAACAGAACCAAATCTGGGTGAATGTAAGGAACCAATGGCTGCCTAGCAGGTGGAGCTTTTGACTCTGTCTGTCATAAAAACTGACCAGTCAGAACCAAATCTGGGTCAACTGTGAGGAGCCAATGGCTGCCTAGGAGGCAGGGCTTTTGACACTGACTGGCATAGAAACTGACCAATTATAACCAGCAGAGGAGGGCAGTTGGAGGCAAGATCAGGCCTGCAGGGGAGGGCAGTTGGGAGTGAGATCAGACTGGCAGGGGAGGGCAGTTAGGGGTGATCAGGCAGGCATAGGCAGTTAGGAGCAATCAAGCCAGCAGGGGAGAGCAGTTAGGGACGACCAGGCCAGCAGGGGAGGGCCATTGGAAGTGAGATCAGGCTGGCAGGGGAGGGCAGTTGGGGGCAACCAGGCTGGTGGGGGAAGACAGTTGGGGGCAATCAGGTAGGCATGCAGAGGCAGTTAGGGGCAATCAAGCAGGCAGGCAGGTGAGTGGTTAGGAGCCAGTGGTCCCAGATTGTGAGAGGGGTGTCTGACTTCCAGTTTAGGCCCAATTCTACAGGGGGTTGGACATCCCCCGAGGGGGTCCCTGATTGGAATGGTGCAGGCTGGGCTGAGGGAACCCCCCCCTTTGTGCACAAATTTCATGCACTGGGCCTCTAGTTATACAATAAACTGGCTATCATCATGCTGTTGCAAGTGGTCAATCACAGCATTACTACCAACAGGGCAATTAGACACATGTGTCCTGATGTGCTGCAATGCCATGTTAATGTATTCTAGCCAAATATATCTTTAACTTGAATATGATCAAGCCTTTCGACCTAATGTCCAGTTTACGGGAAATACAGGAGATTAAGCAACAAACTAAAGAACACCACACTTAAGCACTTAGACAAATCCAAAAAGTGGCCTGATTCTAAACAACTGGCCTGATTTCTTCGATAAGTCAATATAACATGAAATAAAAAAGTGTCCTCACCCTAGCCAGTTTGCCTCAGTGGATATAGAGTGTCAGCCTGTGGACTGAAAGGTCCTGGGGTTGATTCTGGCAAGGTGGGTACCTTGGTTACAGGCTCAATCCATGTGCAACCAATTGATCTTTCTCTCTCACATTTATGTTTCTCTATCTCTGTTTTCTCCCCTTCCCTCCACTCTCTCTAAAAATCAATGGGAAAATATCCTTGAGTGAGGATTAACAAAAAACAAACAAACAAATAAAAAAGAGTGTCTTCAATTTAAGGAAATTTAAGGGGCATTAAAAGATGAATGTGTGATTTTGTATTGAATCCTGATTTGGACAAGCCAGCTGTCAAGAGCATTTCTTGAATAAATGGGGAAAATTTAAATATGATTTGAGCATTATGAGGTGTTAAAAATTCGCACACTGAAAAAAAGAATAAGTATAATTACTTTTAAAATGTCCATTTTAAAGTAAATTAGGTCTATCACTCTCTCTCTAGTTACAGAATGGTCTTTCCATTTCTTTGTCCTGATGGAATCCTGACTCCCTTCTCACATGTTTCTTCTTGTAGTAGATACTGTTGTTGCTCCACTCATCTCCCATTTCTGTCTGTGCCAGCCTGACTTCCAACTGCCAGCTACTGCATTCCTTTGCCTAGAGGTTTTCCTCTTGCCCCCAAAGACCTCTTTGCCTGTATACAGAAGAAGCCAGAAGTGCCAGCAGATGAATGAACTCCTTGGAACAGCTCTGAAGCAATGACTGACAGGAGTAAGTTGTCCCTCAAGTGGAATAACTCTGAATTGCATGTTCAACACTACTTCCTAGAATTCTCCAGAATGATTAAGCTCCAGTTACCCACAGTGGTAATTTGCATTAAAACATGCTCCTTTAGCCTAGCTGGCATGGCTCAATGGTTGAGCGTTGACCTATAAACCAGGAGGTCATGGTTCAATTCCCGGTCAGGACACATGCCTGGGTTGCAGGCTCAATCCCCAGTAGGGAGGGTGCAGGAGGCAGCCAACCAATGTGTCTCTCTCATCAATGTTTCTATCTCTCTCTCCCTCTCCCTTTCTCTCTACCTAAAAACCAGTAAAACAAATTTAAAAACAAAACAAAAAAACCATGCCCCTTTAGCCCTAGCCAGTTTGGCTCAGTGGATAGAGCATCGAACTGCGGACCAAAGAGTCCCAGGTTTGATTTGGTTGCAGACTCCTTCCTGGCCCTAGCCCTGGCCCTGGTTGGTTGCTCCTGCATAAAGCAACCAATTAAAACACATGTCCCTTTATTGGCTTTCTTCCTTCCCTATCTCACCTCCCAACTCCTTTGTGGGTATTTCCCATGATCACCTCCCCCCAAAACTACTTATGCTGGAATATTTATCCCAAAGTCTGTTTTGGGGACAATCCAGACTAAAATATTTCCTCTGAAGCGAATTTTCTTTCTCCCAAAGCCTGAGAGCCAGCATTTTCCTAGTGCCCTTCTTTTATTCTCATGCAGCATTCCTTCCTTCTTTGACCCTCACACCATTTACTCTTCATGTGTCCTCACTATTAACATTTATTGGCATTCTAGTTACTATCCCAGATCCATGGAAGATCCTGGCATGCCCCTATACCCCAAATTCTGTCATTAGCCTGAGAACTCCATATCAAAGAACCAACTTTGGCTTCTTAATGCCCTCATTTTAGGTTATCTTTAGCTTTGCTCAATTTTAGCCACTGCCTTAACCCACATGGTGGACCTCATCATCACCCAGAACTGCTCTATCTCTGAAACTTTAAACTCCAATTTCTATTCTTAGACTATAAGATCCTACTTCACCAGCTCTCTTGCCCCATTCAATACTTGTTCTTGGAGTGTACCTGTCCTAAAAGCCTCAACCCAAAGTCAGTCTGTAATCTACTTTTTGTTTCTTTTCTTTTCTTTTCTTTTCTTTCTTTCTTGTTTTTTTTTTTTGTTGTTGTTTTTTGTTTTTTGTGGGTTTTTTTTGCTTATTGTAAGGCAGCAACCTCCCTCTCTCAAGTAATGTTCTTTTTTTTAAAAAAAAATTAATTACTCTAGATTCCTTTAATTTTTTTTTATTTTTATTGATTTCAGAGAGGAAGGGAGAGGGAGAGAGACAGAAATATCAATGATGAGAGAAAATCATTGATCGGCTGCCTCCTACACACCCTGTACTGAGGATCGAACACACAACCCCGGACAGTGTCCTTGGCCAGAATCAAACTTTGGCCCCTTCAGTCCACAGGCCGATACTCTATCCACTGAACCAAACCAACTTTTGAGAGTTGTCTAGGGCCCTTCTCATTTGTTATCAGTGTACTTACTCCTCTTCCAATTGGGTTGCCATTTTGCCTCTCACTCTTAACTCTGTCCTGTTTTACAGTCTTCTTTTTGCCATGGAGGGGTTCCATTATTTCTCAAGATCTTGGCTCAAATGTGTATGCATAGCATTTCCTCTTGTTGTCCTTTCAGGACTCCAACTGTTGTTCTAGCCTTGGATTGGAAACCTTGCTGAGGCCATCCAACTTTACTGCTTCCCCAGTCTTTTCCTCCTCCCCTTTCAATCACTAAGAGGGGATTTAGACACCTCCTATTTATTAATCCATAATTTCAACAAGTTGTTCTTTCTTTGCTTTTTAAAAAAATTGTCTTTGTTGTTGAAAGTATTATAGATGCCCCCCTTTTACTCCTATTGACCCCTGCCCTCCTCAGGCCTTCACCACACTATTGTCTGTGTCCATGGATTATGCATATATGCACATATGCAAATGTGAATATGTGCATATATGCATATAAAGTCTTTGGTTAATCTGTTCCCACCTCCCCCCTTCCCTCTGATATTCATCAGTCTATTGCATGCTTCCATGTCTATGAATCTATTTTGTTTGTCAATTTATTTTGTTCATTAGATTCTGCATATAAGTGAGATCTTATGATATTTGTCTTTCTCTGACTGGCTTATTTCACATAACATAATACTCCCCAGGTCCCTCGTGTTGTCTCAAAGGGTAAGAGATTCTTATTTTTTACAGCTGCATAGTATTCCATTGTGTAAATATATCACATCTTTTTATCCACTCATCTACTGATGCACTTGGGCTGTTTCCAGATTTTAGCTATTGTAAATAATGCTGCTATGTGTTAGGAAAAAAAGAGAGAGAAGCTAGCTGTTAGGCACATTCTTACATTATGCCCTGCTTGGGGCTCTTGCCCCTCCAGGCAGTTTTCCTGATATTCTTATTATAGGTTTCCCAAGACATGATTAACAGCCTTCAGTTTCCAGTAAACTGCCTCACCCAGTTTTCAGTGGATTGCCTACATCTGGCCCCCAACTTGTACCTGGTCTGACTGGCTACTCTGACCTTTACAGGATACATAAATATCCTGCCTCCCCCCCCCCCACTCTGCTCTGTTGATGCCATTTTGGTCTCAGCCCTTCTGCTTGCAGATGTAACAATCCTATTCTAGCCTATATAACAAAAGCCTAATATGCTAAGTGTCCGATCAGTTGTCTGTTCAACCAATCAAAGTGTAATATGCTAATGATATGCTAAGGCCGCTCAACTGCTCATTATGACATGCACTGACCACCAGGGGGTAGATGCTCCAACCAGTAGGCTAGCTTGCTGCTGGGGTCCTGCCGATCAGGACTGAGACGAGCCAGACACAGCATGGAGCCCTCCCACAGGTTAGCTTGCTGCTGGGGTCTGGCCAATCGGGACTGAGCAAGATGGGCCAGACATGCCCTGGAGCGTCCCTGCAGTCCCTCCCCAGCTGGCCAACTTCCTGTGTCCTCCCCAGCCCTGATTGTGCACCAGTGGGGCCCCTTGGCCTGGCCTGTGCTCTCTTGCAATCCAGGACCCCTCAGGGGATGTTGGAGAGCGAATTTGGCCCAATCCTGTAGGCCAGGCTGAGGGACTGCACTGATGCATGAGTTCATGCACCAGGCCCCTAGTAAACTTATAAATCTTTATCAATTTGGGGCTTGTGCTTTCCTTCTTCGGCAACCCTAACACAATGAAAATAGGGGTGCATATGTTCATTCTGATTGGTGTTTCAGGCTTCTTAAGATATATTCCTAGAGGTGGGATCACTAGGTCAAAGGGAAGTGCCATTGTTAATTTTTTGAGAAATCTCCATACTGTTTTCAATAGTGGCTGTATCAGTCTGCATTCCCACCAGCAGTGTATAGGCTTCCCTTTTCTCCACATCCCCTCCAGCACTTGTCATTTGTTGATTTATTGATGATAGCCATTCTTGCAGGTGTGAGGTGGTACCTCATTGTCATTTTAGTTTGCACCTCTCAGATGATTAGTGACGTTCAGCATTTTTCATATGTCTCTTGGCCCTCTATATGTCATTTTGGAGAAGTGACTATTTAGGTTCTTTGCCCATTTTTAATTGGATTGTTTGTCTTCCTTTTTGTTGAGTTGCATGAGTGCTTTATATATTGGAAATTAATCCCTTATCAGATGTATCATTGGCGAATACATTCTCCCATACAGTGGGCTTCCTTTTCATTTTGATGCTGGTTACTTGCTGTCTAGAAGCTTTTTATTTTTATGTAGTTCCATTTGTTTATTTTCTCCTTTGTTTCCCTTGCCCTAGGACATGTATCAGCAAATATATGGCTATGAGAGATGTCTGAGATGTTGCTGCCTATACTAGTAGTTTTGTGTGTTTTTTAGCATTTTTATGGTTTCACGACTTACATTTACGTCTTTTATCCATTTTTAGTTTATTCTTGTATATGGTGTAAATTGGTGGTATAGTTTCATTTTTGGATGTACCTGTCCACTTTTCCCAACACCATTTATTGAAGAGTCTATCTTTACTCCATTGCCAAATATTAATTGAGTGTAATGGATTGGGTCAATTTCTGGGTTCTCTCTTCTGTACCATTGAACTGTATTCCTGTTTCTGTGCCAGTACCAGGCTGTTCTGATTATGGTGGCTTTGTAGTATAACTTGATATCTGGTATTGGCTACTCAGGGTCTTTTTTGATTACTTAAAATTTTTCGAGTATTTCTTCTAGATCTGTGAAGTATGCCATTGGTATTTTAATAGGGATTGAATTGAATCTATAGAATGTTTTGGGTAGTATAGACATTTTAATTATGTTAATTCTGGCAATCCATTAACATACTATACTCTTCCACTTGTTTATATCTTCCTATATCTCTTTTTTCAATGTCCCATAGTTTTCCAAGTATAGGCCTTTTACCTTCTTGGTTAAGTTTATTCTTAAATCTCTTAATTTTTTGTTGTTGCAATCGTAAAGGGGATTTTTTTTTTTTAGTTTCTCTTTCTGAGAATTTATTATTGGTGTATAAAAATGTCATTTATTTCTATGTCTTAATTTTGTGTCCTGTAACATTGCCAAATTCATTTATTAAATCTGGTAGTTTTTTGGTGGAATCTTTATGGTTTTCTATGTACAATAGCATATATCTTGAATAACAACAGTTTATATTACACTAGGAACATATCTTAAGAAGCCTGAAACACCAGTCAGTATGATGGTGGCTGTAGGTTTGTCATTCATGGCCTTTTTTATGTTGAGGTATGCTCCCTCTATTCCCACTTTACTGAGAACTTTTATCAAAAATGGGTGTGGGACTTTGTCAAATGCTTTTTCTCCATGTATTGATATGACAATGTAATTTTTGTCATTCAATTTGTTTATGTGATGTATCACATTTATTGATTTGTGAATATTGTACCAGCCTTGCATCCCTGGAATAAATCCCACTTGGTCATGGTGTATGATCTTCTTAATTTATTGTTGGAACCAATTTGCTAAAATTTTGTTGAGGATTTTAGCATCTATGTTCATTGGGGATATTGACCTGTAATTCTGTTTCTTTGTAGTGTCTTTATCTAGTTTTGGAATTAGGATAATGATGGCCTTGTAAAAAGAGCTTGGAAGTGCTCCTTCCTCTTGGATTTTTTGGAATACTTTGAGTAGTATAGGTATTAATTCTCCTTTGAATGTTTGGTAAAAATCCCCTGTGAAGCCATCTGAACCAGGGCTTTTGTTTGCTGGGAATTTTTTGATTACTGCTTCAATTTCATCAGTAGTTATCAGGCTATTCAGGTTTTCTGATTTTTCCATATTAAGTTTTGAACATGGTATTTTTCTAGGAATTTGTCCATTTCATCCACATTATCCAGCTTGTTGGCATATAGTTTTCCAGAGTATTTTCTTACAACCCTTTGTATTTCTGTGGTGTCAGTTGTTTCTTTACCTCTTTTGTGTTTATTTGGTCCTCTTTCTTTGTTTCTTGTTGAGTCTGGCTAAAGGTTCATCAATCTTGTTTATTTTTTCAAAGAACCGTCTCTTGGTTTCATTGAGCTTTTATATTGTTTTTTCAGTCTCTGTGTCTTTTGTTTCAGCTCTGATCTTTATTATTTCCTTCCTTTTACTTACTCTGGGCTCAATAAGTATTTGTTGAGCCTGTTTGCAAGCATAGTGCCAGAAACTACGATTGGTGCTGGGATATAGTAGTAAATAAGAAAGACAAGTTTTCGGACCTCATGTACTTTCACATTGTGACAATACCATTGAATAAAACCTGATAGGAAATAGTAAGACAGAACTCCTTTAGATAAGGTAGTCCAGGTACACCCCTGTGAGAAAGTACCATTTGATTCAAGACTTGAAGATTGAAAAGTAGCCAGTCATGTGGAGAAAATAGTGCAAAAAGCATTTCAGGCAGAGGGATCTAAAAAGAATCTTTTTTTTTTTTTTTTGATTTTTCAAAAATATATTTTATTTTTTTATTTTTTTAAGGAAGGGAGAGGGATAGTTAGAAACATCGATGAGAGAGAAACGTCGATCAGCTGCCTCCTGCACCCCCCCCCCTGGGAATGTGCCCGCAACCAAGGTACATGCCCTTGACCGGAATCGAACCCGGGACCCCTCAGTCCGCAGGCCGACGCT
>NW_006285795.1:1224043-1227315 GCF_000327345.1 Myotis davidii
TCCAGACCGTCCAGTTTCTCCCCGCTTGAGTTCTGGGTCCCCAGAGACTTCCCGGAACCGGAGTTCAGAGCCGTCGGGGGCTTGTGACTCCCTCCGGATTCAAAAGGACCGCCGCGTCCTCGGGTGCCGGCCCCTTTCCGCGCGCGAGCCCCGCGAGAGCCCCGTACCTCTGCGCTTCTCTCCTGCAGCTTCTGCGGGTCTCAATGTGCCTTTCCTTCCTTCTAGTTGTAGAGTTTACAGTCAGCCAGGCTTCCTGTGGTTCTGGATGAAGTCCGTATTGTTTCTCTGAGGTATTAATCAATTGTTGTGTGCGGCATTAATTTCCCGGTGTTTATCTCTGCCGCCATCTTAGTTTCTCTTCTAAAAAGAATCTTTAGAATGAAAGAGTTCTAAGGCTAGAAAGAGCTTTACAAATAATACAAATATCAAAGACCAATATGAATGGAACAAAGTAAGTTGAGGCAAAAAGAGTAGAAGTGAAAATAACTAAGAGTCATCCAGACCATGGGACCATATCATATAGGAGCTTGAATTTTATTTTAAGTGTAATGGGAAGCCATTAGAAGATTTTGATCAGGAGAGTGACATGATTTAATTTCCATTTTAAAAAGATTATCGTATCTTATAGTTTCAGCAAGAAATGAGTTTCCCTTAGAGTAGGGTAGGAACAGCGGAGAAGTGGATGAATTAGAAATAGAAATTCATATCAGATGTAGAAGGGTCAGGATTTTCTGGTGGATTGAAATTTGGAAATGGGAGAGAAGGAGGATTAATGATGACTTCTAGGATTCTGACATGTTAATGTCATTTTCTAAGATGGAAAACATGAGAAAAGTACAGACTGGGTAGGAGGAGGGTGTTAAGAGTTCTATTTTACATGTGTTATGTTAGACACATCTAATAGATGTCCAAGCAGTTATTTTAAGTGGACAGATGAATATATGAATCTAAAGTTTAGAATCTTTTGAGGACTTTCTCTGGGAGTCATCAGCATAAAGATGGTATTTAGAGCTATAGGAATGGGAAACCACCAAAGGAATGAGTTAAAAGAGACAAGAGAGGGCTGAAAACAAAGTATGGATAATTCTAATATTGAGAATTCAGGTAGAGGGCACTGTAAAGGAGTGGTAAGATTGGTAAATAGATGGTATTAACAAAGTCAAAAGAGGAAACTTTTCAAAGAAATAGGGAGTGATTATCTATTTCAAATGCTAATGAGAGGGCTGATAAAATTAAGACAGAAATGCTGTCATTGGATTTGGTAACATAGAAGTCTCTGGGGATCTTGACAAGAGCAATTTTGGTGAATTCATGAGTATGGAAACCAAAATGGAGTGGACTGAAGGGTAAATAGAAAGTGAGGAAAAATAGATTGCATGTGTAGACAATTCTTTCGATAATGTTTGCAGTTTATGGGTACAGAATGTGGAAAAGCAGCTTGGAGGGATAGTAGGGTAAAAGAAGAGTTTACTTTAGGGATATTAAGTGCTAACTCAAGTTTATATGCTGTTAATAATTATTTGCTAGAAAGGGCAAACATTCTTTTTTTTTCTTTCTTTTGAAAAGAAAGGCTTTTTTAAAAATAATTTATTTTGAGGCTACAAAATACTGACATATAAACACTCATTCAACAGAAGTAATGTATTGTCCCAAAGTTATTTTTCATTTGTTTATAAACTAAATTTTGAATCATTCCAATAGTCATTTCATGTTTACTCTGTTAACTCATATTCTTTTTTTAAAAAAGTTTGTTTTTTATTGCTTAAAGTATTACAAAGAGTGTAATACACTCTTTGTAATACTTTAAGGGCAAACATTCTTAAAAAGGGAAAAATTATGCTGTGACAATGACTTCTAGCTAGTCTCTAATATTTGCCTCTTCTTCTTCCACAATAATAAAATTTCCAAGTCATAGTTAGCCTCATAGCCTACTAGAATAAATATTATACTTTCAAGTCTTCCTTGCTACTAGGTGTGTTTATGTAACTATCTCTGGCCAATAAGATGTAATCAGAAGTGTCATGTGAAACCTCATGGGAACCTTCATTGAAAGACAGCTGGCACATGCCCTTTATTCCATCTTTTGTCGCTTCTTCAATTCAGCTGCCTGAAATTTGGATGTGATGGCTGGAACTCTAGATACCATTTTGAATATTGAGGACAGGGCCACACTCAAGGGATGTGGAGAGTTTAGAGTTGCCTAGGTTTCTAAAGATTTTGTTGAGCAGGTCTCCACATCAACTCTGGACTGCCTACTTCCACTCATTTGTGTGAGAAAATTAAACTCTCTTGTTTAAGCCAGTATTATTTTGGACCCCTGTTGCTCTCAGATGAACCTACTCCTAACTGATTCAGATGGAATCTAGTGCACAAATGGAAGGAATGGTTTTTAACAGGATATAGTTCAGCCAGTGCATCAGAAAACAAGGCTACAGATGGTGGTAGGTAGATAAACATGGTGGAGGGAAGGTAAAAGAGTTACCATTTAATTCATTCTCTTTTCTCAATGAAGGGGGAGGTAACGTCTTCAGCTTACAATAAAGATGTATAGTTGAGTGTTGTACATAACACAGAGAATGTCTCATAAGAACTCACTATGCTGGAACTACACAGTGAATTGCATACCAGAGTGCTCTGGGCACTCACAGGGAGTCTCACACCAGAGGAACTGTGCACATGGCCCCACCAATCCTGAGAATCTGAAGTGGAAAACTGAGGGACCAGAACCATGGGAGAAGAGGGTAAAACTCAGAGCAGAGACATTAAATGTGTGAAACTCAAGGCAGAAGCAACCTCCAGTCTTGTGAGCCCCAATTCATTGAACCATTAAGGGCTTCAACACCTCAGGGAGAAAACCAAGATGGTGGCATGGGTAAACACTGGAGTTAGCTGCCTTGAAAAACCACTTCAAAAATACAACTAAAAGACTGAACGAAAATCACCCAGAACCACAGGAAGACTGGCTGAGGGGAAATTCTTCAAGTAGAAGGAAAGAGAACAGCATACGAGGCTCAGAGGAGGCGCAGTGCGGAAAATACAAAGGTGTGGAGGTATGCATGGAGCGGGCTGGTAGCTGAGGGCGAGGTTGTCGTTTTTCAATCGGGAGGGAGTGTCAGATTCTGAGCTCCAGTTCTGGGCGAGTCTCTAGGGACCCAGACTCAAACGGGAGTAGCGGAACTGTCTGGCATCGGTCAGAACGTGAGGGCAGCTTTCTCTCCGAGGTTTTCAGTGGTTGCTGGGACTCTGAGAGGCAGAGCCTCTGGGAACAGGCC
>NW_006285795.1:1228089-1232144 GCF_000327345.1 Myotis davidii
TCAAAGTGATAAATACCAAGCACCTACAACCAAGATTACTTTATCCAGCAAAGCTATCATTCAGAACTGAAGGTCAGATAAAGAGCTTCACAGAGAAGGAAAAGCTAAAGGAGTTCATCACCACCAAACCAATATTATATGAAATGCTGAAAGGTATCCTTTAAGAAGAGGAAGAAGAAAAAGGTAAAGATACTAATTATGAACAACAAATATGCATCTATCAACAAGTGAATCTAAGAATCAAGTGAACAAATAATCTGATGAACAGAATGAACTGGTGATTACAGTAGAATCAAGGACATAGAAAGGGAATGGACTGACTATTCTTGGGGCGGAAAGGGTGTGGGAGATGCGGGAAGAGACTGGACAAAAATTGTGCACCTATGGATGAGGACAGTGGGGAGGCAAGGGCAGAGGGTGGGGTGGGAACTGGGTGGAGGGGAGCTATGGGGGAAAAAAAGAGGAACAAATGTAATAATCTGAACAATAAAGATTTAATAAAAACAAGCAAACAAACAAACAAACAAAAAAACACCTAAGACCCCAAGCAGGGAGCCCAGGGCCAGAAAGAGACAGCAAAAATAGGGAGACAGAGAAACAACCCCCAAAAGAAAGAAAAGGAGGAATCACCAGAAAATTAACTAAATGAAGCAGAGTCAGAGAAAGAATTCAGAGTAAGGGTCAAACAGTTTCTAAACCGCCTGGATGAGAAAAATCAACAACTTATGTAAGAATCAAGAGGAAATTAAGAATGATATAGCTACAATAAAAACACAATAGAAGGTTTCAACAGTAGACCAGAAGAAGCAGAGGAACGAATTAGCAAGTTAGAAGACACAGCTGAGAAACACACCCAATTTGAACAGCAATTTGAGAAAAAATTAGAAATCAGGGAGATAGCTTGAGACCTTCAGAACAACATGAAATGAAGCAACATCCATATAACAGGGATGCCAAGAGAACAAGAAGAGGAACAAAGATTAGAAAACTTATTTGAAGAAATAAGGACAGAAAACTTCCCTGATTTGGGATAGAAAAAACTCACACAAATGTAGAGTCCCAAATAAGATGAACCCAAAAAGACCCACACCAAAAAATGTCATAATTACAATGGCAAACATTAACAACAAAGAGAGAATCTTAAGGGCTGCAAGAGACAGATAGAGAGTTAACTACAGGGGATCTCCAATTAAACTACAAAATTATTTCTCAACAGTAACACATCAGATCAGAGGGGAATGGAATGAAGTATACAAAGTGATGCAAAGCAAAGGACTGAATAAAGAATACTCGATCTAGCAAGGTGATCATTCAAAACTGAAGGGGAAATCAGGAGCTTTGCAGACAAAAAAAAGGCTAAGGGAGTTTATCACCACCAAGGCAGAATGCAAGAAATGCTAAAGGGACTGTTGTAAAGAGAAGCAATAGAAAAGTATGAAGGAACACAGGCATAAGGAATAAAAATGGCTACAAACAAGTACCTATCAATAATAACCTTAAACATAAATGGAATAAATGTTCCAATTAAAAGACATCAGGTGGCTGAATGGATAAGAAAACATGACCCATACATATGCTATCTACAAGAGACCCACCTCAGAACAAGGGACTCACACAGACTGAAAGTGACAGGATGGAAATTTTTTTTTCAGGCAAATGAAAATGAAAAAAACAAAACAAAACAATGCTAGGGTAGCAATACTTATATCTGATAAAACAGACCTCAAAATGAAGGCCATAAAAAGATATAAGGAAGGTCACTTCATAATACTAAAGGGATTGATACAACAACAGGGTATAACTCTGGTAAATATATAGCACCCAATGCAGGAGCACCCAAATACATAAAAAAACCTTCTGAAAGATATCAAGGGAAAGGTCAACAGCAATACAATCATAGTAGATCATAGTAGAGGACTTTATTACCCTATTGACATCACTGGATAAATCCTCTACACAAAAAATCAACAAAGAAACAGCAATCCTAAATGACTCACTAGATAAAATGGACTTAATTGACATCCTCAGAACATTTTATTCCAAAGCTACGGAATATACATTCTTCTCAAGTGCACATGGGACATTTTCAAAGACAGACCACATATTAGGACACTGGCAAAGTCTCTTCAAATTCAAGAATACTGAAATCATATCAAGCATCTTCTCAGATCACAATGGTATAATATTAGAAGTCAACCATAATAAAAACAATAAAAAATAAAACACTTGGAAGTTAAATAGATGTCGTTAAGCAATGATGGGGCTACTAAAGAGATCAAAGAAGAAATAAAAAACACCCTGGAAGCAATGAAAATGAAAACACAACAATCCAAAATCTGTGGGACACCATGAAAGCAGTCCAGAGAAATAAGTTCATAGCATTACGAGCCTACCTCAAAAATCAAGAAAAACTGGCAATAAATTACCTAACTCTACAACTTAAAGAACTAGAAACAGAGCAACAAGAAAATTCCAGAGTAAGCAGAAGGAAGGAAATAAAGATCAGAGCAGAAATAAATGAAAGATAGACCAAAACAAAACAAAACAAAAATACAAAAAATAAATAAAACCAAGAGCTCCTTCTTTTAAAGGATAAACAAGATTGATGAACTTCTAGCCAGACTCATAAAGAAGCAAAGAGAGAGGACCCAAATAAATCAGAAACGAAAGAGATGAAGTAACAACCGACCCCACAGAAATACAAAGGATGTTAAAAAATATTATAAACTATTCCAACAAACTGGACAACCTAGAAGAAATGAACATATTCCTAGAAAAATAAAATCTTTCAAAACTCAATAAGGAAGAATAAAAAAACCTAAATAGACTGATAACTATGGAGGAAATTGAAGTAGTAATAAAAAAATTTCCAGCAAACCAAAAGCCTTGGGCCTGATGGCTTCACAGGGGAGGTTTACCAAACATTCAAATAATAACTAAAACTTATTCTCCTCATACTATTCCAAAAACATCAAGAGGAAGGCACACTTCCAAGCCAGCATTATCCTAAACTGAAAACCAGATAAAGCTACTACAAAGAAAGACAACTACAGGCCAATATCCTTGATGAACATAGATGCTAAAATCCTCAACAAAATTCTAGCAAAATTGATCCACCATTACATTAGAAAGATCATACACCATGACCAAGGGGGATTTATTCCAGGGATGCAAGGATGGTACAATATCCACAAGTCAATAAATGTAATACATCACATAAACAAATTTAGAGACAAAAAACACAATCATATCAATTGATTCAGAAAAGGCATTTGACAAAATCCAACAACCGTTCTTGATTAAAAACTCAGCAAAGTGGGAATAGAAGGATCATACCTCAACATAATAAAAGCCCTATATGACACACCTACAGCCAACATCATACTCAATGGGCAAAAACTAAAACCATTTCTTCTAAGAACAGGAACAAGACAGGGATGCCCACTTTCACCACTCCTATTCAACACAGTACTGGAAGTGCTAGCCAAAGTGATCAAACAAGAACAATTAAAAAGCATCTGAATTGGAAAAGAAAAAGTAAAACTGTCATTATTCACAGATGACATGATATTGTACATAGAAAACTCTAAAGACACCATCCAAACACTACTAGATTTAATAAATGAATTCAACAATGTAGCAGGATACAACGTTCACACCCAGAAATCTATGGCTTTTTTTATATACCAATAATGAACTCACAAAAAGAGAAACTAAAAAAACAATTCCATTTATCATTGCGAGAACAAAAAAATAAGATACCTAGGAATAAACTTAACCAAGGAGGTAAAAGACCTGCACTCAAAAGACTACAGGATGTGGAAGAAAGAGATAGAGGAACACATAAACGAATGGAAGAATATACCGTGTTCACGAAATGGTAGAATCAACATTATTTAAATGTCCATACTACCCAAAGCAATTTATAGATTCAATGCAATTGCCATTAAAATACCAATGGCATATTTCACAGACCTAGAACAAACTCTCCAAAAATTCATTTGGAAAAAAACAACAACCCCGAAGCTCTAGCCAGTTTGGCTCAGTGGATAGAG
>NW_006285795.1:1232286-1247810 GCF_000327345.1 Myotis davidii
TAAGGCTCAGACATAGACTGAAGCAATTTCTTCTCCGATACAACTCCTAGGGCATTGGAAACTAAAGAAAATAAACAAATGGGACTACATAAAAACAAAAACTTCTGCACAGGAAAAGAAACCATCGATACAATGAAAAGAGAGCCCACTGCATGGGAGAACATATTTGCCAATGATACATCTGATAAAGGATTAATTTCCAAAACATATAAGGAACTCAGACAACTTGACAAAAGGAAGACAATCCAATTAAAAATGAGCAAAAGACCTAAAAAGACACTTCTCCAATGTG
The DNA here is from genome assembly GCF_000327345.1 of Myotis davidii. Taxonomy (NCBI): domain Eukaryota; kingdom Metazoa; phylum Chordata; class Mammalia; order Chiroptera; family Vespertilionidae; genus Myotis; species Myotis davidii. Next base: position 1,232,579 of record NW_006285795.1, read on the forward strand.
CACATACAGTTGGCCAAAAGACATATGAAAACATGCTCAAAGTCACAAATCAAAATGACAATGAGGTACCATCTCACACCTGTCAGAATGGCTATCATCAACAAATCAACAAACAACAAGTGCTGGTGAGGATGTGGAGAAAATGGAACCCTCATGCACTGATGGTGGGAAAGCAGACTGGTTCAGCCACTGTGGAAAACTGTATGGAGTCTCATTAAACAAATTAAAAATGGAACTACCATTTGACCCAGTAATCCCACTTCTAGGAATATATCCTAAGATATCAGAGACACCAATCAGAAAGGATATATGCAGCCCTATGTTCATAGCAGCACAATTTACAATAGCTAAGATTTGGAAACAGCCTAAGTGCCAATCAGCACATGAGTGGATTAGAAAACTGTGGTACATCTACAAAATGGAATACTATGCTGCTGTAAAAAGGAAGGAGTTCTTACAATTTGCAGCAGCATTGATGGAACTGGAGAGCATTATGCTAAGTGAAATATATCAGTCAGAGAAAGGTAAATATTAAATGATCTCACTCATTTGTGGAATATAATCAACAACATAAACTGATGAACAAAAAACAGATCCAGAGACAGAGAAGCATCAATCACACCATCAAACTTCAGAGGGAAGGCGGGGAGAAGGGGGCGGTAAGAGATCAACCAAAGGACTTATATGCATGCATATAAGCATAACCAATGGACACAGACATGTGCTGTGGGCATGTGCTGGAGGGTGGAAGTTGCCAGGGAGAGGTCAATGGGGGAAAAGAAGACATATGTAATACTTTCATATTAGAAAGAATTTTTTTAAAAAAGAAAAAAAACTGAACTAGATTTGCCATGCCTTTGTTGGGTTGGATTTGCAGTTTCTTTTTAATTTTATTTTTTATTACAAAGGGTATTACATATGTGTCCATTTTTTTCCCCCACACCTCCCTCTTCTGGCCATTTACATATCCAATTTTTCTTGTAGTCCCTGTAGCTTTCTTCCTCCTAAGAAAATTCTAACCATCAATGGACAGCATCTTCACTTCTTATCCCAATTTTCAGCTTTCCCATCCTTCAAAGGCCAGCTCTCATCCCACTTCTTTTAGGAAGTCTTTTCTAACTATTTCAATCTACCTTGGTGCTTTAAATTAGTGAATGAATAAGTTGACACCTACTAGTATTATGTGACTAAGGTTGATTGTTGTCTCTGAATATCAATATATAAGTATCTAAACCCTTATCATCTGTCCCACATAGTTGAATACTTGTTAAATATGTTCTTTTCTCTCAAATCAATATGTGACATATGAAAGTTTCTTTCTACTTCCCCCACTCCCTCCCTTCATTCCTTGCACCTTGCTGTCTTACTAAAAGTGGGATTTTTGCAAATAAAAGTAAATATTCAGAGTTTTCTCCCCCTCCAAAATGAAGCATTGGAGTCATGCTTCATGATGAAGTCAATACTAGCAAGAGAGATTTATGTTGTACATGTATCAATCTGAATAACGTGAAGGACCAAAGATAGTGTTTCTTGGACCATTCATATCAGACTCAGTCTGGAAAGCTGGTTAAGAAATGAAGATTTCTATAAGCCCAGAGACATATATAGGAATATTTATGGCAGTGTTTGTTATAAGAAAAACAAAATAAAACAAAAACTGGAAACAACCCAAATGACCAGGAACAGGTGAAGGGTAAATAAATTGTACAATTGAATACTGCATAGCAGTGAAAATGAGTAAACTACAGCCAAATGCATAAAAATGAATGAATCTCAAAAACAATGTTGATGATAAAAGGAAGTTGCCAAAAAAATATAAATAGTATGATACCATTGTATAACGTCTCCAAACAAGCAAGCTGAATAGGTTTTTCTTGTTCAACGTTATAATCACACGTGGAAAACAATAAAAAAAGCAAAAATGATTACATAAAATTCAGTGAAGTGCTTGCTTCCTTGAGGAAGAAAGGAATACAATTGGTGAGGGTTACACAGAGAAATGTTCTATTTTTAAGGCTCAGTGGTTGTTACATCGGTGTCCATTTCCTTATTATTTTTAAAATTATACATATGTATCATATGTGCACTTTTGTATGCATATCTCACACTGAAAAATTATAAGTGTAGATTTCTAGGCCCTGCCCAGACCACCTGAGCCTGAATTATTCATGGAGCGGTCCCTGAATATGCATTTTTATTTGGCACCCCTGATAGTTCTGATGTCTGAGAACTACTGATATAAAGTCTCTTGAAGTAATCCATAGGACCTAAAGGATCTCACAGATGTTGAAAATCAGGCTAGAAAAAAGACCCAGGAGTCTGTTGAAAAGAAGTAGAAGATAAACTAGCGAGAAGGAATCCTAAATGCTCCTTCCAGATGCCCTATCTGTAGTCTGGTAGAGGAACTGAAGTTTTGGAAAAGCCAAGAAAAAATTTATAACATCTTTTGCTCTCCATATTTAATTCTGATTGGTGATAGCAAGGCTATCTGGGAAAAAAAACAAAACTATATTCCACACTCTCCCAGATTTAACAGGTATAAGTAAAGAGTTACATGTGTTTTTTTAAAAAACCTTACTACATGCCGCACCACTATGTGTTGTGGTTAGCTAGGGCTGCTATACCAAAATATTATGGTTTGTGTGGCTAAAACAACAGAAATGTATTTTCTCACAGTTATGGAGGCCAGAAGTCTGAGATCAAGGTGTCTGTAGGGTTGATTTCTTCTGAGGCCTTTCTCCTTGGCTTGCAAATGCCACTTTCTGCCTATGTGTTCACATGGTCATCTCTCGGTGCATGCACATGCCTAGTGTCTCTGTCTGTCCTAATTTATTCTACTAAGAAGGACACAAGTCTTATTGGATTAGGGCTCACCTTAATTATCCCATTTAAACTTAATTACTTTTTAAAATTAATCTTTATTGTTGAGATTATTACAGATGTCCCAACCCTCCCCCCCTCATAGCTCCTCATCCATCTGGTTCCCACCCCACTGCAGGCCCTGGTTACCCTATTGTCTGTGTCTATAGGTGATGCATACATCATATAAGATCTTTGTCTAATCTCTTCCCACACCCTCCACACCCCCTTCCCTCTGAGAATCATTAGTCTGTTCCACTTCCATGCCCCTAGGCCCCAGATTCTATTCCATTCACAAGTTTATTCTGTCCATCAGATTTTTTATTCACTTGATTTTTAGATTCACTTGTTGATAGATATGTATTTGTTGTCACTTTGTTGTTCATATTGTTTATCTTTACCTTTTTCTTATTCTTCCTCTTCTTAAAGATTACCCTTCATCATTTCATATAATACTGGTTTGGTGGTGATGAACTCCTTTAGCTTTTTCTTGTCTTGAAGCTCTTTATTTGACCTTACATTCTAAATGATAGCTTTGCTGGGTAGAGTAATCTTGTTTGTAGGTTCTTGCTATTCATCACTTTGAGTATTTCTTGCCACTCCCTTCTGGCCTACATAGTTTCTGTTGAGAAATCAGCTTACATTCATATGGGCACTCCTTTGTAGGTAACTGTTTCTCTCTTGATGCTTTTAAGATTGTCTATTTGTCTTTTACCCTTGGCATTTTAATTATGATGTGTCTTGGTGTTGTCCTCTTTGGATTCCTCTTGTTTAGAGTTCTCTCTGCTTCCTAGACTTGTAAGTCTATTTCTTTCACCAGGTAGGGTAAGTTTTCTGTCATTATTTCTTCAAGTAGGTGTTCAATATCCTGTTCTCTCTTCTTCTGGCACCCCCATAATGCGAATGTTAGTACACTTGACATTATCCCAGAAGCTCCTTACACTATCTTCATATTTTTGGATTCTTTTTTTTTTTTTTTGCTCTTCTGGTTTGGTGTTTTTTGCTTCCTCATATTTCAAATTATCGACCTGATTCTCAGGAACCTGTAGTCTACTGCTGAATCTCTGTATATTATTCTTTATTTAAGTCAGTGTATGCTTAATTTCTGACTGGGCCTTTTCCATTTTTTTTTTGGCATTGTCACTAAGATGAATAACCTTATAACTGAGGTTTTGAACTCTATATCCAGTAGTTTGCTTTCTTCCATTTCTTTCATTTGTGACATGTTTCTTTGTCTCTGCATTTTGGATGCTTCCCTGTGTTTGTTTCAATGTATTGGGTAGCTGCTAAGTCTTCTTGAGTTGATAGAGTGGCCTTGTGTAGTAGGTGTCCTATAGGGACCAGTTGCTCAGTCCCCCCAGTCATCTGAGGTGGATAATTTTGGTGCACCCCTTTTTGGGCTGAGTGCACAATTTTTTTGTAGTTGAGCCTTGATTGCTGTTGGTGTCACTGGGAGGAATTGACCTCCAGTCAATTCGCTGTGGGGACCGGCTGTGACTACAGTGGGAGAGCTACTACGCAGGAGACACCCTTATGGAGCAGGACTTGCTTCAGTGGGGCTCTGGTGCTGACTGAATCTGCCCTTTGAGTATGTCGCTTGTGGATGTGAAGAGTTGTAATCTGGTATGGTCTGAAGCTGTCCACTGTAGAGTTTTAGCCTGAGAAAGAATAGACCATTCATATGCAAAAGCCATTGCACACAGCTTGAGTGGGGTTGTAAATTGGGTGGGGCAAGGTCTCAGGGAATCACCAGGGCAGAGAAAACAGAAATGGCTGCCAGTCAGCCCTGCACTGGGGAGGTCCCAGAATGGGAATAATGACCACTGCGAGCACCTCCATCTGGAAGTAAGCCACCCCCAAGTTCCTGCCCTGATACCAGAAAGTCCAGTTTCTCCCCATATGTGTCTGGGTCCCCCAGAGCCTCACCCTGCACTGGAGGTCAGAGCAAGCGGGACCTTGTAGTAAATTTAGTTCATGGTGCTGGCCTTTTAAGAGGAGAAGCTGGGTCTGCAGCAGTCTGTGTGTCACTCAGCCCCAATCTGCACTGGTTTTTACAGTCCGTAGTTCTTACTTCCCATAGGTACTTCTTTCCCCAGCTCTGGAACCCTGGGCTGGGAGTCCATTGTGGGGCTGGGACCCCTTGCTCCTCCGAGCAGCCTCCGCAGAGGTGATCTCCCTCCCGATTAAAAAAACAGCACACCTGGGTGGTGGACCAGCCTGTTCCACACCTCCACACCACCTACCAGTCTCAGTGTGCTTTCTTTACTTCTCTAGTTGTAGTATTTCCATTCAGCCAGCTTTCTGGTGGTTCTGGATGGTAGTTGTTCTGTATTTTAGTTGTAATTTTGATGTGGTTGTGGGAGGTAGCAAGTACAGGCATTTACTTATGCTGCCATCTTGGTTTTCCCCTCAAACTTAGTTACTTTTCAAGGGCTCTATCAGCTGCATTCTGAGGAACTAGGGATTAGGGATTCAACATATGAATTGGGGTGGGGGGGGCTACAGTTCAGCCTGTAACAATGTGGAATATGTATTTTATTTGTTTTGGTATGACTTTTATGGTGCCCTGTGCAGAGCTAGGCATACAGTTGGTGCCTAATTAATATTGATTGATTTATTAGGAACTCAGCTAAAAATTTTGTGGGGGAGAAGGTATAAAGCAATTAATAAAAGTGATTGATCTTTCTCCAGAGTTTGCTGTGTTTCTTTCATGTTCATCAGATTGACTAATTGATCAGTTATTTTCAATTCTAAATAATCCATCATTAAGAATCCATGAGACATTCACTCCAAAACATTATAAAGCATTAATCTCCTTGAAGCCTGAACTCTTAACACTTTGACATTTCCTTTAAAAGGTGTTGGAAGCTCCCTCTCCAGGAAGCCCAGTCAGAGGGTGCTTAGCATTTACTAATCCAAATCTTTGTAGCAACAAATTAAACATGTATGGAAAAGGGAGGCATCACATCTTGCTGTATCTCCCTCTCCCATGCTGAGCTGGCACATCCCAAGGGCAAAGCAAATCAGTCTCATCATGGAATGGTGGAGTCGAATAGATTTATTCGAGAGGAGGAGCAAAGCAAAGAAAACCCTTCCTATTGCAAAGAAAAAACCTTTGAAATCTCAACTCATCATCCCAGTCAGAGCTGCTGAGATTGTTTTTTCAGCTTCCACTAGCTTCAACCTGACTTCACTGGCAGACATGCAGGGACTGGGAATGAGGGGAGGAAACCAAAGTTAGATCGTGTTATGAAGCTGTAAAGGAAAGACACAAGGCCAATTTGGCCAGACCCTTGTAATAATCATCAGTTCTGCTCACCATACACAACTTGGCAGAGCACATTGACATCTACCACTTCATTTCACCCTCACAGCAACCTTAGGAAATAGGCAGGATAAGTCATATTTCCTTCTCATTATAATTAGCAAAAAAGAGGCCCAAAGATATGGAGATGTATTTAGTTAAACCGATGGTTAATGGTAAAGGTGGAACTAGATTCTGAGGTTCCAGACTCCAAACTCAGGGCTTTCCAAACTCTGGTTCTCCTTAGGTTAGGATTTAATCTAACTTCCTGCCACCCAGATTTTATTTAGGAAGAAGGCAGAGAGGATTAACACCACAGATTTTAGAATAGAAAAGTCAACTTAGAAATCATCAGAAGAAAGTATGCAAATTTAGGAAAAACCACCTCTGTAAGCTTGCCTTGCTTCTGCAAATCCAACTTAAATAGTGGCCCATGAAGCCTCTCTGTGCTGAGGCCTGCTACTTCTCTGGCCTCCTCTCTCTTCAGGTCTCCACTATTGTGCCATGATCCAGTCAACTGAACTATGAACAGTTCCTGGGACATGCAGATTGTTTCACACCTCCCAGCCTTCTAACACTTGCTTTTTCACCTCACAGAGCCCTTCAATCTCATAATCCCTCCAGTTTTCCAGTCTGTTAGTCCCTTCTTGGTCTCCCTTCTTTCAGAGCCTATGGCTGAGCATCACCCTCCCTTTGCTGGCACTCCCATCCTTCTACCATACCCACCTAACCAAGTCCCAAATAGAGAACAGCACAGCACTACCTTCTCTTCTCCTTCAGTTGAACAGCTAAGCACTGCTGGAGGCAAATCCCACAGTTCTAGAGACTGCTGCCCCTACAGATTGCCACTCTCCAAATTCAACTAGGCTTATAACTCCATTCATCAGTTCTTTCATTTGACATTGGTCCAAACCCTCTCACACTTCTCTCAATAACTTTTGAAAACTTCTCACTACTCTCCTCAAGCTCTTTACTCAGCCCTGGTTGCCTCACCCTTGGCAGAAAACTTTGCTTCCTACTTCACTGAGAACATTGAGGCCATCAGGATGAGTCATCCTAACTTCCCACTTCTACCAACTACAATTTCTTCTCCATTCACACCCATCTTGCCTCTCTTCTCCAGTTTCACAGAGTAAGGTGGCCTCTTCCTGTTTAAGATGAACACCTTTAGCTAGGCCTTAGACCTACTCCTCCTGCTTCCTCTAGGACCTTGCTCTGTCAGGTGGCCCCTTTCTTCCTTATCCTCTCTATCTCTCTTTCTCAATTGGGTTCTTCTTCTCTGCCTAAAAATTCAAACCTTTCTTATTAAAAAGAAAGCAAAAAATAAACCCAAACACTTTTTTGGCCCTTGGTCCCCTATAGCTACTGTGCAGTCTTTTTTCCCTTTGCTTCTCATCTAATTTTCTCAGAAGAATATTCTACTTTTTCCATCTCCACTTCTTTACCAACTAAAGTATGGCTTCTGTCCTCACCCCCTGCCCCAACACGCTACTAAATATTTCCACTAAAATCACCAGTTACCTATTCATTTCCAATGGGCACTGATCAGTTCTTATCAAATATCTCTGCCATTTTTGACATTTCTGATTGCTTCCATTTTTAAGAAATAAAGAAAAAACAAGCTCTTATGGCTTCTATAGCTCCTGTTCTCCTTGTAGTCCCCCTGGATGTGTCTAAACTCCTCTTCCTCCACTTATCCCTTCACTATTGGTATTCCCCACTGCTGTCCTTAGCTTACTGTTTTTATCATGTGCTAGTTTCTCCCCCCATAATCTCATTTATTTTCATGCTGGTTACTCCTCTTTTGGTTGAAAAAAGCCCTTCACTCAGATAATTTGGAGCTTTGATTTGAGGCCACACCTAGATTGAGATGGAAACTCTATCAGATGGCAAAGCAACTTCAAGAATGGGCAAATCCCTCCATCTTTTTGTGGACCACATGCTCACTTTGTCTCCTTATATCTTTTACTGCAATGTCTAGTCCATACTTCTATTTCTATTGACCAATATCTTCTGCTTACCTATTGTTTCCACCTCTTTCTTACTTCCGCTTTAAATGGCCTCAGCTTGCCATGTCCCAGTTTTCCACAGTCTTCCAACTTCAACTTCCAGTGTCAACTGGCCAGGAATTTCTATAGTTCTTAGATAAAAATCTTGAGAGAGGGATTTTAATTAGCCCAGCTTCTCTTTTTCACAAAGCCATAAGTCATAAGTCTCTTTTCAGTTTACAGATTGGCTGCCCTTGAGTTGGGTACCTACTTGCTCCCATTGACTGCAGCCAAGACAGGTGGGGGGAGTAGGTAGGATAGATTATGGAGAACAAATTATAGATGGTTGGACAGAGGTCAGTGAATACAGCAAGTTCTCTTAGAAGTGGAGTGGTCATGGCAGGGCTTGAAAATATCCCCAGTATAATTTCAAGTCTAAATCTCTACCATAGACTCTCCCTGGGGATTTAAATGTTTCCATTTTAACATTGAAATTTTAACATTTAAATTTCAAAATACCTTCCAGGAGTCACTTCTTGTATGTTCCATTGGCACCTTAAATTCAACATATCCAAAAGGAAAATTCCTCATTTTCCTCTAAGCCAGCACTACTTCCTGAATTTTCTATTATAGTTGATGGCACTATTTTTATTGCTATATTTATTACTGTTATTATTAGTTCTATCTATATAGCTACCCAAGCTAGAGATCTTAGTATCATTTTGAAGTTTCCTTCACATATATCATTCATATCCAATCCATTACAAAATGCTGCTTATTTTACATCTTTTCTTTTTAAATGTTGTCCTCTCCTTTCTACACGCATGGCTCCAGTTTAAGGCATCATTACCTTTCATTTGGATGGCAGCAACAGCCTCCCTACTGGGTTCCTCCTTTATGGTCCTATACCTCTATAACCCATCTCTCACACTGCTGATAGAGTGATTTATATTTACAAAATTATGCATGCCATTCTATGTCCCTGGTTTAGATATTCCAGTGATTGTCTACTGGATAAAGACTAAGCTCTGGAAATAATGTGCAAGGTGCTGCTCTTTTCACTGCTCCGGCCCATCTGCTGCCACAACTTACCTTTTATTTTACATTATTTTACATCACCACATTACTCATTCCCTCCACACAGCATACTGATTCTCACCTCTATGCCTCTGCTTCTGGTGAAGCCCTCTGCTTGGATTATCCTCCTCCCATTTCTTCCTTCACAAGACCTCTGCCAGTATAATTCGGATTCTGTTCAGGTGTAACCTCTTCCAGGAAACTTTTCCTGGCTTCTCTCCCATTTCCAATCTAAATAAGGCAGTCCTCTGTGTCCTCATTATGTCCTAGTCTTATTTTTAACATTGCATATCTTCCCATTATTTCTCTTTAAAGGGAAGAGCCTATCATATCCATATTTACAATAGGTAGCATAGGTTCAGGCACTCAATAGGCATTCAATTTTTGTTGATGCATGAAAAAGGAGGAGGAAACGAAACTGAAGTAATAATAGGCAAACCAGTGAATACAAAGAAGAGGGAGGAGAAGAAAAAAAATGGTTTAAGATAGAGAAGATGGGAAGGGAGGGAGAGGGAGAGAAAGAGAGATTGAGAGAGAGAGAGAGAGAGAGAGAGAGAGAGAGAGAATATTGGGTTGAAATAACTTTACTATGACCTAATTCAGAGAAACCAGCCAGAGGACTGGGACCTAGATCATCCAAAATCTCTCTCCTAGAATCACAAAAGCTGATAAAGTTATATTCAGGCAAAGGCTGGGCACAAGAGGTCCTAGAGATAATCAGAAATATAGGCTAAAGGACTGTGCCTCTCCTACAACTCTACAGGCAAAAGGACTGGGTCAGCTGGGTCACTACTGACAGCTGCAGCAAAAGAGCAGCAGACTGTAAGAGGATGAGGTCCCACTGGGCTGCTGGAAATAGGAGTGGGAGAGCCATCAGTTATTAATAATGATAACTAGGCCATGGGGGCCCAGTGAGGTGACAGCCTCCAACTGGCTAGGATTCCACTTTTCTAATAAGCTATTGCTTTACACATCTGTGCATAATATTGCCATTCCCAAAATAAAGCTAGATTTTTATCAAAGAATCCTAGGGGTCTTGGCCAGGGGTCCTCAAACTACAGCCCGTGGGCCACATGCATATACAAATATTGTATTTGTTCCCATTTTGTTTTTTTACTTCAAAATAAGATATGTGCAGTGTGCATAGGAATTTGTTCCTAGTTCACTGTCCCCCTGTTTAAAAAGTTTGAGGACCCCTGGTCTTGGCTTTTAAACCACATAGAGAAAAGGAAAATGGCAAGGGCTGTGAAATAAGAGGCTGAAAGGCTAGAAATTATGACAGTGTGGCCGGGACTCAAGAAAGGCCCATCCCAGTACAAGCAAAAAGAAGGCCCTTCTCTTGAACAGACAGTTCATCTATTTTTCTGTCACCCTTGGCCAGGCTTTCCCATTTCTGTAAAGGGTATCAATAGCCTCTCAATCACCAGGATCTTCTGCAATAATTAATCATTAATTAGTCAAGACTTGACTAATCTTTCTATAGAATTTCTTTCTTCCCTTCCCCAGTTAAGTTCCTATTATCTCACACTCAGGCTAACACATAACATAGTTGCTTTCTAAAGCTCAAATATTTAGTGGCTCCACAATGTCCAACAAATTGAATTCACACAGCTGATCCCTAGCTATCTTTCTAATTTTCTTTCTTACCATCTCTAGCATGAACATTTTATTCTGGCCAATCTAGAAACTCATAATTATTTCTCTGAACCCTTTCCCCCTTATGCTGTCCTACATCTAGGTTTGACTTGGATTCCTTCCATGAGGAATGCTCTTTACCAATCTTTCCCACAAGGGCATTGCAGTGGTAAGTACTGCTAAGGTCATAGAGTCAAGTACAGCCCTTGTCATTTATCATCAGTGTGATATTGGGCAAGTTATGCTTCCACCCTAAGTTTCAGTTCTCTCATTAGTCCGTCAGGATAAAAACAAAACCGTTCGGGGCTGTTGGGAATATACATACATTTTTTTTTTTTAAAAAAGTATTAGTCAGTGCTCCTTATTGCAAACAATAAAAACCAACTCTAGTTATGTTCAGAAGAGGGATTTATTGAAGGGATTCCAGGTTGCTCACAGAATCAACTGAAAGGCTGGCTATCCAGTTCAGAAAATGGTCAGGAACAAGGAGAGGCTGAGCAGGGCAACCCCTAACTAGCTCACATTTCACAGTCAGTCTAGCTAAATAACATGTTGCCACTGGCACTACCCTTGGACATCTGACGCCCTTCTGTCTTTCTGACACTCCCTCAAGATTCAGAGTCCTGGGTGGGAACATAAGTTTGACCAAGAGTATGCCATGTGGCTGTGCTCTGGGAAGCAGGGAGCTAGATGAGGAAATATCTACCTCCTTTATTTCCTTTATATATGCATAGCCTAGCTCCTGGTATATGCTTAAGTGCTCAGCGAATGATAGCTTTCATGGTAAATCTTCACCATCTTTCAAGGCTCAACTCAACAACATTAATACCTCCCACAGACTCCAATACCATTAAATGTTGATATTCTCACTTGCTCCTCACAAGCACCTTGTCAGGTAGAAAGATAGTCAACTGGCTCATAACGTATTAGCCCTAGGATACATAACAAGCAAGTGGCAGACTGCAAGCCAGGTCTTCTGTCCCAAAATCCTACAACAGTAAATTTTATGTGATGATTACTATGTACCATGCACTGTTCTAATAGTTTTGTGTGTATTGACTTATCTAATCTTAATGTAAACCTACAAGATAGGTATTGTTATATAAGCCCATTTTATAAATGGGGAACTTAGGAACAGAGGTTTAATAATTTATCAAGGACATATAGCTAATAAGTACCATATCTGAACTCAGTTTAGCTATAGAGTCTATCTCCTTAAGTGCAACGCTCAGACCAGAATGGCTTCAGAATTTAAGCTCTTAACTGCTACACCATATTGCACTACAAGTCTTAGTTCCTTTTGTCCACAGACTAATGTTCCTCCTTCTCCACTATTCAGTCCAATCACCTAAACTAGAAGTGGTGCCACACGCCAAGTTTATATCTAATCCTACAGGGTAGATATATATCCTTTATAAGACATTAAAGTTCCTTGAGGACAAGGTGTTATATTACTTGCAACACCTCAGTAACTGTTGAGTGAGCAAGAGAATAAGTGAAGGAGTAAGTGAATGAAGGAGAATAAAGGCAAATGAATTCAACTATGAAGAAATGGGCATTGGGTCTGGGATGAGGGTTAGAGGAGAAGTACAACTCTGGTTAAGCTCCACATTAGAGACACAGATTGTTTAGGTTCATAGATGGGTCTGAGGTAACCCCAGCATCCCAAAATTTAACTGGAACCCAAGGTTTTCTGATGATTGAAACCTGTCTTAGTTTGCTAGGAATGCCATAACAAAATACCACAAACTGGTTGATTGAAGCAACAGAAAGTTATTTTCTCACAGTTCTGAAGTCTACAAATCCAAGATCAATGTGCCAACAGGGTTGGACTCTTCTGAGAACTCTCTCCTTGGCTTATAGATGGCTGACCTCTTGCTGCCTCTTCACATGATCATTTCTCTGCATGCATGCCACTGGTGTCTCCATTATGTATTGAAATTTCCTCTTCTTATAAGGACATCACTCCAATTGGATTGTGCCCCAATGTAATGACCTCATTTTAACTTAATTACCTCTTTAAAGGCCCTATCTGCACATACAGTTATTTTTTGAGGCATTGAGGGTTAGGGCTTCAACACAGGAACTTTAGGGGGTGATACAATTCAGTCCATAACAGATCTCATTTTCCATCTTACCCTAGGCTTTTCCCAACTGAAACAGGAGGGAAATGGGTGTGGAGTGGATGCAAATGCATTGAGTCACCCAGGGTCTTGCTCACCTACCCCTGAGAGCTTAGGCCTGTGTGACTTAATTTGTCTTGACCCAGAAGCAGGTAGAGAGTATCTTTTCAGACTGGACTTAAGGTTAAACAGGACAATGCTGACACTCCAGTGCTTCCCTTCCTGATATACACAAAATGCAAATTGTGCCATCTGGCTTTCAATATTCCACTAGGGTGCTGTCTATTCAGTTAATAAAATAAAACCATAATCACTGTCCTTTGCTAAGTGAGCTGTTGTAACATCTGTTTGAACTAACATCCCCCACCCCCAACACAAGTAATTAAATAAGCATAGTGCCCTTTGGGGGTTAGTTAGGGAAGCTATAGCTGCACTTCCAAAGTTCTCCAGCTGTATAATTCTCAACATCCCAGAGTGCTAGTTTATTTAGCAACTATATGCTCAATGCCTACTATTGATTAAGCCTGAGGGACCAGCTGGGAATAGACAGAGAGGGAGGCATAATTCTTACCCTTAAGTAGCATACAGTCTAGTGATGGATAAAGACCAGTAGCCAGATAATTCAGTAATCAGTGCTCTTGCAGAGGGAGGCATAGGAAACTGTGCAAGTGGAGAGGTGCATCTCACTTAGGAGCCAGAGCAAGTTTCTTGAAGGAGGAGAGAAGGAAGAGCTCAGTTCTGAAGAAGTAGAAGTTAGTGAGGTAAAGAGGGGTACAGGCTTGGATAAGGTGATGACTAGGTAACGGCAATCAGGGTAATTATGTTGCACAAATCCAGGGGGCACCATTTACACTGTGATCTATGATATAAAAAGTACTCCCTGGAATTGTGTGACTCAATGACTGAAATTACTTAGTATCCCAATTTTTCAAAAAAAAAACCTTTAAAATTCTATGCTGAGAATATGAATTAGGATGAACTCATTATATGCTAAATGCAGAGAGGAGAGGTCTTTAAGAATGAGCTGTAGCAGGAGATAAAGGAGTAGGGTGGGTTTTTAGGTTTTGCGAAGATTGAGTCAACTTCTCCACTGAAAATATATAAAAATACCTCAGACCTGGAAACTGTGCTGGGGCCTGGCTGGAGAATGGAGAGGCAAAGCTAGAGAATGGTGAAACATTAGACTTAGAAGCACTAATAGACATGGTTCATCTCTACCAGAAACCAGGCAAGAAATTTACACTTAGTCTCATATTTTACAATCTAGAATTGCTCATGTTTGTTGACCCACTTCCAATAAGAAAAAGCGCTGGGAAAGACTGTGAAAGAAAATAATCATAGTCCTTTTATTGGTGCTATATTGTGTAGTTTACATAATGTTTTTTTTTCTCTCTTTTTAAAATCTGAGCCACAAAACAACCCTATGAAGCAGGTAGAAGAGGGACTATCATTCTCTTCTGGAAGTTGAACAGTTAAAGCCTAGAATAGTTAACTCAATTCAAAGACCTTTAGGTACAGCAGCCAGGCTACAATTCAGACCCTCTGAGACCCGGTCCAAGCTCATTCCACTTTACCATGGAGAAAGGCTTTTCTTTGAACAACTTAACTGTCAGCTCCCTTGTCCATGTTTTCTGCCTTGGGGGCACCACACTCCTCACATCCACCCCTGGGAAACTTCTGCTTTATCTTTCCATTCCATGGCTACCTCTTCTAAGCCACACCCCCTCCTCTACACCAAGCCTTTCTTTTTTCTTTTCTTTTTTTAAAAATATATATTTTATTGATTTTTTACAGAGAGAAAGGGAGAGGGATAGAGAGTTAGAAACGTCGATGAGAGAGAGAGACATCGATCAGCTGCCTCCTGCACATTCCCTACTGGGGATGTGCCCGCAACCAAGGTACATGCCCTTGACCGGAATCGAACCCAGGACCCTTGAGTCCACAGGCCGATGCTCTATCCACTGAGCCAAACCAGTCAGGGCTCTCTTTTTTTTAATGGTTTAAATGTTTACTAGACTTTATAGTTCAACAGAATATTCCAGGATTATTCTTTTTGTTTTGTTTTGTTTTTTTAAATACATATTTTGTTTTATTGCTTAAAGTATTACAAAGCAATTTTTGGTTTATGGCAAAATTGAGCAGAAGGTACAGAGATGTCCCATGTACCCTCTGCCTCCATGCATGTATAGCCTCTTCCATTATCAATATTATTCACTGGAATGGTACATTTATTACAGTTTGTTTTC
>NW_006285795.1:1247830-1253085 GCF_000327345.1 Myotis davidii
ACTGGTGTTTCTGGTTTCTTGGGATATATTCCTAGAAGTGGGATCACAGGGTCAAATGGGAGTTCCATTTTTAGTTTTTTGAAGAAACTCCATACTGTCTTCTATAGTGGCTGCATCAGTCTGCATTCCCACCAGCAGTGCACGAGTGTTCCCTTTTCTCCGCATCCTCTCCAGCACTTGTCGTTTGTTGATTTGTTGATGATAGCCATTCTGACAGGTGTGAGATGATACCTCATTGTTGTTTTGTCCAGGATTATTCTTGCATCATACAATTTTGAGTTTCCAGATGGCTAAACTCGGGATTACCATTTCCCATAGCTAGACTTTAAGGAAAGGAATGCCAGACCAATCATTTTACTTTAGATTTTCTCAGTTTTTTTCATTTGTTGAACTTTTATGTCATTAGTGATCCCCTTTGCATCTAGGATTTGTCATTTTAGAATTTTCACTGAATCTTGGATACTTTTCGTTCCCAAAGTGAATTAAGAGTTCACTTTGAATACTACTCAAGTTAATGGATATTCTTATTCTTCAGGTATCTTTGGAAGCTCCCCACATTGTTGAGGTTCCTCAGATAGATTAGTTACATCATTTGCTGAATCGTATTGTTGTAGGTGGGGGGAATGGCACCAGGTGTCTGACCTGTGGGGTCAGACCAAATTTGGGTTCAGCAACCTTAGTACTTGGGTTCTGACTAGGGAAGAATTCAGAGTCCAGATCCAAACTGCAAAAGAACATTTATTTGGTAAATCACAGAGGTAGAAGAAGTAATTCCTAGAAGAAATGGGCTTAGGGAACAAGTTAGAGAGGTAAAGGAAGGGCCCTTGAGGTTTGGGAATGAGGAAGCCAATGGTAACGTGGCTGGGGTAGGGAGGGGGAATGGAAAGAGAAAGGCATGGGTGTACTCCCCAGAAGAAAGCGCCCCAAGCCTTTCTTTTATCTCAAGAATGTGTTTATGTAGATGAGCTCTTTAAAGGTTCTATCCCATTATTAGGGTGGGGGGGGGATTACCCACTAACCTAATTTACAAATTCTTGTTGAGAAGTTTGGGAAATAATTGTTACTTCTCCCAGATAACAGTGCACTTCAAGAGAAGTTCTCAATATCTTAATCCAAAAGATAGACTCCAATGGTGGGAATTTTGGACTAGTTTGGACTAGCATTTTGGATTAGTTTGAAGCACCCTCAGATCCTACCATATAAGTGCCTCCCCTCTCCCCCACACACACTTGGACTAGTCCTACCTGGGTGAGCTAACAAGCTACTCACCCAGTCCTTTGTGCATAGGTGCCTTCTTCCTTCTGAAGTTCAGGAAACACAGCTGAAGATTGACCTCATGTCCAGTTGGCACAAAGAACACTCCCCAGAAGTCAGCTTTTGATGAGCTAACAGCACACTTTTGCCTGGTCTGGAGTGCCTGCCACCCGCCACCCATAGGGTCTCTCTTCCCAAAACTCTAGGTAACTGGAAATTCCTCTTCCCCCCCTGAGCTGCTCTGGGATTCTTGTCAGGTAGAACCAAGAGGGAGCTGACTATTCAGATTTGTCACAGTGGGAAAACAGAAATCACAGGGCAGACATGCTCTGTGCTGACCAAGGTGTCAGTCCCTGGCAGATCCACTGAGGCTCCTAATTAGACCCTAGGAACAGAAAGACGGAGGAAGTTCATTTAAAAGCTAATGAAGCCCAGAAGGGAGAGTGGCTTTCTCTAGGAATGCCTTATGCCTGGCATTGAGCTGGAGACAAGTTGGGAAAAGGGAGTGAGCTCATTGCAGGCGGGGTTGGAGCACTGGGAGGGAGACTAGGAGGTTCATTTAACACTTTATTCATGCCATCTCTCTCAGATTGTCAGGTACACAGGGTGAGAGCCAACTCCTCTCCCTGCAAGCCTTTTGGAAGGAAAGAGCTATCCTGTACTTGTTGGCCCTTAGGCCTGAGCGTTTGATAGGTCCCCTAAGCTTTTCTCACAGAACTCCCTCCCATCCCTGGTCTCTCCTACCCAGCCCATAGCCAGATCTACTGTTCCCCAGTCCCCTCCTTTCCTGGTGAATGATCCAAAGCTTAATTATGCTTCCTGCATTCCCCTGTTCCCCTTCCTGTAAAACTGCCTGGCTAATTTAGCTCTTTGGCCTGGATTTGCCACTTGGGAAGCATATCTCCCCACCCCCCCACCCCCCCACACACACTTTTTATTGTCTTTATTTTCTGAAATCTGTTTACCTTCTCCAAGTCTTCGAAATTGAAAATGAAATTAGAACTGTAAAACACACCATGTCAATGGCTGTAATGAAACTAAATCTCTGTTCAAAATGCTTATTAATATTGTATCCCAAATGTTCTGTTTTGTGTGTTGAAGCTTTTAACAGTAGCAACAAGCTATTGGAGAAATAAGTATCAAATATAAATCAAGTTACACCAACCATGGGTCCTATTCAAAATGGCTGATAGTGTAACTGAAATGTAGTTTTGGCTACCTGCTGCAATGAAAACCAAACTCATGAAACAGGTGCTAGTGAAAAAGGAAAGAGGTTTATACAGATGCTGTGACCTAAAAGGATGGTGGACTCCTGTGTCAAAGGCCAACTCCCCCTTCTACTCAAGCCCATGGTTCTTATAGGGATATGGAGGGGAGAGATTTTGTTTCTATCCAATTACCTTGTTAGCTTTTGGCATGCTTGGTCCCTATCCATTCATCTTTCCAGCTTTCGATGCACTCAGTGTAAGAACCTCTCCCTACTCTGTCTTCACCGATGGAGGAACTTCCTGGTGCTCCCTGTCTACAATATCAGTGTCAGGGGCAGGTGTTGGGGTCCAACCCCAGTAGGTCCAGGGGTCCCCAAAGGTGTGGATGGAGTCGGTGAAGAAGGAATGACACAGAGACAATGTTCAGTTGATCAGCAGCCTAGCCAGGATCTCTAGCCAGGATCTCCAGCCAAGTTCTGGTTAGGATCTCCAGCCAGGTTCTGTGTCCATGTCCCTGACTTCAGGGAAAAATCCCTACCTGGAGAAACAACCTTTCCCAGAGAGGTGACCTTGGTTAAAACACATAGTGCCGAGAAGGTGAGCAAACATATTAAAAACAGTATGCCATATACGCCAGGTCCCTTGAAACATATGCTGTGCAGATGTTTCTTCCCTGCAGCGACTGTGTCAAGCAGCAAGGATGGACCGGCTCCCAGCAGGCAGGGGTTATAAGACCCGCCATCAGGAAGCCTGGACATGCTGCAAATCTCATCCTGCCTCCTGACATTGGACACAGCACCCACACATCTGGAGGAGCCAGTTGGATTCCATGGGGCACCCCTGGATCCCAGAGCACCTGTTTCTTCTGCATAGCCCCTGCATGACCTGCCTCTCCAAAGTTGCCAGCCAGGCTCATGCTCACCCTGCCACTGGCCACCTGCACTCCAAACGATTGTTTCACCCTCAAAATTCTGGACCCTTGTAATCTTACAAGGGTAAATGGATGGTGGTTTCATAGTCTGTAGTTTCTTCCTGCTGTCAAGGGGTGTAGTCTTTACTATCCCTGGGTTCAGAGATACTTGATATCTACTAAAGAAAGAAAGGGGTCAAGAATTGAGGGAAGCTTTTACATGAAGGAGAAGGATTGCTTGTCTTCAGAAGGTGGCATACGTAGTTGTTTAGAGGATAGCACTGCTGAACAAGTGAAGCTGGTAGACTGCTTCACATTTCAAGAGGAAGTGTTGCATATGGGCTTTCAAAGTGAGACCTATTGTATAGACCAGCAATCAAGTATTTAGTGATGGGTATGCTTAGTAGTACAGGTGAAATTATATGAAATCAGAAACTGGAGAGAATAAAGGGTCCCCATGATCTAATCCTGAGCAGAGCTTAGAGTGGCACACCCAACAGGAGGATAAGTTTGCTGAGGAAGCCACCATCTGGGAAATACAGACGAAAGCATTATTGGTCTAAGCATGGGTATAAAGTAAAGCAATTGTCAAAGATAATAATAAAATAATAATTCCCTTGTCACTTAACTTTGGGAGGCACTGTCCATTTCCAAAAAAAGTAATTTTAAATCTTTCTCAGATGTACATATCCAGCTTTCCCTTGCAGTATCAATAACAGCAGAAAGATTCAAGGCTTCCTCAGACAGTGCCTACTTTGTGTGGTGGATGCAAGGCTTGATTTATGTGAACTTTAGGGAAGAGTATGTTGTAAGAAAGATGTCAAGGAGACCAGTCCATTGCTGGGCCAACTGCTTCTCAGGACATTGAGTCTTTCAGGTCTTTAGTAAATCTCAGTCTCCCGACTGGAATGGGTGTAAGGGCTCATCAGATGGGTCGATAGATATGCAATGAGAAAACTTGTACACAGTAGTTACTGTTTGCCTTAAATGTTATACATATTGTTTGATTTTTAAATTCATGCTCTAAATCTAAATGGGGTGTCCCTAAAACAGAAAGTAGGTTTTCAAAATAAAGTATTCCAAAAGGGCTTAATTTAAGCCCTGTTTAGGGAGTTATGCTCTTCCAGAGAAGGCAATATGGAGTGGCAGGTCCCATTTCAAATGTGCTTTCTGGCATATTTTTGCCAGGGTCTTCTTTATTGTGTGGTTAATTTTCTCAGCCTTCCCTGTAGATAGGGGTCTCTAGGATGCATATAGTTTCCATTGAATCTGTAGTGCTTCTCCTATCTTTTGGGAGATTTCTGAAGTGAATGACAGCCTATTGTCTCTTTGAATGCTGTAAGGAAGCCCAAAACTAGGGACTCTTCCTTTTTAAAAAAATCACTTCGCCAACTTAAAAAATATGTTTTTATTGATTTCTTTTTTAGAGAGAGAGAGAAACATCGATGTGAGAGAGAAACATTGATGAGCTGTCTCCCACATGCACCGCGACTGGGGATTGATCCTGCAACCTGGGCATGTGCCCTGACTGGGAATAGTACAGGTGACCTTCAGAGCATAGGAGGACACTCATTCAATGGAGCCACACTGGCTAGGGTGGGATTCTTTTTTTGAGTAGAAGTTTTGCTACCTCAGTTATCTTCTCAGTTCTAGTGGGTACGCCTCTACCAATCCAGAAATGGTGTCCACAAAAACTACTAATATAGTTTCTTGTGGTTTTAGACATCTATATAAAATTAACTTGCTAGTCCTCAAATGGGCATATCCTTTTATATTGTACTCCGTTTATTGTTGGGGCATGTTCTGTCTTAGGATTATTTTTGGCAAATATCTAACAGGCTTCGATAATCTTTTTTTTATTTTTTTTAATTTTATTTTTTATT
>NW_006285796.1:0-395 GCF_000327345.1 Myotis davidii
TGAAGTAACAATCCAATCTATGAAGTAACAATCGTTCTATGAAGTCATAATACAGTCTATGATGTATCAATACAGTCTATGAAGTCACAATCCAGTCTATGAACTAACAATCCTCTCTATGAAATCACAATCCAGTCTATGAAGTAACAATCCTCTCTATGAATTCACAATACTGTCCATGATGTAACAATACACTCTATGAAGTTAAAATCCTGTATATGAAGTAACAATCCTCTCTATGAAGTCACAATCCTGTCTATGAGGTATCAACACGTTATATAAATTAAAAATCAAGTCTATGAAATAACAATCCTGTCTATGAAGTAACAATACAGTCTATGAAGTTAAAATTCTCTATGAATTCACAATCCTGTCTATGATATAACAGTACAGTC
>NW_006285797.1:0-3183 GCF_000327345.1 Myotis davidii
CGCCGCCATCTTCTTTCTCCTGGATGCCTTTTATTTCTTCTTCTTGATGATCACTGTAGCTAGGACTCCCAGTACTATATTGAATAAGAGTGGTGAAAGCAGGCTTCCCTGTCTTGTTCCTGTTCTTAGGGGAAATAGTTTTAATTTTTGCCCATTGAGTATGATGGCTGTAGGTTTGTCTTATTGGCCTTTATCATGTTGAGATAATGCTCCCTCTATTCCCACTTTGCTGAGAGTTTTTATCAAAAACTAGAGGCCTGGCGCATGGATTCATGCATGAGTGGGGTCCCTCAGCCTGGCCTGCGTCCTCTCACAATCTGGGACCCCTCAGGGGATGTAGCCCTGATGAAGCAGCAGGCAGCCAGGGAGGAGCCCCAGTCAGGGCTGGGCACAGCTCTGCTGCTGCTCATCCCAGCCTGCTGCGCTTGCTGCCACCACCACTTGGTAGCACTGCTGTGGCGGCGGGAGAGGCTCAGGCCAACCGTGAGTCCAGCTTCTGGCTGACCGGTGCTCCCACTGTGGGAGTGCACTGACCACCATAGGGCAGCCCCTGCATTGAGCGTCTGCCCCCTGGTGGTCATTGGGCGTCATAGCAACCGCTCATTCTGGTCATTCGGTCATAAAGGTGGCTTAGGCTTTTATATACTAGTATATAGATGGGTGTTGGATTTTGTTGAATGCTTTTTCTGGGTCTATTGATATCATCATGTAATTTTTGTCTTTCAATTTGTTTATGTGATGTATCACATTTACTGATTTGCAAATATTGTACCAGCATTGATGTTTCTCTCTCTCTCCTTCTCCCTTCCTCTCTGAAATCAACAAAAATATTTTTTTGAAAAATAAGTAAAATCTGACTGTAAAACCTGAAATGTTTAATGATCCCTTCCTGGGGACTATGTCTTTTTGTAAGATCCTTCATATAACCTTGGTGGATCATGACCATTACAGAGAGTCACTCAGGCAGGATCTGATGCCCAACCACACAGAGCACTTAAAGAGACTCTGGAAACAAAGTAAACTGGAATAGGGGTACACAGGCCCTGGGCCCACACACTAAAAAATTACAGTCAACCAGTGGGTTTTGTTAGATTTCCATGCAAGTGCAGTCCCAAATTTTGACATTTCAGCAATATGAATTTTAAGAAGATCAAAGTGACCACATTCTACAAACTTGAAGTTGACTAAAGGTACTGCTAAGGTTCACCAGCCTTGTCAGGAACTGCAGGTCAGAAGTGCCCTGAGTGGAAGGACACAGAAAGGTCCAAAGGACTGTCTGATGTGACGGAGGACATTAGACAGCTGAGAGAGATGACAAACAGCAGCAAACAAGAAAGACCCTGCCGGTCTTATCACTGATCCTCAGTGTCATCTTGGAAAAGCTAAAAGCAGCAAAGCAGCAAGGTGAAGGGGGAGAGCAAGCATTAGCACAAATCAAAAACAAAAATAAAACACCCCTCTCCCCCTGATTTCATTTTCCAAGCTCAATCTGAGCTATGGAGAAAGAATTGAATTAATTCAAATTGAATGGGATTTCATAATACCTGAGTGATAACATTTCATGTGACCTGAAAATGGTCAAAAAGCTAAGGAATTTGCCCGGGATATCACCAGGGATGAGAATAAAAGATCCCACAGAGCATGTCTAAAGGGCAAACATAGGGGAAAAAGTCAAGCTACTTTCTGAGTGCCTCCTATCAAGTCCAGCCCTTTCAATAAATCTTTTCCAAGTCCTTACATCTTTCCCATGATCTTTAATAGTATGCCATCCTGTGCTCTTCCTAAAGCAATCTTTGCTCATGCTAAAAATGTCTTCCTCTGATGTCCCATGTCACCTACTCTGAAATGTTTTGAAGAGATCTAAAGGGGTGGGGGGAAATAGGCTTAACAGTTGTTCATACAGAAAATAATACAATAATTAATAAATAATAATACAAGAATAAAGTTTGTGTTTTGCATACTCACAACTGTAAACCTACTTTTGCCCATCCCTATATTTACTCAAAATATTGTTGTTTTAGAAATCTATGGGTTCTTTTAGTCAGGTGGTGGACCATTGCAATCCAAGTGTTTACACCTCACGAATCAGCCCATTCTGCTTTCTTTTTTTTTCCTTTTTTCTTTTAAATATGTTTCTATTGATTTTAGAGAGAGAGGAAGAGAGAGGGATAGAGAGATAGAAATATTGATGAGAGAGACACATCGATTGGCTACCTCCCGCACACCGCCCCACCTCCCCCACCACCACCACCAGAGATTGAGCCCGCAACCTGGGCATGTGCCCTGACCTGGAATTGAACCTGGAAACCTCTTGGGTCATAGGTCAATGCTCAACCACTGAACCACACCAGCCAGGCCATTCTGCTTTTTCCTCAGATTGCATTGGCCTGGTTTCAGTCAATGCCATGTTGTGAAACAGTGGTAAATATTAAGTAATTTCTCTAGGAGTCCTTTTTATAACAAATAAGGTCATGAAAGTGAGGTCATGAGTGAAACTTATATGATTTGGAAGTTACGGGAATCATTAGCTATTATTCCTCTGAGAACTATCCCTTCTGAAACTGCCTCTCATGCTGACCAGCCCTGAAGCTATTGGCCAGAACCCAGTAAATGAGTTGTCCAAGAAAAGGGGTGTTGGTGTTTTTTCTTAATTAACCTATATTGATTAGCAAAGTCTCCTAAAGATGATTCACTGTCAGAATGACTGTGAGTCACTGGAAAACCTGGACTTTTCCCAAATTCTACCTCAGAGTGAAGAATAGTGGAAATGTTCTGCAGTTAATTTAGGAACGATAAAGATGACTTACTGAACCAGAGTTCTTTCAAGCCCTCTGTGTAGCTTCTACCTGTGTCCACAGGCAGACCTACTCACATCTAAAAGGCATCAAAACTTTCAGTATTCTGCTTAAGCTGTAACAATTTAATGTACAAAATCATCATAAGTCAGCAATAAAAGGTATTGACTAAGCATTGAAACAGTAGATAAAATGTGCTAACATCAAACTTTCATGAAAATAAATTATTGAGTGGAAAAAGTATATTGTGGCCGAGCCGGTGTGGCTCAGTGGTTGAGTGTCTCGACCCATGCACCAAGAAGTCACAGGTTCAATTCCAGTTAGGCACATGCCTGGGTTTTGGCTTGATCCCAGTAGGGGGCATGCAGGAGGCAGCTGATTGATGGTT
>NW_006285797.1:4497-6261 GCF_000327345.1 Myotis davidii
AACATTTAGGCACATGCCTGGGTTTTGGCTTGATCCCAGTAGGGGGCATGCAGGAGGCAGCTGATTGATGGTTATGTTTCTGTTTCATGTTGATGCTAATCTCTCTCCCTCTCCTTTCCATTCTCTCTAAAATCAATAAAAACATGTTTTTTAAGAAGTATATCATGCAAAGTTTATCTATAACATGGTTTCATTTATGTGAGTAAATCAGATACTACTAGATATGCACATACAGTCATTGTATATGCATTGAAAAACTAAAGCCTGGCTCTCTATTAACAGGGGTTCCTGGGAATTAAGAGAGAAGAAAGCACAATGAAATTTCACCTTTTTATCTTACACTCTTCTGTACTGTGTAAATGTCTTATAATGAATATGTATTACTTTAGTAAGTCCTACAAGAACAATTTCAAAAGGACACTCACTTTTTAAACCTGTATTTTTTTAATTAAAATTTATTGGAGTGATATTAGTCAACATGAGCATATAGGTTTCATGTGTGGATTACTATGTTATAGGACCATGTACCCACCACCCAAAGTCAAGTCTTTTCCTGTCACCTCATATTAAGACCCCTTCCTCCCCCCTCCCCTCCCTCCCTCTGACATCTACCACATTGCTGTCTGTGTTCATAAGTTTGTTTTATATTCTACATATGAGTGAAATCATATAGTTCTTAGCTTTTTCTGTCTGACTTATTTCACTTCACATAATGTTCTCAAGGTGCATCCATATTGTTGTAAATGACACTGTGTCATCCTTTCTTATGGCCGTGTAGTACTCCAGTGTGTACATGTACCACATCTTCTTTATCCAGTCCTCTATCACAGGGCACTTTGGCTGTTTCCAAGTCTTGGCCACCGTGAATAATGCTGCAATGAACATAGGGATGCATATATCTTTGCATATAAATGATTTGGAATTTTTTGGGTGTATACCCAGGAGTGGGGTTGTTGGGTCATGTGATAGCTCTATTTTTAATTTTTTGAGGAATCACCAGACTGCTTTCCCATAGTGGTTGTACCAGTCTACATTCCCATTACTGTAGTTTTAATTTGCATTTCCCTAATTGCCAGTGAGGTTGAACATCTGGCATATATGTATTATCTATTAGCTGTTTATATGTCTTCTTGGAAGAGGTATATTTTCAGGTTCTCTGCCCACTTTTTGATTGGATTGTTTATTTGTTTGATGTTGAGTTTTATCAATTCTTAATATATTTTGGAAATTAAACCTTTGCCAGAGCTCCTGTTTGCAAATATCATCTCCCATCTGGTTGGCTGACTGCGTGTTTCGTTGTCCATTTCTTTTGCTGTGAAGAAGCTCTTCAGTTTGATATAGTCCCATTCATTTATTTTTGCCTTTACCTCCCTTGCCTTTAGGGTCAAGTCCATGAAATGTTCTATATCACCCAGGTTCATAAGTTTGGTACCTATATTTTTTCTATGTGATTTATAGTTTTGCATCATAGGTTTAGGTCTTTGATCCATTTTGAATTAATTTTTTTACATGGGGACAAACTGAAATCCAGTTTCATTTGTTTGCATGTGGCTTTCCAGTTTTCTCAGCACCATTTATTAAAGAGACTATCTTTACTCCAATATGCATTTCTGGCTCCTTTGTCGAAAATTATCTGTCCATTTATGTGTGGTCACTTTCACCACTCTTGTTTGACATAGTACTGGAAGTGCTAGCCATAGTGATCAGACAAGAAGAAATATAAGGCATCCAAATTGGAAAAGAAGAAGTAAAATTGTCCTTTTT
>NW_006285797.1:7452-15115 GCF_000327345.1 Myotis davidii
AGAACTTAGAAGACAGAACCTACACAGAACCTAGAGACAGAAGAACTTCGCTGGAGAGAACATGGCAAAAGATCCTGGACAGAACCTGGCTACAGAACCTCTACCGAACCTGGCTGGAGAACCTAGCGAGAGAACATGGCTACAGAACCTGGCTGGAGAACCTGGAGAACTTGGCTGGAGAACCTAGCAAGAGAACATGGTAACAGAACCTGGCTGGAGATCCTGACCAGAACTTGGCTAAAGATCCTGGCTAGGCTGCTGATCAACTGAACGCTGTCTCCATGTCATTCTTTCTTCGCCGACTCCGTCCACACCTTTGGGGACCCCTGGACCTGCTGGGGTTGGACCCCGGCATCAGAATGGTTATCATCAACAAATCCACAAATCACAAGTGCTGGCGAGGATGTGGAGAAAAAGGAATCCTCTTGCACTATGGTGAAAATGCAGACGGGTGCAGCCACTGTGGAAAACAGTATGGCATTTCCTCAAAAAATTAAAAATGGAACTTCCATTTGACTCAGTAATCCCACTTCTAGGAATATATCCCAAGAAACCAGAAATACCAATCAGAAAGGATATATGCACCCCTATGTTCATAGCAGCACAATTTACAATAGCTAAGATTTGGAGACAGCCTAAGTGCCCATCAGTAGATGGGTAGATTAGAAAACTGTGGTACATCTACACAATGGAATACTACGCTGCTGTAAAAAAGAAGGAATTCTTACCATTTGCAACAGCATGGATGGAACTGGAGAGCATTATGCTAAGTGAAATAAGCCAGTCAGAGAAAGATAAATATCACAAGATCTCACTCATTTGTGGAATATAATGAACAACATAAACTGATGGAAAAAAAAAACAGAACCAAAGTCATAGAAGCATGGATTAGACTGTCCAACCTATGAGGGAAGGAAGGGGTAAGAGATCAACCAAAGGACTTGTATGCATGCATATGAGCATAACCAATGAACACAGACAGGAGTGGGGATGGGGGCATGTGCTGGGGGTTGGGGTGGTCGGGGAGAGGTCAATGGGGAAAAAATGAGACTTATTTAATACATTAAACAATAAAGAACTTAAATTTTTTAAAAATGACATTGGGATTTTTATGGGGCTTGCATTAAATCTGTATATTGCTTTGGGTAAAATGGCCATTTTAACTATGTTGATTCTTCCAATCCATGAACACAGGATATTTTTCCATTTCATTGTCTTTTTCAATCTCTTTTAATAATGGTCTGTGATTTTCAGCATATAGGTCTTTCACATTCTTTGTTAAGTTTATTCCTAGGTATTTTATTCTTTTGATTGAGATTGCAAAAGGAATTGTTTTCTCCATTTCTTTTTCTGAAGTTTTGTTATTGGTAAACAGAAAGGCAATGGATTTTTACACATCAATTTTATATCCTGCAACTTGACTACACAGTGGGGCCTTGACTTACGAGTGTCCTGACTAACGAGTTTTTCGAGATATGAGCCGTCTCTCGGCCGATTTTTTGCTTTGAGTTGCGAGCTAAAATTTGGGTTACGAGCCAGCTTCAGATACCCCACCGCTAGTTGGCACAGCGAACGTCACAGTGAATGCCACAACATCAGCCCAGCATCACGTGTCTCACTCGTTCACTTTTGATTTGACATACGAGTAATTTGAGTTACAATCTCCATCATGGAACGAATTAAACTCGTAAGTCAAGTATTTGATTATTGTTTCCAGTTTTTTGGGGTAGAGTCTTTAGGGTTTTCTATATATAGCATCATGTCGTCTGCAAAAAGTGACAGTTTGACTTCTTCCTTCCTATTTGGATGCCTTTTTTTCTTTTTCTTGCCTTATTGTTCTGGCTAGCACTTCTAGTACTGTGTTGAATAAGAGTGGTGAGAGTGGACATCCTTGTCTTGTTCCTGATCTTAGGGGAAAAGCTTTCAGTTTTTCACCATTGAGTATGACATTAGCTGAGGCTTTATCATTTATGGCCTTTACTATGTTGAGATACTTTCCTTCTCCTATTTTATTGAGCATTTTAATCATAAGTGGATGTTGTATCTTATCAAATGCTTTTTCTGCATCTGTTGACAAGATCATATGATTGTTAGCCTTTCTTTTGTTAATGTGGTGTATTATGTTGATTCATTTGCAATTGTTGAACCATCCTTGTGCCCTTGGAATGAATCCCACTTGATCATGATGTATTATTTTTTTTGATGTACTATTGTATTCAATTAGCTAATATTTTGGTTAGGATTTTTACGTCTGTATTCATCAGGGATATTGACCTGTAGTTTTCTTTTTGTGTGTTATCTTTGCCAGGTTTTAGTATCGGGGTTATATTGGCTTCCTAGAATGTGTTAGGAAGCCTCTTCAATTTTTTGGAAGAGTTTGCAAAGAATAGGCTTTAATTCTTCCTTGATCATTTGGTAGAATCCACTGGTGAAGCCATCTGGTCCCGGACTTTGTTTTGGGGGAGGTTTTTGATGGTTGTTTCAATTTCCTCACTGCTGCTCGGTCTATTTAGATTTTCCAGTTCTTCATGATTTAGTCTAGGAAGGTTCTATATTTCTAGGAACCTACCCATTTATTCTAGATTACTGAATTTGGTGGCATAAAGGCTTTCATAATAATTTAGTATGAGCCTTTGTATATCTCTGATGTCTGTGGGGATTTCTCCTCTCATTTCTGATTTTGTTTATTTGGTTCTTTTCCCTTTTTTCCTCAGTGAGTCTAGCCAGGGGTTTGTCTATTTTATTAATCTTTTCAAAGAACCAGCTCTTTGTTTTATTGTTATTTTTGTATACTCTTTTTGTTCTCTATTTCATTTAATTCTGCTCTAATTTTTATTATTTCCTTTCTTCTGCTAATTTTGGGTTGCTTTTGTTCTTCTTTCTCTAGTCTTTTAAGGTGGATGTTAGGTTGTTTACTTGGAATTTCTCTTGTTTTTTGAGATAGGCCAGTAATGATATAAACTTCCCTAGAGGTTTTTGGTGTGTTTTTTTTAATATATTTTATTGATTTTTTACAGTGAGGAAGGGAGAAGGATAGAGAGTTGGAAACATTGATGAGAGAGCAACATCGATCAGCTGCCTCCTGCACACCCCCCACTGGGGATGTGCCCGCAACTGAGGCACATGCCCTTGGCCAGAATCGAACCTGGGACCCTTGAGTCGGCAGGCCAATGCTCTATCCACTGAGCCAAGCCGGTTAGGGCCCCAAGAGGTTTTGACATGTTGTGTTATCATTCTTGTTTGTCTCTATATATCTTTTGATCTCACCTTTTATTTCTTCTTTGACCCAGTCATTTTTTAGTAATATGTTGTTTAATTTCCACATATTTGTAGGTGTGTTGTTGTTGTTTTTTTACCTCCTTTTTGCAATTGATTTCTAATTTTAAGGCATCATGGTCAGAAAATATGCTTGGAATAATTTCAGTATTTTTGAATTTGTTGATGACTGTTCTGTGACCCAACATATGGTCTGTCCTTGAGAACGTTCTATGTGAGCTGCAGAAGAATGTGTAATCTAATGTTCTGGGATGAAATGTTCTGTAAATGTTGATTATATACTTTTGGTCTGGAGTTTCATTTAAGGCCAATATTTATTGATTTTTGGGGGATTTGGTTGATCTGTCTAGAGCTGTCAATGGCGTATTAAGGTCTCCGACTATAATTGTGTTTGACCTGTTTCTCCCTTTAGATCTGTGAGTAGCTGTTTAATATATTTCAGTGCTCCCTGGTTGCGTGCATATATATTAAAAAGTATTATGTTTTCTTGATGTAGTGTTTTCTTATCATTATAAAGTGTGCATCTTTGTCTCTTGTTATCTTTGTTTTCTTGAGATCTATTTTGTCAGATATAAGTATGGTTACACCTGCTGTTTTGTGGATGTTATTTGCTTGGAGAATCATTTTCCATCCTTTTACTTTGAATCTACCTTTGTCTGTGCTTTTTATGTGTGTCTCTTGTAGGCAGCATATGATAGAGTTTTGTTTCTTGACCCACTCTGCTAATCTGTGCCTCTTTACTGGTGAATTTAGACCATTTACATTTAGGTTAATTATTGATGTATGAGGATTTCCAATAGCCATTTTATCTTTTGTTTTCTGTTAACTCTGTGCTTCCATTGGTTCTCTTCCTTTATGCTTCTATCTGTTGTTTTTGTTTGGTGGTATTCCATACATATTTCTTCTGTTTCTTCTTTTTTTAAGCTATATGTCTTGTTTGGGGGATTTTTGTGTGTGGTTGCCATTAGTTTTATAAAAAGCAAAGTTGCATACATACCATGGTTTTTTCCCTTTTGAGTGCATCTGATCTTCATCTTCCTTTACCTATTCATACCTGTCCCTCTTCCCTTTGTATGTTTTTGTTGTCACAAATTATCCCTCTTATGCTACAAGTTTTTTGGCAATCCTACTGGTAGTGTTATGACCTTATGTTCTTTGTTTCTGGTAGAATAACTCCCTCCTGCAATAGAGGTTTTCTGGTGATAAAATCCCTCAGCTTCTGTATGTCTGAGAATGTTCTTATTTCTCCTTCATATTTAAAGGATAATTTTGCTGGATATAATATGTGTGGCTGGTAATTTCTCTCTTTCAGATATTTGAATATTTGGTTCCACTCTCTTCTGGTTTGTAGAGTTTCTGCTGATAAGTCAGGTGAAATTTTTATGGGTTTTCCTTTATAGGTTACTTCCTTCTTTTCCCTGGATGCTTTGAGGATTTTTTCTTTGTCACTAATTTTTGATAGCTTCATTACCAAGTGCCTTGGAGAGGGCCTCTTTGAATTGAGGTCACTAGGTGTTTTGTTTGCTTCTTAGATTCGAGGATCTAGTTCTTTCCATATATTTGGGAAGTTCTCATCCACTATTTGTTTTAATAGACTCTCCATTCCATACTCTCTCTTCCTCCTCCATTATGCCTTATGATTCTGGAGTTATTTTATTTTTTTATGGAATCAGAGAGATCTCATAGGGCTATTTTGTATTTCTTTTTTTCAGGTCTCTCTCTTCTTCCCTCTGCATTATTTCTTGATTTCTATTTTCAATATCACTAGTTATTTCCTCTAACTGGTTGGTTCTATTTTCTATGCTCATCAGCTCACTCTTAATTTCTTTAATTGCCTGCTTCATTTCCACAATTTCTACTTGATCCTTTAAAATTTCAATTTCTTTGGAGAAATACTCATTTTGTTCATTGATTTGTTTTCTGAGTGCTCTGAATTGCCCGTCAGTATTTTCTCACTTCTCATTGAGTACTAGAGGCCTGGTGCATGAATTCTTTGACATTGAAAGTAAATTAATTAGAAGAAATATTTTAATATCGCTATTCGCCCTTTCTCTATAATAGAAGTGTCAACCAAATTCATGATCGACAATAATAGATGGAAACACATGCGTGCATTGGTGCCAGTGAGAGCTTTATATATATAGACTCGAGGCCCAGTGCACAAAATTCGTGCACTGGAGGGGGGGAGTCCCTCAGCCCAGATTATGAGAGGGCACAGGCTGAGGGACCCCACCAGTGCATAATTGGGGCCAGGGAGGGACACAGGAGGGCTCCAGGGCATGTCTGGCCCAGTCCCGATTGGCCAGACCCCAGCAGCAAGCTAATCTACCAGTTGGAGCATCTGCCCCTGGTGGTCATTGTCCCTCATAGTGACTGGTCAACTGTCTGCCCCCTGGTGGTGAGTGCATGTCATAGCAAGCAGTTGAGCAGCCTTAGCATATCATTAGCATATTACACTTTGATTGGTTGACCGGACAACTGGACACTTAGTATAGTAGGCTTTATTATATAGGATTAACTTGCTTAATTGCAAGTCAGTTTCCTGGGCTGAAGAAACTCCAAGGAGGCTAGTCGATAGGGAGAGGAAGACGGGCATTGCTAACGTGACATCATTACCCAGCGCCCACAGCCACTGTTTCCAGGCTGGGCTGTGGGCTGCATTTTGCACCATGGGATCTCGGCAGCACTGCAATTTGATGGGCTGTCGCTCTGGGGTGGTGGTGGGGCTGTGTCCCACTTGGGGGAAGCCGAGTGTTGCTTTGTTGGTGCCAGGTCCACGGTGCTGTTTCTTTGTAAATGACCAGTGTGTGTGGCAACATCACCTGTGATTTGGTGGGTTGTTGCTTCAGGGTAACGGTGGAGCCTGTGTCCCACTTGTGAGAAGCCGAGTGTTGCTTTGTGGACGCTAGGTCCACAGTGCCGTTTCTCTGTAAATGGCCAGTGTGTGTCACGGCAGCTCCTGTATTGAGCATCTGCCCTCTGGTGGTCAGTGTGCATTATAGTGACAGGTCGGATGGTTGGAGGGACACTTAGCATATTAGCCGTTTATATATATATTTTCCCCAGAACTGCAATCTGAAATCTCTGTCTTTCAACTCTCATAATTCCATGTGTTCCAGCCTATTTTCTGGGGATTTTTCATTTTCTTTCTGGTCCATTAAGTAATAGGTGATGAAGTATTTTTATTTTAAGTCACCTCGCCTATCAATATGTAATCACTTGATACTTTCATGTTCTATGGTTACTGTGAGCATTATGTTTATGAATTGACTCCTTAAATATAAATGTTAATAAAATAGCAAGAGCTTCGTTAGAATTAAAGTTAGCAAAATCTAAATATAGTATAATCTCAGCTTTATAATAATCCCATCAAAAAGAGGTTGAAGCCATATCTGATAGTCTATGGCAAAAGGAACAAAATATGCATATAACAGATTTGTTTTTTTAAAAAAAGAAGGCATGCTGATAGTTTGCCAATAAATCTGTCCAAATTAACAGCTCCAAAAATTTTTCTTGTCTTCAAAATGATAAAAATGTAGGATCTACATCCCAAATTAAGTTTATAAAAAATATTAACTATAAAAATTTGCATAACTATTGTAAAAGAATATGAAATAACAATATCTAAGTACTATGCTTCAGTTTTAAAAAATATTTGAGTTTTTAATTTGTTCTTAATTTACTTTTTTATTTTGTTCTCTCGAACTTAAAAAAGACATTTGCATGCATTTTTACCGCAAAATCTTTTTTAAATTTTACAGTTAGGATTTTTTTTTTTTCTCAGAAAATGAAATTTTTGTATTGAGAAATACCTCAGTTTTCCTCTCATGGTCAACAAAAATAGTACAAGATTTTCACAATCTAATTATTTTTAAGGTGCTTTACTATGTTACTAAGTGATAATATCAGAGAATTAGACCAAAGTGGTTCCATCTCAATGCACTGTTGAAATACCTTCAAAATTAATTCAAGGAGAAAAGATGATATTCCCAAAGAAACAAAGATAACCTGATTGAGTTACAAAATATACCTTAGAAGAAATTTTTCTCCTGAGATTTGATATTATATTTGGTTTTAAATTCATAATTAATTTAAATATCTATAAAAATGCTAAATGGGAGAATCATGCACAAACAGAAATTTTCTGTTTATAAATCAAGATATAGTAAGAGGTAATTGGCTTCAGTTATATTGCTCATTAAAAATACCCTCAGAAAGAAGAAAAAGGCAAAGATACAAATTATGAACAACAAACATGCATCTATCAACAAGTGAATCTAAGAATCAAGTGAATAAATAATCTGGAGATCATAATAGAATCAGGGACATAGAAAGGGAATGGACTGACTATTCTTGGGGGGGAAAGGGGTGTGGGAGATGCGGGAAG
>NW_006285797.1:15166-34916 GCF_000327345.1 Myotis davidii
GTAAGAGATCAACCAAAGGACTTGTATGCATGCATATAAGCATAACCAATGGACATAAGACACTGGGGGATAGGGGAGGCTAGGGGACTGTCTAGGGTGGGGAGAAAAAATGGACACATATGTAATACCCTTTGTAATAAAAAATTAAAAATTAATAAATAAATAAATATTTTGGGGGAAAAAAATACCCTCAGAGTTAAACTTTGTACAGCAAGGGCAGAAAATCAAGAAATATTTGGGACTTGCTAAGAATGCTGTACCGTAATTTTATAATTAGTATATATACTTCACAGTATATAAAATTAAAAGCCATACATACACATTAATAATCATAGGAGGCAAGAACACTTTTTGCCTATTAAAAAGTATTTTTATACTTTTAAAAGGCATTGTATTACAGTTCATGAAAGTCAAGATTTTCCTTTTATCTGCCAGACACAATTTACAAAGAGAACTAAAAATATACTAATTAGTTTTATGTCATGATTGGTGCTATATCTGACACTTAAGTAAGGAAATAATAAAAACTTTAAAATGTAAAAGAAAATCTAAGCTCTACATTTATAGACTTAGATTAACCTAAAGGTAATTATCAGTTGAAAGGCATATACTTATTTATTAGCAAGCAAGTGGTGTAACGAGGGGTGAAGTATGTTTCATTTATTTAAGGTTGCATAAAATAAAGGTCACTATCCTGTACTTCGTACCTTCTCTAAGAACCGCATCTGATGGAAACATTAACTGAGCCTTCTAGCTCATCCTCTGCTAATAAAAGACAAAAAGGGTAATTGACCATACCTTCGCTACGCTTCCCATCGGCTAATCAGGATGATATGCAAATTAACCACCAACAAAGATGGCGGTTAATTTGCATACTAGGCTCCAAGTGGTGGAGCGAAGCCAAATGTACCCAAAGCCTGCCGAGCAACGAGGCCTCACACCCCTGGGATCAGTGGAGCAGCGAAGCCTGATGGCTGGGGGGGGGGCTCTGCCTGGAGCCCAGCCAGAGTGAAGGCCTGGGTCCCGGGTGGCAGTGGAAAACTGGTGCCAGCAGCCAAGGGAAGGGAAGGCCTATTGCACGAATCTCTTCATGCAACAGGCCTCTAGTTAATAAAAATAAAAATAAAAATACCCACCCTGGCGAGTGTGGCTCAGTTGGTTGAATATTGACCCATGAACCAAGAGGTCCCAAGTTCGATCTCTGGTCAGGGCACGTACATACCTGGGTTTCCGGCTCAATCGGCCATGCAAGAGGCAGCAATCTGTTTCACTTTCACATCAGTATTTCTCTCTCTCTCTCTCTCCCCCCGCCCCCCGTCTTCTCCTCTATCTCTCTCCTTTCCTCTCTCTCTAAAAATCAAAACATAATTTTTAAAAATACCCACTCAATACATAATGTCAAAAATCACAAATTTAGATTTTCAGCAGCCAATTAGGTTTTCATATGCGCCAAACCAAATTCTTAATTAACAAGGTTTCTGTCTTTTTAGAGGTAAATAATTGGAATAATCTCAAATAGTGTAAAATTTAAAACAAAAGGATCATTTGAAAATTACCATAATTTATTCTAGATCTCTGATTTTGGAAAGAGATAAGTCTATGGCACCTGTTTATCTGTTTCTGCTAAATATTTAATATCATAAAACTAGCTTTTGACACAATATCATGTTAAGCATAAGTTAGTCACAGATGGCTGAATTCATCTTGATATAGTTATAATCCTCCCAGACAAATGTGTATTAAAAAGCCTAGTCAACTACAATGTAAAGTTAAAGCATATTCAAACAGCTGAATAATAAAAGATAAGTTATATTATCTTTGCTTTCCTTTTTGAGAGAAAAAAGTATATAAAATTTCCCTAAAATGCTGTCTATAGTGTCTTCACAAATGTTAGGTCCTCCTAGGTTTCATTGAACTGTGATGCATGGTGGGGGCAATGACAGCACCGAGGAGGCAGGCGGAGCCCTAGGCCTGGTTAGACATGGTTAAATAGCCAGAGCACAGTCTTTCATGATCTTCATTCCACTTATGAGCTCACTTTCTTGTAAGGACCATCCACTAGTGGTGAGCTTTTAACATTTGTGTGCCTAATGCCAATTTTACTGATGACCCATGACTACAGCACCCTTTCCTAGCCAACTAAAATAAAAGGCCTGCATGCCAAAGAGCTGCAAATACAGCTCAGATCAATTTTAGGTCCCAGGGCCACAGAGGGAGAGAAAACCCCTTTCTTTGTCAATTCTTAAGAATGTACCAGCAAAGCCCTATTAAAGTAAATAGTTCTCCTTACTTTTCTTCCAGGTGGCAACTTGACCAGTGATGTAATGGATCACAGCTTCAGCTTTCCTAATGTTTTGGCTGGTTTTTATTCCAATGTAGCGCTTCACTGTAAGATTGTTTGCTATAGGACAGTACAACAAAGGTAGCAAGAGAAACTTCTCCCACTGTGCTGTGAAAGAGAATTGTGTCCACTTGCAAGGCACAAAGTATATTCAGTGTTATGAATTTTTTTTTATTGATTTTTAGAGAGAGGGACAGAGAGAGAGAAATATCCATCAGTTGCCTCCTGCACATACCCCAACCAGGGATTGAACCCACAACTTGGGTATGTGCCCTGACCAGGAATTGAATCTGCCACCTTTTGGTGTAAGGGACAATGTCTCAAACATCTGAGCCACACCAGCCAGGTCTTGTCGCTCTCTCCTGCTCTCAATCCTCAGAGCACAGCTGCCACACATAATGACTTTGGAGAAAAATAGAACTGAGCTAGAATCCCAGTCCTGGTCACAGCAGTCTAACCTTTTCAAGCACCAGTTTCCTTGGTTCTAATATAAGCCTTTAGCTTTCAGGCTGAACAAGGTTTACATAAAGCACTAGGCTCAAGATTTGCAATAGAGGGTTTGTGGAGGCTTTGTTGTTGCCACAAGGGGTGGACTTTATAGATACTGAGTCACCCTAGTACATTTTATTTCAACAGAGGTATGTATAAAACTGTCTGGCATCAAACTTTTCAAAGAGCAAGTTTTTCTTAAAACAGGAGAAGTAACGATGAACTTCATATAACTCGCTAGTTTGTAGAAAGCTGGCTTTGAAACTTAAGGACAGAGAATGGCTTTGGATCTACTACTCATTGAAAACTTTTATTTCCCCCTACATTCCTCAGAAGTTAAAACCTTAGCGAGTCCATATGCCCATACTCTCCCTACTTGCCAGTTTCAGTGAACCAGGGATTAAGAGACATGGTTCGAATCCTTAGTAGTCCCATAATCCCAGGAGATGGTTATCACTAATAGGGGCCGATAGAGGATGTGACAAGATCCAATGAGATATGAATAACTTTAAAGTAAGCATCACAACAATATGTATAAGGAACCAGTTAAGAGGCAAGCAAAACCGACTTTAAGGTTTTCTTCACTGGTTAACCCATTCTTGTACTTTGCAAAAAAAAATCTGGTGTCTGAATAACCTCCTACCAGATCAGTAAAATCAGATTTACTAAACAACATACATATTTGAAATCAAAAGGCTAATTTTGGAGGATTTGGGTTGGGTGGGTTTTTTTTTTGGGGGGGGGGGGGGGGGGATGTGCAAAAGATGACCTACCAAATTAAGTTTTGTTTACACTGTTTTTAAATAAGTTAGTTTCCAAAAGAAAAGCAGACCAAAATTAAACAAATTTTATTTAAATACAAGTCCTCTGTTTCAGAACTTTTATGATGAAAAACTTCAGAGAATAAGGATGACAAAAAAGATGCAAATTGTTGAAATTAGACAAAATGTATGGTTTTGAATTTCCACTCCTTCTTTCGCTAGAGAGAATAACAAAGTTGATTCCATTTCAAACCTATTTTTAACTCTAATCCTTGGACTTTTTAGGAAATCAAACATTACCTTCTTAATTTTGTGAAGCCATTTATATTTTTCTTCATTAATATAGGTAAGTAAAAATACCAGTTTCTCTTTTTTTTGTTGGCCTCAAGTATTAATCACATGGTAGCCACTGCTTTAAATTATGTCAATACAATGTGTAGTTTAAATTGTAAATAACTTTATATTTGAATTAACAATAGCCTCCATATGCTTTCTATTTCAAGCAAAACTGCAGTTACCTCCAAAACAAATTAGGGTTAATTACACATTTTACAAAGAGATTCACAACACGATTCTCATAAATTTCTGTAGTCTCACCATGATTAGTTGGGCGTACCAAATTTTGAGAGTGACAAGTCTTCAGAAACATACCTACAAAATGGGCTATTCGCTGCAGCTCTTCATTGGTAGTTCAAAATTCTACCCCTTCAGAACATGATTTTTATCAGAAACCTCTAATAGGTGAGGTTTTCTCTTCACCTAATGTCTGACACAGATAGCGATGCCTGTATGTATGTTCTTGGCTGAGTAAAAAAAAAGTATGAAAGTAATCAAAGTTTTAAAGAAATTCTTTTACTGAATTTCAAATCACACACACAAAATAGGTGAGAAATTCTTTTTATCATATTTAGAATCAAAATATCCCTTAAAATATTTACATTTTACAGTAAAAAGGATAGCAAAACACAAGATCATGTACAAGCTTAAGTATTCAAGTTCCTGAAGAGGCAAAAAGGAAAAGGAAACTACTGGTCTACCACAAAGCTGTCATATACATGGTAATAAATGCCTTCAGGGAGTGCAGATTAAAGCAGTAAATGTTCTCCTTGGGCTTCTGATTCTTGACCAGAAACTGCCCAATAAACTGATTAATATAATCTGATTATGAAGTTGCTTGTCTTTGTGTTGCTTCTCTAGTTTCTTTAAAAACAGTGCACATTACTCTCAAATTAGTCATAAAGAACATTCACTAGAGGCAGTAAATATATTCCAGAGTTAACTATATTTACCAATTAAGGAATAAAACTAAAATTTCTAAGCCTTTATTGCATATTAATAAAACAAATCTTTGAATATACAGCAATGTAAAACTTTAAAAAATATTCCTATAACTAGGACAGTTGGTATGAAGAAGGGACGATGAGCACTGGTACAGAGCACTCCGCACCAACACATGGAATTTATTGTTCTGCAAACCACCAATAGTAAGTCTGAAAGATGGCACAATCCTAGCAGGCAATCAAAGTTTTTAAGATGCAATATTTAACAATGACTTAAGAGTAATCTTGAAGCAGCTGGCAGATTTTACCTTTTGCTTTTAGCTCTGTCAGTGTGGTCCCTATCTTTGTGGTACCTATCTCTGTCCTTTTCTCCTTCTCTATGTTTACTTTTCTCTCGTTCTTTGTCCTTTTCATGGTCTTCACTTTTAGGTTTGTCTGGTTTCTTACCATCTCTGCTTGCTTTTCCATCTGCTCCACGATCACTGTGTGACAACCGTGGCCTCTCTTTCTCTTTGTGTCCTTCCTCCCTGCTTTTCCTGTCTCTGTCCTTGTCTTGGGATCTGTCTCTGCGTCTATGCCTTTCAGATTCTTGCTCCCATTCCTTTTCATGTCGCTCTCTCTTCACGTGGTGTGAATCACTATAAAATCTCTGGCGATCCCCTTTGCCCCTATTAAATGACCTATCCAGTTGCTGTTGGTCTTGCCTATTACCCCAAGGGTCACTATGGCGCCTTTCTGGTCTTCGAATGTCTTTAGCCTGGTAAAAATTTTGTGGGCCTACATATCTTGATGTTTGTGAAAGGGGGCCCATCATACGTTGAGGTTGGCCTGTCAGGTGAACAGGTGGCCAGGGAACTATGGGGTTTTGAGCAAAGCCAAAGCCGGGAGGGGGGAGTAATGGGGGTGGCAAATGTGGTGGAAATCCAAACATGCCTTGTGGGGGAAAATTAGGAGGCCCCGGAAATGGAAATCCAGGGGGACTAGACTTGAGATGCTGAAGGTTCGGCTGCTGTGGCCTCATGGGTGAAAAGTTTGCACTTGCTCTGGGACTGCTGCTTCTGGAGGTAAAGTTGATGCTTTTAGAAGGAAATTCTGATTGACTTGTGTTTTCAACTTCAAAATGAGATGTTGTTGCTGCCGATCCTCTTCGAAACGGGTGCACAGTTTCAATATTTTGCATTGAAATATTCTCCTCTGAGGGTTTTGCTTGTTCTGTTTGCGAAGTGTGTTTGTCTTCTGATGGCAAGTTTTGTGCAACCCCTGAATTATCACTCTGCTGAGCACTTGAGTTTTTCTCTACGGAAGACAACTTTTCCTCTACATTGGTTTGTTCTGGTACGTGCTCCTTGTGTGTCGGCCCGGGCGGGGTGTGCTTTTCTCCATTCCCGCAACTATCTCCTTCTTTGCTTTCTGAAGCAGTTACCTGCTGACTTCGTCCTGCTGCCTGCCTAGGATCCCTTTTTAGATTGATAAACTGTGGGGACTTGGCTGTGTTGGCAACAAGGTTTTCACTGCCACTCACACTACCCTCTGTGTTTCCTTTTCCTATATTCGACCTGCATGGAGAACTAGTATCTGAAGTCTGATTATCTTGCAAATTATTCTCTTGATCTTGCAGCAGCTGTCTTTTTAATGGTCTCTCTTTACTCTCCACAGCTTCCTCTTGTTTTGACTGAATGGATAAATTTGTTAGGAAAGCTTCTGTAGAAACATCTGGTGGTTTGCCTCTAAGACTAAGACTCGCCGAAGGTCCAGGAGAAATGGAGGAGGGCCCCGTTACTGGGGTTTCTTCGTCTACTGGTACTGAATTACCTGAAGATTCTGATAGATTATCTACTTTACCCTTTACCTCCTTAGCTTCGCCATCCATTGCTTCTACTTTATCTACGTTCTCTGCTTTGGGGTCAGCTTGCTCACTGATAAATGGAATTTCATTGATAGTGTTTTGTTCTGTCACTGACTGAGTCTGTTCATATACTTCACCAGTAGTGCCCAAAAGGCTCTGAAGTATGTCGTCCACAGGAAGAGGCTTATTTGCTAATTCCAGAGTGGAAGGCTGATTTTCCCAGCCAATCAATACTCCAGGAAGGAATCTTAAAGGTTTTGGTGGCTCCTGTTTGGTGACTTCCACTAAAGGTTCCACTACAGCTGGAAGGTCTTCTTGAACAGCTTGCTGAGGCTTAGTTCTCTGCTTGTGTAATACAGTTGTGAAAGAATTGAAAAAGTCATTTTCTTCCTCTGGTGCCTCCTCTGTGGAAACTTCCATTTTACTTTTTTTTTCAGGTGGCAATGTTACTGGTACACTTTCAGAGTTCTCAGTAGTATGGCTGGCACTAGCACTGTGTTGCCGCTTCAGTTTTTGGCGAATAATTAAGCCCAACAACAGATTAGGTCTATGCAGTTCAAGCCCTGTATAAAAAACATATAAATTAAGTCATTTTCAATTCCTAAAATAAAGGGTAAATTGCCCTGGCCAGGTAGCTAGTTGGGTAGAACATCATCCCAATATGCCAAGTTTGTGGGGTTGATCCCCAGTCAGGACAATAAGAATCAGCCTCTGAATACACAAATAAGTGAACAACCAATGGATCTCCCCCCCTCCCGTCTAATATCAATAAAAAATATATAGACATAGAACAAAGTGTAAATGTTTGCATCTAGCATATTACAGTCTATTAAGTGGGTGTCCTTCCCTGTCGGATCAGCTCCAGAGACCTGGATCCCAAGACAAGCAGAGTCAGTTTTTTCACTCTGGTCCCACCTCCCACTTTGTTTTATTCACTCTATTAAAATATATACCTACCAGGTCCATCAAAAGGCACGAGAGGGTGTGGAATTTTATCTGTGGCACCCAAAGGAATAAGATACATGTCTTTAACCTGCTTCATATTGTTAGCAGCTACTCCATAGCGTTTTCTGCTACTGAAGTATGCAAACAGCAAAGTATAAGAAATTTGATCTTCTTCAGTTACAGGTGTGAAGCGAACCACACAAATTTCCTGTTCAAGAAAATAAATGGTTGTTTAAAATAATAACCTAAATGATAGCTTGGTTTTAAATACCACTTCTCAGCCAGTTGAGTTGTATAATGATGATTACCAAATACCGTGATATACCAACTTAAATGTAGAGAAGAATATTAACTCTTGGGAAAAGGTCCTTGTTGACCCATTGATGGACTTACTAAAGGCATCCCATAAGAAATTACATCCCACGATAATGTGTTCAAAATGACACACTTCTCAGTGGCAGAGATTTTTAAACCCAAATCTTTCGATATCAATACTATATCCTTATTTCCAATGTTACCACCTCCACTGAGGGCTGCCTGTATTCTCAGCATACAGCAAATTAATAGCACCTACCATCACCACCTTACCATGTACACATACCCACAAATTCACTGATAATCCAATCTACAGGGACTGATTTAGGAATAAAGGGACTGGGTGAAAAGACCTCAAATGCACATAGGCCATATATTTTGGAAAATCATTTGGTTTACTCAGGTACCAATGTGCTTGCCTCTGGGTTCTTGGCTTTGTTTCAGAGAAGAGAGTCCCAATTTGGTAGTGTAAAAAAAAAGGGGGGGGGGATTCTTTTTCATGAAGGTATACTGTCAAAATGGGGAAAGCTAGATCTGTTACAAGCTTAAATTGATGCAGATCCTATAGAAAACATGTGAATGAGTTGAACTATGGCTCTACCTCTTATTAAAAGTCTATCATCTAAACTCTTCTTTTAGAGGTAACAACTAGTATAATGTTTTAGTCAGTTCAAGATGGAGACGTAACATACAGCGTTTGGCAGTAATATATGAATAGATCAAGAGGGATTCCCAAAATGTGTAAGAGTAATACTACTACCCAATACTTTCCCATGACTTTTGCTGTCATGAAAAAGTGACAGCAAAAAAAAGTAAATTTTTTTAGAGCTTCAAAGTTCAAATGTATTCTAATACTATCAGTTTCAATTCTAAAATCTATATTGGAAAATATTCTTTTTAGCTTCAGATCCATTTTGGATTACTTCTAATCTTACTAGAGACTTCTAATCTTAAGAGAGATAAAAAAAATTGTTTGCTTACTCAAAATTTATTTTTTAAATGTCTATAATATGCTATGTATTATCATCCTTGGAGGGAGAAACAACTTCTTCTAATGATTAATTTTTCCTTTTTAGTACTGTTCTATGAATTAAAGAAATGATAAAAAATAGAAATTATTGTTAAGTGGCTACTAATGATCTCCTAGTACCTATTCCCCTCTTTTCCTCCTATTACAAAGAGAAGCCCTTAACTTTTAGCTAGCACATGGCCAACCAATACTACATTTCCAGCCTTCTTAGCAGCTATGTGACGAAATCTTACCAATGGAAGGTAGAGGAAGTGAAATGATACTTGCAATTTCTAGGTCTGGACAGGCACTGGCCAGTGTGGCTCAGTTGGTTGGGTGTTGCCCCGTGCACTGAGAGGTTACTGGTTCAAATTCTTCATCAGGGGTATATGCCCGGATTGTGG
This sequence comes from Myotis davidii, assembly GCF_000327345.1. Classification (NCBI taxonomy): domain Eukaryota; kingdom Metazoa; phylum Chordata; class Mammalia; order Chiroptera; family Vespertilionidae; genus Myotis; species Myotis davidii. Next base: position 24,557 of record NW_006285797.1, read on the forward strand.
GGGTGAGGTTGAGGTGGGGGAACAGGAGACAGCTACTCGATGTTTTGCTCTCACATCGATGTTTCTCTCTCTCTCTCTCAAAAAATCAATACAATTTTTTTTTTTTTTAAATAACTGGACAGGCATTCTTCATTTTTGTCACTGGTGCTACAGATAAGTCAGCTCTGACCATGCTTGACTGATAAGGACAACACTCTTAGAACCAGCAAAGTAACGAGAGAAGAGGCTGATCCCTGAATAATTTGTAGAACCAGAGCCGCTGAAGCACCCTGAATGAATGGCCTTCCTAACATAATAAAAAAATAAACTTTTGTATTTTTTGAGGCATTATATTTTAGGGTTTTAGCCTATGCTCTCACTAAAACAAATGTCTATAATCAAAGAAAGGTAAAATTCCAGGATGAATCTCAGTATTTACTCTAAAACATTTCTTCCAAAACATTGAGGAAGTCATTGAGAAAGCACATCAGGAGGGGAAAAAAGAACACAAAAGGAATAATGGGCTGTTCTGAGCTTTAGCAAATGGCTTTAGTTCAGTTTTGGCAACCACATTATTTAGATTTAGAATTCGTACTGGTTCCCTCCCCAGGGGACCTTGCATAAGAACTCTTAGTGGTTTACTTTCCAAATACTCAAAGTTTTCCTTACCTTGGTTCCTGATGCTTTAAGTTTTTCCACATAATCCCAAACTGTCTGAGGTGATATCCTGCCACCTACTTGAATACTATCTGGTAGATCCTGTGGTAAAAATGAAGGTGATTAATGTGTAAACATATTTATTATAATCATAGCTCATACAAATTTAGCTCTATGTCTAATTTGAAATAGTAATATAAAATAAGTAAATAAAAAGATTGTGAAACTGCATCATCAGAGAACAAGAAGGCAGACAGTAATTAGACTTTACCTCAACTGTCATTTCCCAATGAATTAGGTGGATGCCCAAAATACAGTTAAACAATCTGAGGTCATGTTCATTTTCAGAAGGAAAGAGAAATAGTGGAAAACACTGACAATCCAGGAAAAATGCAGAATATTTCAGATTAGGGGAGACTCTTTTTTTCCCTCACATACATCTGCCCACTTATTTGGTGGTAGTGGGCAGGGGTATGCCTTTATAGTATACATTTTTGCACAGAAAAGAATATCACTGTAATAACATAAGGTTCACTTTTTTTAAAGGCACAATTTTTCTGAAAACAATTACAAATAAAATCAAGAACTGCAATTAAGAATATTTAAAACTTTAATCAGAATACTATTTTTTCCATGGACTCAAAAATCAAAAAGTATAATTAATTGATATTAAATTCAATTAAGATTAAATTATTAATTGCTTTAAATATATTATTTAGGGTTGTTGTCCCAACCAAACTAAAAATATGCAGAAAGCAGAAGTGGAGTTCTAGAAAGCAATCACATAGAAAATGGCTCATCACCCTGGCCCAGTAGCTTAGTTGGTTAGAGCATCGTCCTGATATACCAAGTTTGAGAGTTTGATCCCCATTCAGGGCACACACAAAAATCGACCAATGAATGTATAAATAAGTGGAACAAACTGACGTTTCTCTCGCTCTCTCTAAATCAGTGGTTCTCAACATTCCTAATGCTGAGACCCTTTAGTATAGTTCCTCATGTTGTGGTGACCCCCAACCATAAAATTATTTTCGTTGCTACTTCATAACTGTAATTGTGCTACTGTTATGAATCGTAATGTAAATATCTGATATGCAGGATGTATTTTCATTGTTACAAACTGAACATAATTAAAGCATAGTGATTAATCACAAAAACAATATGTAATTATGTTTGTGTTTTCCAATGGTCTTAGGCGACCCCTGTGAAAGGGTTGTTCGACCCCCAAAGGGGTCGCGGCCCACAGGTTGAGAACCGTTGCTCTAAATCAATAAAATGAAAATTTAAAAAAAGAAAATGGCTCAGAAAATAGAATAATAGTTTTGTTTAAACTCTAAAGGGTTCCATAGTTCAGGACTTAATTCTCCATTTAAAGGAAGAGGGATCTTCACATTGGACTAATCAAAAACTAAGTTTCTAAACAGATATGTTCAAAAAGAAGAGCATCATGGGTCCACTTAATCTTTCTCTTATAAAAGTGACAAACCATACATAAAAATAATTATTCATTAACAAAAAACACAACCGCTAAACAAACTGATCAATATCAGATAATCAACATTACACTGAGTTAAACTAACTTCAGCCTAATACAAAGAAAAGAAAAATTTATGATAGTCTTAAAAAGAATAAACATAGCCCTGACAGGTTGGTTGGAACACTGTCCCACATACCAGAAGGCTTTGGGTTCGATTTCTGATCAGGGCACATAACTAGGTTGCAGTTCAATACCCAGTTGGGGCACGTATGGGAGGCAACCAATTGTTTATCTCTCACATTTATGTTTCTCCTTCCCATCCTCTCTCTAAAATCAAGAAAAAGCACATCCATGGGTGAGAGAAAGAACCCCTCCGCCCCCCCTCCCCCCCCAAAAAAAGAACAAGCGCCCAGCCAGAGTGGCTCAGTGGTTGAGCGTCGATCCGTGACCCAGGAGGTCTCGGTTGGATTCCCAGTCAGGGCACATGCCAAGGTTGTGGGTTTGATCCCCAGTAGAAGGGAGGTGCAGGAGGCAACCAACTGATGATTCTCTTATCACTGATGTTTCTCTCTCCCTCTCCCTTCTCTCTGAAATCAAAACGTTTTTTACAAGCATATATATGTTTAGGCTTCCTGAATTACTGAAGAAATTAAATTTCTTTTTAACTTTTGCCTTTATGATCAGTGGACTGAGAATGGAAAAGGTTAATGTCAGATATGAACATGATTAATAGAAAAATATACAGTATAGGAGCATTGATATATTTTCCTTCTTCATAAACATGAAAAAAGCAAGCTTCAGTGTTTAAAAATTATACTTTCTCATTTATCATACTATATATAATACTACAGCTGTTTATTTTCCATAAATATTGCATCATAGTCCCTATTCCCTCAGATAAAAAACCAGCTAAGCTCTTGGACCCCTTCTCTCTTGCTGCTCGAGCATGACTCCTGGCTTTCAGGGCTCTCAAGCTCCCATACACAACGAACTGATGGACTGGAATTAGTCTGATGCTATACTGGACCCAGCTTCGCCATGGAATGGAAACTCGGGACACTGGCTTTGCTTTTAGCTCTACTAAAGCCCCAGCTGCACCTTTTCCAGGACTGGTGTAAGGGAAATGGGACTTTGAAAACCAAGGGTTATAATTTCACGCAAACAAAGCTTTCTACCACATCCCCCAAAATAACAAAATAAAAAACCAGCCAAGGATACCACTACAGCAACTACGATCATTGGTCTCATAGGAGTGTCAACGAGCCCTCGAGTTTCAACTACAGTTTATATCTCACTGTCAGAAATAGGTAAGAACTGTAGTCATGAGTTGAGAAAGCAAGCAGTAGGAAAATTAGAAGGCTTGTTAACAATGAAAAATCTTCCTAAAAGCTATAATATTTAAACAAAAATTGTACTTAACAAAATCTTAAATATCCATGCAGATTCTTACATGTGGATTTAACACTTTCAGAGCACAGTTTTCTATAGTTCTAAAACTCCATTTGGGAACTCGTAATTCCATTAATTGAAGGGTCAATATCAAATATTTTTATTCTGAATAAAAATGAAATATTTTTATTTAACATTTTTATGATATTTATTATGTTGTTTCCCTGCTTACTGCTTTCAGAAACACATATGTCAAGAAAGACAGAAAAGTTCAGTTACCTCTGTCAAGTACTCAGGGGAACCAGACACTGGGTAGGCTTTGGTAACAAATTTTGCAACAGAAGGCATGTTGATAAAACCTTTCCAGATGAAGTTCAATCGAGCCAAGAATGTAGACTCAACTTCAACAGTTCCAGGCATCTCTGGACTAAAAAGATGACATTAAAAAGTTTTCAGCCTAAAGGTATGTTCATGAATAAATGTATTTTCTACACAGTCATCAATTATTTCTCTATTTTTACATGTCAAAAAAGCTAGAATATGTAAAGGCAATTGATTAAAATATATTTTCACTTTATAAAATTATACTCATATTTACATAGTCATGCTTTACAATGTCATCCTTCTTAGTTGGCTTAGATAATGTCCACAGAAGTGCAAACAATTTTCCTTTAATGACTTTTCTCCTGCCTTTTGGCATGAACATAATTAATGGCAGTTTTTTAGTCAAGTCCTCAAATATTCAAATCTCTAAATTAACTTTCCCAGTGTTGTTCTTTTATCTCAATTAATTTAGAGCATAGAGAGATAAAATTACTTTCTCAAAGGTTCCTAAAAAATATATCATTTTTCTGTTTTTGAAGACCTCCATGTGTACATTGGCAAATATTTATAATAATCGTTATAGGTTATATTAAGAGAAAATTACCGTGGAGCAGGAGAGAATGTTGACTTTGGAGACTCTTGTTTCTCTTCCTCAAAGAATTCAGAAGTCAAAATATTTGAGGTTGAAGACAATGCATCTGCTATACTTTCTGCTTCATTGTCTGAATGTTTACGAGATACTCCAACAACAACTTTCACCTTTTTTGGAGAAAGATCATCTACAGGTGGTGCCATTCGACCTAAAACCAGAGACACCAAAATAAGCTATATTTGTGAACTGAAATTTGTGTAACTTTATTCATTTTTACTCCTAAAGTTATTTGGTTTCTCTGACTGAATTGCTGCATGACCATACATTTCCTGGAGTAAATTTTAATCATATAATTTCTCATACTGATATATTATACCTCTCTGATTAATGTGAAAAATTAGATAAAAAAGGATGTTAAGCAGCTCAGACAAGCTGAAATGGAAATATAACTGGAACCTAAAATAGGTTTCATGATACCCTAGCAAATTTTTTAAATTAAATGACACCAAATTCCAACAATCTTCACAAGTAACTTAAGAACTAAATTAAGTAAAACAAATCCATAGCCTACTTTGTGGTACATGAGTAGTTCATGTAACACATGCATAGTGCAGTGCGACTTCATTACTAAACATGAAAAATATTAGTAAAGTTTAGAAAATGACAATGCTGTTATATCAAAAAGCAAAAAAAAAAAAATCACTAAAACGTTCAGAAAATAAGCCTAGTAGCATTAACCAATGTTTTGTGTGCTACCGTTACCAAAAAATTGCCATAAAAATATTTAAAATTAATGGAAATAACAAAGTATTTTTATTAAAATTTTTCCCAGATAAATGAAGTGGGTATATTTAAATACTAGTAAACATCGTGGATAGCTTTCTTTAGGGGTAACAATGTGTAAAAAAGCACTCTGCCCTTTAGTCTTTACCATTGTACAGAGACTGTACAATTTTGGTAAGATATTTTTATTATACGAAAATTACATAACTTATAATACATTTCATCTAGTCTCTAGTATAATGATGGAGAGCAACAATCAACTAACTTAAAAGAATTTTTCATATTCTGAACAAAATATCATTCCTTTAGTATACTACAGTAAAATATAAACATTGAGAACTATTATCTCTAGAGTTTAAAAAAAACTCTTGATCCTTCACCTTCATGAATAAACTGAATATAAATGTAAAATCTTCCTTAACACATCACCATTTCTTAGGCCCTAACTCCCGTCAATCTCCAACATGTGTTAATATTACTAACTTGGTTATTTTCTCAAAACCCCTACTTATTTCCATCTCCAATGCTACCACTCTAATTAAAATACCACCATCTCCCACTTGGACTCATCTATTCTTCCTCCTTTCTGTTGACTTCTTCCACTGTAATCTCCAGGCAAAGTCAGATATATCTTCATAAAATTCCAATCTTATCAAGTCATTTCTCTTCTAAAACCATTAAGTCACTATCCACTGCTCTTAGGTAAAAAAATAAAATCTTTAATGTGGCCTACAAAAGTAGATTTTTCAGCATTTTTTATTATGATCTCTTTTTACAGCATGATCTATTACTCACTACAGGGGAATATGTACATGTGCTTATACCTTATAGATATGCGTGTATGTATGTCTGTATTTTTTGTTATATATAAATAACTGCTTTTCCTTGAAATTCTAGTTACTGGATTTTATTTCTACTATTAAGTTACAGTCTGCAGTTTGAAGAGCAATGGCTATAAGATACTATGAAATCTGATTTCTAAGTATCTCTTCAAACAAATCATGTGCCAGTGCGGCGTTGGTGGTATAGTGGTGAGCATAGCTGCCTTCCAAACAAATCATGTGCCTTTCTTTCTTGGATTCAAGTCAAGCTCATGCCATTCCCGGTAGAATGGTCTAGTCCTCTCTTTGCAGGCATAGTTCTCAACCTTCATGTCTCAGTGTAAATGTTAATTTCTCAGCCAAACCTCCCCTAACAATGCAATCTAGGCCAGGTCTTTCTGCTACCCAAATACATTGATAACAACTGTACTTCTGTAACTCAAATCATCACCTGTCTGTCTTTTCCATTAGACTACAGTTTCTCTTAAAGCCTGGATAACATCTGTTTCACTACTACTATATTCCCTTCGTCCAGCAAAGTCCCTGACAAGGAGTAAGAACTCAAATATGTATTAAATGAATGACCAAAAATACGAATATTAGGGAAGCCATAGCCCGTTTGGCTCAGTGGAGAGAGTGTCAGTCTCAGGACTGCAGTGTCTGTCACAAGCTCAATCCCCAGCAGGGCACATGCAGGAGGCAAACCAATGAATGTGTCTCTCTCACATCGATATTTCTCTGTCTCTCCTCTCCCCTTCCATTCTCTCTTAAAAAAAAAAAAAATCAAATGGACACATATCCTCGGGTGAGGATTAGCAACAACAAAAAAAGAATACTAGAGAAAAAGGTAATTTCTGATGTTTCATTACATATAATACATTATGAATATTATTTCACTCCTTCACTTACTAAATGACAGTACCATCACGACTACTCTCAATTTCTGAAGTCTATTGTAATGGTTAAATTTTAGTCATTTGACAATGGGTTGATAAGTTCAGATATTATATAATACAACTGATTTTAGATAGTAAAGTACACAATAGTATAAAATTACATGCCAAGCCTGAAGAAGTCACACACAAAAAATGTGCTATTGCTCAAAGGGAGTAGGTAGGTGCTTCACCACCAATACTTGGAAAACAAAAATCTACTTAAATTATAAATACAAGTAACCCACTTTCCAAGTGAAACCAAAATTTTAGGAAGAAAAGTTTCCATTTACCAATGCAAATTTTGCAGTTAAGATCAAAAAGATGTTGTCTGTGTTGACTTGTGGTATCTTTAGACATAGAGTCAATCTCCTCCTTTTGTTTTTCAGATCCTTCGGTCTTTTCCAAAGACTTGTTACCTGCAGGTTCCTAACAAAAGTTAGAGCAAAATTAGTTTTAACAGATAAAGTTTGGCCTCAATTAACATCAACTTTTATTTCATACTGGCATTTTTCTAAAATGAAACTGTTCCATTTACAGGTTTTTTTAAACTACTTTGTTAAACAACAAATGTTTACATATTAATTGACTTAAAATAGAGCAAAACTTAAACATTCCTTTCTTCAAGATGTCTAACAAGATTTCATATTATTTTCTAATATCCTCCTGTCTAATAAAAGACAAAAAGGGTAATTAACTGTACCTCCGCTACACTTCCCATTGGCTAATCAGGGTGATATGCAAATCAAGTGCCAACAAAGATGGCAGCCGGCAGCCATGCAGCTGAAGCGCACATGAGGCTTGCTTGCTCCAGTGATGGAGGAAGCCAAGGTTCCCCCGCCTGCCGCGGCCCGGCTCTGAGCCGGAAAGCAACAATGTTTCAATTATAGAAGCTAAACAAACCTCAGATACCTGCTTTCAGTGGCTGAGGCCTCAGAGCTGGGAGCGCCAGTGACGGCAACAATGTCTCAATTATAGAAGGTAAATAAATCCCAGAAAAAAAAAAGAAAAGAAAAAAAGGAGAGGCTGGGAGCTTCAGTCCTGGCCAGCCTGAAAACGGCCTTCAGCCCCTCACCCAGGCTGGCCAGGCACCCAAGCGGGAACCCCCACCCTGAACCGGGACAGGCAAACCAGCCGGCCCCCACCCGTGAACCAGGCCTCTATCCTATATAGTAAAAGGGTAATATCCAAACTGACCCTAACAGCAGAAAGACTGGGAATGACTGGCCACTATGACACACACTGACCACCAGGGGGCAGATGCTCAATGCAGGAGCTGCCCTCTGGGGGTCAGTGTCGCTCCCACATGGGGGAGCTCTGCTCAGCCACAAACCAGGCTGATGGCTGCCAGTACAGTGGTGGTGGTGGGAGCCTCTCCTGCCTCAGCAGCACTAAGGATGTCTGACTGCAGCTTAGGTCTGCTCCCCGCTGGCAAGTGAACATCCCCCAAGGGCTGCCAGAGGGACGTCTGACTGCCATCTTAGGCCCAATCCCCCTGGGAGCAGGCCTAAGCCAGCAGGTGGTCACCCCTGAGGGGTCCCAGACTGCGAGAGGGCACAGGTCGGGCTGAGGGACCCCCATCCCGAGTGCACAAATTTTTGTGCACCGGGCCTCTAGTTTATAAATAAGAAGCTTCACCAGCTCTCAAACTACAGTCTGCCTAAGAAGCACTTACACATGTCAAGGTCTACTAAGGAATTCACTACGTCATGAAGACCCCAGGAATATACATTTTAACAACTGCTTAATAGCTGCCCATAATACAGATAGTCTATCCACTACATACAGAGAAACAATACTTTAAACATCCAGAAATCCTTTAAACAAAAAAAAATAGGCTACTTTAAAATATACACATTTTTTAAGACTCTTCTTTCTACTAAGAACATTAGGCAAAGAAACCTTTTCTGAATCTGTATGCTTTGAGCACTATAAAACACAACATTTTTATTATTTTTACCTGAATCTCCATGGCTGCTTCCTGTTCTTTCATTGGAGCATCACTCTCAATTTCTATTTCACCCTTATGAGTTATTTTGGTGATTGGTCGTCTTTCCACTTCTCTCTGCTCTTTCTCAATCATCTCTATGGTCTAACAGAAAATATTAAAAAAAAATAAAGCTCAGCAATAAAACATAATAAAGAAGTGTAACAAGAACTAGTAAAAGGTAGATGAGAATGCAAGAGGTTAAGGAAGGTAAAGATGGGTCCGGTTATTTACCTCACCTTAGTTTAATACAAATCATTTAAAGAAAGAAATCAGGTACAAGGCCTAAAGATAAACAAGCTGGTATTTACTGCAGATGATACTTACAGCCCCAGTTTCAAAGAAGAAAGGCATGTGCATATTTGGGATATGGAAAATAAGAAGAGGAGATACTATTTTCAAAACATAAAAAATAAAACAGCCCTGGCTAGCATGGCTCCTTTGGTTGACTATTGTACCATGCACCAAGAGGTTGCTGGTTCAATTCCTGGTAAGGGCATGTGCCCAGGTTAGGAGTTTGATCCCCAGGAGGGGGCATGCAGGAGGTAGCCAGCTGATGGTTCTCTCTTATTGATGTGTGTGTGTGTGTGTGTGTCTCCCTCTCCCTTCCTCTCTCTCTCACTAAATTAAAAAAAAATTTTTTTAAGTAAAATAACAGGAGAAATTACACAGTCTGAAAGTAAAGAAATATGGGAAAAAGCAAATAGGAACCAAGATGGGAGCGTAGGTAAACACCAGAAATTGCTGCCTCGCACAACCACTTCAAAAATACAACTAAAAGACAAAACGGACATCATCCAGAACCACAGGAAGGCTGGCTGAGTGGAAATTCTACAACTAGAAGGAAAGAGAAAAGCACACTGAGATTCAGAGGAGCTGCAGAAGTAAAGTGCAGAGGTATGGAGCCGTACATGGAAAGGGCTGGCAACTGAGGACGTGGTTGTCTTTTTCAATCGGGAGGGAGTCTCAAGCTCCCAACGGCTCTGAACGCTAGTTCTGGGCGAGTCGCTGGGGTCCCAGACTCATACAGGGAGAAACTGGACTGTCTGGCATCGGGCGGAACTCGAGGGCAGCTTTTTCTCAGAGGAGCCTGCAGCAATTACTGCGGGACACTGAGACCCGGGGCCTCTTAGGGCAGGGCTGAGGATCAGCCATAGCTGTTTGCTCCACCCCCGTATTGATTCCCCGAGACTCTGCCCCACCCAAGCTATGCGCAGAGGCTTTTGCATATGAATGGCCTGGCCCTTTGCAATCTAAAATTATCTAACAAACTGCAGCTGGGTCAGAGAGACCCAGAACATCCAAAAGAAGGCCCAAGGCCCCACAGCAGCTTGCACTGCTTCACAGCTAGGCCTCATCTGGGCACCTCCAAACCCCAAACAAAGAAGAGGAATCTGCAGATCTCTCCATAGCTCCTGT
>NW_006285797.1:39614-50963 GCF_000327345.1 Myotis davidii
GGGGGGGAGGGGAGCTATGGGGGGGAAAAAGAGGAACAACTGTAATAATCTGAACAGTAAAGATTTAATTTAAAAAAATATGTGAAAAAGTATAATATATGAAATCAAGGCCTTTGGTACTTCAAACTAGATTTGGCAGAAGTTCTACTTGGAAACTTAATACCTAAGATGCAGATAAATATTATGAAGAATCAGGTAAATTATGTAGAGTTAATATGAATTATAAGTAACCAGTATTTTCTAGAATAAAGGGCTAATGTTCTGAGGCCATTGTAATAAAATAGTTGATGATGGGTTACCTCATACCTCAAGTCACATGATACTCACTTAAATCTTTAAAGGTATTTCAAGTTCACAACCTTCAACTAAAAACTCTTAGGATCAGTGACTTTTAGAATTTTTTAATTTTAAAAATGCAATATGGTGCACATATTGTATATGTTACATAACACTCCAGTTAGTGCTACTTAATTAAATACACAACATTTCTGTGAATACATTAAGACATGGCAATTCAGGTCAGTTTTATCAGTAAATTTGTTACAGGAAAAAAACACTTTTTCAGATCTTTTGGCATTTGAAACTTCAAATGGGGATTATAAACGTACAAAATTTTCATTCTGAATTAAATCTGGCTCTCCAAATTACTAATACTCATAATACTTTCAAACTGGGCTTCTGAAAAGTCAAGATGTGATTAAGATGCACCTATTTCCCCACCTTCTGCTTTTACAAATTATGTAACAAAACACAAAGTATTTACGTAACCTGAAAACTTGAGAAAATGAAAAAAAGCAGCAGAGATCAAGAAAAATAAAAGATAGCATTTAAGAACAAGGCTAAACAACTAGAAGGCTTAAAAAATATAGACTTTAATATAGTCAAACACATATTCATAAGTAATCTTACATGTCTGTTTTCTCTTCGTCTCCAAGCAGCTAACTCTTTGGAAGCTAGTTCTTCTGGACTCATTCTTATAAGATGATCAGGGGTTACTTCTCCTTTCAGTACTTTTTTAAATAATATCTGGAAGTATTTTAAAATGGGAAGGGGAGAAAAACATTTTCAGAAGAAAAAAAGCGGCTATCCAGAAACTTGTAATAAATAAGATGCAATTTTGAAAACTGATTTATAAATGTTTTATAATTTACATATTGCCTACTATAAGATTAAAAGATAGCCTTGTGGCCTAGGAACTTATCGAAGGCAGCAAAATACACATCTCATAAAAAGCAACACATGATGCAGAAGCACATACACTGGAAACATTACAACATCTATCCCAAAGCTGTATTATGTCTTCCCAAGGACACACTGTTATAACAGACAAAGTACTACATAAAAAAGCTTTACTAAATATGATGTCTTTCATATTTTTAAGATTGCTTATGTTTAAATCTTAACAGGCCTGTAGGAATTCCAGAGGGAAGAACCAACTGAAAAAAAGAAACCTAAAGGAACTAATTTCTTATTGAAGAAAAACTTCCAGGTTATACAATTCAAAAAGTAATAGATCCCCTAGCCAGTAGTCGGCAAACTGCGGCTCGTGAGTCACATGCGGCTGTTTGGCCCCTTACGTGTGGCTCTTCCACAAAATACCACGTGCGGGTGCGCATGTACAGTGCGACTGAAACTTCGTGGCCCATGCACAGAAGTCGGAATTTTGTGGAAGAGCCACACTCAAGGGGCCAAAGAGCCGCATGTGGCTCGCGAGCTGCAGTTTGCTGACCACTGCACCATAAAGTGAGATTCTACAGTAGAATTCTCTTAAGTAGCTGTTAGAGTATTTCAAGAAAATACTTAAACTACATACTATAGCAAATATAGGTATGCAAACTGACAAAGTGCTATCACTTATGTGAAAGCTTTGTCAAATTTAACCAAATATGCAAGGCATTTGCATCTACACACACACACAGACACACAGCTTTTAGATTCTAAATCACAAAAATAAATCCCAAGAAAGTTAAGTTTTCATTGTGAATGTTTACCCCACTGCTAAAAGATATTTAGAACTAAAGTCATATTTAATGTAATAAAAATGTCTTGAAATAGTTTTGTTTTTTTATCTAAATGCAATTTATTTTAAGGAATGCAGTTATTTTCTGATTTAAATCAGAAATATTAAATAGTATTGTCAATTTTAGCTTAATCATTTTTGAAGAATACATATGAATTCTTTTTAACAAATTGGACTGAACAAAGAACATAAAGAAATTTCACATAAATCAAGTTAAGACAGATTTAGTATTTTATATTTTAATAGACTCATTCTATAATACTAGTCACCACTAAGCAGAATTCAATCCAGAAGCAAGACTACTAAAATTCCATGGTCTCACTCCAATAAATTATAGATCTACTGTATTACAATGTTAAATCCTTATGCATTCAGTAAAGTAGGAAGCATAAGTATCTATGAACATTAACAAAACACACTTACATTGTTTTTAGGATCTTTCAGGTTGAACATCAAACTTCTATATTTGTTCTTGTATTTAGCATCTGTGTCCCGAAAAAAAGAGAAAAGCTCTTTTTCAATTTTTGTGGCAACTTTTGCTGCCTTTTCCTCTGGTACCTTCAAATTTGAATCTGTAAGTCTTAAAATTAGAACAATTTAATTATTTTTCAAATACAAGAAGCATGTATTATTCAATCTTCCACAACAGTAATGTGTATTACCTTTTCATCAGAATGTCTTTGAGAGAGTGTCTGACACTCTGTCGGATCTGATCTGCAGAGGGCTTGGCAGCAGGGGCAGCAGGAGGATGCACATTAGGCGCTCCTTTTTCAATCTTCTTCTTTTTTACCTCTTGCTTCTCATGAGCACCTAATTTAAATAAATATAAAAACACATTACATTGTTTCTAAAAACATATTTTTCTTTTTAATACAGACGTAAATTTATAAACAAAACTGACTGATTAAAAATGACTATTTCTAACTACTCCATACTGAAATACTCTTGACATTCTAAATCTATATATGGTGACAGATGTTAAGTAGAATTACTGTGGTGATCATTTCATAATATACATAAATATTAAATCATTATGCTGTACAGCTAACACTAATATAATGCTGTGCCAGTTACACCTCAAGTTTAAAAAAAATTTTAATTAGAAATTAAGTAACTAAAGCTAAAAAATGATATAGCCTCTTTTCCATTTTAAGTAATGGCTTTTAAAGCTAGTTACTTTTCACATATATGCATTAACTTTTAAAAAACTATTTAGAAAATGTGGCCTGAACTTATTAAGAGAGCAAATAATGTAATGATCTTACTACTACCACAAAATTCATGAATCTCCTCTGGTTTTAAAACAAACGTACTTGGCCCTAACCGGTTTGGCTCAGTAGATAGAGCGTCAGCCTGTGGACTGAAAGGTCCCAGGTTCGATTCCAGTCCAGGGCGTGTACCTTGGTTGCAGGCACATCCCCAGTGCGGGGTGTGCAGGAGGCTGCTGATCGATGTTTCTCTCTCATTGATGTTTCTGACTATCTCTCTCCCTTCCTCTCTGTAAAAAAAGCAATAAAATATATTTAAAAAACAAACAAACGTAGTTGATTGATATTGTAATTTGAATGTTAAGCTTTTCAAATGATTTTCCAACCCACCATTACTAATTCCTGTGCATCTCCAAAAAATGTCGAACATTCCACTACTCTGACCTCCTATCACACCAACTTATTTATTCTAAAATCTCCTTCCTCATTCTTAAACCTATCCTTTTTATCATCTATGCCAGTGGTGGTGAACCTATGACACACGTGTCAGAGGTGACACAGGAACTCATTTTTTTGGTTGATTTTTTTTTTTGTTAAATGGCATTTAAATGTGTAAAATAAATATCAAAAATATAAGTCTTTGTTTTACTATGGTTGCAAATATCAAAAAATTTCTATATGTGACACGGCACCAGAGTTAAGTTAGGGTTTTTCAAAATGCTGACACGCCGAGCTCAAAGGGTTCGCCATCACTGGTCTATGCCCTCACTTTCCCACATAACCAACTTTGATTAAACAGTCCAACACTATTACCATTCCTTTGCATACGTAATGCCTTTATTGTCTCTCCCTTAAACCTTTGCATTGGCAAAATCACAACACCGAATAGCCTACGAACAGCTTAAGATAACTGGAAAAAAATAAGCTCTGGTGTGGACAGGTCTCACTTTAAATTTATAAGCCACAAATCTTAAGTAGATAACTCAATCTATTGCCTTAGTCCTGTTAAATTTTCTCAGAAAATTTCCTCTCCCACTTTCAAAACATCAATTTTACTCGTGTTCTCCTCTCTTCTCAAACCAACAACGCTTTTCCTCACCTTCAACCTCATTTGATTTTCTCACTTCATATTTTTACTGAGAAAACAGAAAAATATCAGCTATCACATCTTCCCATCACTAAATCAACCTGTATCTGTCCTCCCTATCATATACCATCTTCCTTTTCTATAACCTAACACTTCAATGTGAATCCCACCCCCTCATCTCATGGATTTTTAACTTCATCCATCACATAATCTCTCCTATATCACCAAATTCTGTCTGTGTACTGGATCATTGCCATTAATGCTCTGTCTATATCTCCTTAAAAAAAAAAAAAGTCCTGGGGCAGGCTATGAGTTCAATGGGACAAAAAGGGGACACAGGTAATACTTCCTCAATAATAAAGATTTTTTCAAAATACATAGAAAGTGCTAGATCCCATATCCACTTCTAGTTAGCATACTATCTGTTCCCTTTAACAGCAAAATTCCTTGAAAGACTTGTCTGTAATCATCCTGTTCCACACTTTCCATTCGTCCATAAGCCACTACAACTGGTTTCTGTTCCCACTGCTCCACCAAAATCATTCTAATCAAGGTTACCAATAATCTCTATTTCACTAAACCACATACTTAATCTATGTCCATCTTATTAAATGTCCAGACCAGACAGCATTTGACATGGTTGATTATTTCTTCCGGTATCAAACTTCATCTTGCTTCCAGGCCACCATGGTCTCTTACTTCTCTTATCTCACTCAGGCCAACTGTCTCTTCTTCCCAACTTCTAAATGTAGATGCTCTCCAAGGGCTGTGCTTCTGTCTCTTCATTATTGAACTCTACCTGTATATATCTAAGTTTGGACTTTACTATACACTGATAAATACTGTGATTATCCCATTACTCTACCTTTTCTTCATAGTGTCTAAACTCTGTTAAATAGCATACCATTTTCTTGTCTGTCTTCTCCCATTGGTATTTAAGTGCCATGAGGGAAGGAGCTGTACCTTAAATTCATTAGTACTTCCCCAGAATTTAAAGTAATGGTTTTTAATTTCAAGTAAGCTTAATCACCAAAACATTAAAATGTTAAACATTTTTAATTTCCCTAAATATTTTAACTGATAGTATATGAAATAAAATATAAATACATTAGTATATAATAATTTCTATTAATCTCACTACCTGGTTTTGAAGCTTTTTCCCCTGTGCAAATAACAGCTGTGGAATCTTTTGGTATTTTTTCACTTTTTTCGTCTGAGGATCTCCGAGGTAAAACTGGTTGTCCCATCTTTCGAAGAGGAGCTAGCTGCCATTTTTTCATTTCACTATCTCTACACTCTGATGAGTTTTTACCTTCACCAGATTCCTGAAAAAAAAAAAAAAAGTATTTAATTACTAGAATTAAAATTTCTACACTATCTTTAAATATAACTCAAGCCTCAAGAGATATAGATGAAAAAGTTAAACCTTATTAGTATTACAACCTATAACAATATCAAACATTTTCTATTCTTTGGCCCAGTAACTGTTTAAAGGGATTTTTAAAGATGCACAAAAAATAATTCAATTAGCAAAAAGGAGAATCACCCTTTCATTCAAAATCCATTTGTTAAGCATGTTTTCTACAGAACACATACTAGACTATTTAGTTCTTTTAAAGGAGAACTAAAAAATAGAGATCACATTCCCAATAACAATATTAGAAAGAAAATTAGAGATATAAGATAGAAATAGTACTCTTAGTTGCCTGTGGATATGGGAAATGGAGGGAAAAATTGTAGAGAAACAGGTATTTTTCACTATTTTCTAAAACAAATGAAGTTCTATTCATCCATAGTAAGTGTATCAGTTAAGTTCTCAGTGTACTAATTGTGGCAATTTTAACTCCCATAAGGTAGAACAAACCTTCAGGATACCTGCTGCTCTTACCCTAATATAATCCACAGCTGATGGTGAAACTGGCATTCTGGGAACCCTGGGAGAAATCAGTCACGTCACACTAGTGTTTAAAAGATGGGGAAGCCCGGCCTGCATGGCTCAGTGGTTGAGTGTCAACCTGTGAACCAGGAGGTCACAGTTCAATTCCTGGTCAGGGCATATCCCCAGTTTGTGGACTTGGTTCCCGGTGTGGGTGTGGGGCATGGAGGCAGTCGATTGATGATTCTCTCTCATCATTTTTTTTTTCTCTCCCTCCCTCTCCCTTCTCTGAAATAAAATAAAAAATAGTAAATAAAAAACATGGAGAAGAACACTGTATAAAGACATAAAGTCATAGAGTACATACAAAAACTGATTTTCTCCAGACTAGGAATCTTCTAATTTTATTTACTTTCTACTTCCCCAAATAGATTTACTTGAGAGCAGGAATATATTTCAATCAGTGCTATAAACCAAAGTCTGGTATCGGGCTTGGCATACACTAGAAACTCAATAAATGGTTTAACATAAAAATCTAGGGGTAACAAGTGATTTTTAAAGAGCAGACTTCATAAACTAAAAGCAGACAAGTCTAAATAAGAATCAACGGTTCATCAAAAAGGAAGCAGTTATCACTTGGATAGCACATGCATTTACAAAATCAGGCTAGGTCTTTTTCTGGAAATGGGGGGTTTCTCAAACCATTTACAATGTTAATGTTTTTTTAAATGTCATTTTAGACAAGATGGAGACAACTCAGCTAAATGACAAAACAATGAGCCATATTTCTAAATGACCAAGAAATTGTACCCAAGATGTGATGAGTAATAGTTGATGATAAAAGAAGTTTTCCAAAGGTGTGTTATAAATTCTTCTCAATGGAGCTTTCAGTTCTGTATTATCAATTATTTTGGTGCTAATCAGATCAATAAAGAAACAGCATATATCAGAAGGACATAATCTGATTCCAAAAAGTCTTGGCAGACAGAAAACAGTGGATACAAGGATTTGGCAAACTGGAACTTAATCCAGATTTGTCATATAAGGGGTGTCTGAAAGAACTGAATTTGTAAGTAATATAGATTTTGGAGAAAATATGCGCATGCTCTTAAATCTGAATGGTAGGACTAAAAGATTTCCAAGATTCCTTCCAACTCTACGATTCATGTTCACTGTCTTTTAGATTATACTTAACTCTCCAAGTACGTTCGTTGCCACTATGTTTCCTCCCTAGCACTATCTATAATAACGACGAATCAATTAGAAAAATAAACAGTAGTAAAAAGGTAGACAAAGAAAATTTATACAATGCTCCTGTAATTGACTAAATATCTTTAAATATCTATTTATAAAATACTTTTAGAAGGTAGTTAAAAATATAAGAATGAGGGAAAACTGACAACTTTTTTATAGAGTCCACATTTTTAAAAAAAAATTATGAGGTGAGGGTTCCAAGCAAATACTAGGACAAAGGTAAGACAAATTGATTACTTTTCCTTACAGAGAAAAATAAAACTCTTTCATTTGGAAATAATAATACCAAACGTAGTTTAAGGATTAATAGACATTTACAAACTGAAAAACTTTTTAATTTTTTTATTCATTTCAGAAAAAAAAGGGAGATATGAGAGAGAATGATGAGAGAGAATCCTTATCAGCTGCCTCCTGCATGCCCCACATTAAGGATCGATCCCATAACCTGGGCATGTGCCTCAACGAGGAATCAAACCGTGACCTCCAGGTTCATAGGTCGATGCTCAACCACTGAGCCATGCCAGCTGGGCTGAAAAGCTTGTAAAGAAATTTTACCAGTAAGCACAATTTACAGTTCGTAATACAAGATCACACACACACACATCCTACAACAGAAAATCCAAGTACCAAACTAGAGATTAGAAATAGCAAAAATAAAATCTGTATGTTACATAAAAATCCACCCACTCTTATGGAAAAACTAGGGGCCCAGTGCACGAATTTTTGCACAAGTGGGGTCCCTCTGGGTGGCCTGCAGGGATCGGGCCAAAACCCACAGTCCAATGCCATCTGCAGCTCCTACCTGCCACCCCCGCTCATCCCAGCCCCACTGTGCCTGCCGCGAGCTCGCACCCAATCAGTCCCGATCAGGAAAGGCTCGCACTGCTGCAGCAGCGCTTGCCAGCCATGAGCCCTGCGTCTGATGCCCTCCCAACAGGAATGGCCTGTGGGAATGGGTTGAAACCAGCTCTCAGACATCCCCCGAAGGGTCCTGGATTGCGAGAGGGTGCAGACCAGGCTGAGGGACCAGTGCACTATCGGGCTGGGGAGGGACCACAGGAAGGCTCCAGGGCTCCTTTCCTTGGCTGCTGGCACCTGTTTTCCTCCGCAACACGGAACCCAGGCCTTTGGTCTGGCCGCAGCGGAGAAGCTAAGCCTCTAAAGTCTTCAGTCTCCACTCCAGCCGGAGCCTTCAGTCTTCGCTCCGTGCCTGCATATGCAAATTAGTCTCCATCTTTGCTGGGTTACTTTGCATAGTCACTGATTGGCTGGTGGGTGTAGTGGAGTGACACAATTTGCATATTTCTCTTTTATTAGTGTAGATAAGTTTGAAAATGTACACTAGAATAAAACCTAAGGAGAAATTTCAAATTCTAATTATCAGCCTACACAAATTTCTTAAGATAACAGAACACATTAGTGAGAAGCTCACCCGTTTTAAAATTTTGACCTTGTGCTTCACTGTATCATCTGTACATTTGGTTTTGTCATTTGTTGATGTGTGCTTTGATAATCCAAGCTTTTCATAGTCCATTGTTTTATCTTCAGTATGGACTTCAACTTTAGCTTGGTTTTCCAAAATATCTGGATCTGTTACTTCAGTCTTTTTATCTTCTTCAGCACAACATTTCACACACACATATTCTTTGTCTTCCTCTCCCATTTGCTGTGCTTGAGAAAGACTTAACCCGACACAGTCACCGTGAAACCAGTCATCACATCTTCCACAGCCAACCATAAACCTGGAAGGAGAAAAAAAAATACTTTGATACATTTCCTTTAAAATCAATGTCAAAAGCCTGAATTTTCAAAAATTAACTTTTTTTGTATGTTTTCTATCTTTAACCCATCCTATCAGTTCAACATGGAGCAAGTAATCAAAAAGAATATTCAATGAAAATGAAACTTTCCTCCTCTGGTATGAATGAGAAAATACTGAAAACAAAACCAAAAAAAACCCATAGGACTAAAATAAAGGGCAACTGACCCTCGTCAGTATGCTTTATAAAATAAGAAATTATAGAATTTCTCTACTGAGAAGGGTGGTTAAGATCTGTGATATGATCACAATCCAACAAAGTTACATTTAACACAGATCTGTCATACATAAAATTAGAGAATTTATCCAATGAGTAATTTTAAATGACAAAAAAAAAGCAGAAAAAGTGCAACTCAAAAACTAATGGAGTCTCTCAAATTGTTTATTAACCATCTTAATTATATAACTATTCTTTCAGTTCAAAATACTGTGTTTCAGGGTGTGACATTGATTTTGCTAAAAAATCTTTAAGTACTTTTGAGTGTGGACTTCCTTAATTCTGACCAAATACATCACCTAGTAAACTTTTTCCAAAATAAAGATCAATACTATATGTTAATGTGAAAATATTGAGGATGACTTTTTAAAAAGTTTCTAAGCAATGTCCTTATAAAAGTTTTCCTTTTATGGCATTTTATCTAAGAAATAACTTCACGCCCTAACCAGTTTGGCTCAGTGGATAGAGCGTCAGCCAGTGGACTGAAAGGTCCCAGGTTCAATTCTGGTCAAGGGCATGTACTTGGTTGCTGGCACATCCCCAGTGAGGGGTGTGCAGGAGGCAGCTGATTGATGTTTCTCTCTCATCAATGTTTCTAGCTCTCTATTCCTGTCCCTTCCTCTCTGTAAAAATTAATAAAATATGTTTAAAAAAAGAAGTAACTTCACTAACCCATGAAAACGTCCAGGGCCATGAGATTTATGACTCTAAAATGGCAAATCAGCAATTTGAGGGAGAAATTATTTACATATTTTACAGCCTGTTAGAAAAACTACAAAACTCAATCATGTTTAACATTTTCATTTTTCAGGTTAGTAACTCATGCAATGTTCAGAAAATTAAGATAGAATAATTCAGGTCTATTCTTTAACAAGACTTTGTATTGATTTTGGTAGTAATAATAGTGGCACCTCATGTCAAAGGTTTTATTTTTCTTTCAAAACTCCTTTTAAGAAACTGTGGTCCAGGGAAACCAAGATGGCGGCATAGGTAAACACCGGAAATTGCTGCCTCGCACAACCACTTCAAAAATACAACTAAAACGTAACACAGACATCATCCAGAACCACATGAAGGCTGACTGAGTGGAAATTCTACAACCAGAAGAAAAGCATACCAAGACTCAGAGGAGGTGCGGTATGAAAGTACAGTGCAGAGGTACTGAGGTGCACGCGGAAAGGGCTGGCGGCTGAGGACACGGTTGTCTTTTTCAATCGGGAGGGAGTCTCAAGCTCCCGAATGCTCTGAACTCCAGTTCCGGGCGAGTCTCTGGGGACCCAGGCTCATATAGGGAGAGGCTACACTGCCTGGCATTGGTCGGAACTCGAGGGCAGCTTTCTCTCAGAGGTGCTTGCAGCGATTACCAGGACACTGAGAAGCGGGGCCTCTTAGGGCAGGACTGAGAAGCAGCCATAGCTGCTTGCTCCGCCCTGTTGATCGCCTGGAACCCCTGACCCACCCAAGCTGTGCGCTGGCTTTTGCATATGAAATGCCTGGCCCTTTGCAATCCGAAAATTACCTAACAAACTGCAGCTGGCCAAAGGCCTCACAGCAGCTTGCATTCATTCATAGCTGAGCTCCTGCTGGGTAGCCTCAGGCAGAGGCTAAATTAGCACCTCCTTAGAGATCCAAGAGCCAGTGTACCCAGTGGTCAGAGTGAGACCATCCAGATTACAACTCTAAACATCCATAAGAGACACACTCAGGGGGCAGACTCAGTGAGCGCCAAAGCCCCACTGAAACAAGTCCTGCCCCATAAGGGTATCTCCAGCAAAGAAGTTCTCCCATTGTAGACACAACTGGTCCTCACAGCCAATTGACCTGGCGGTCAATTCCTCACAGTGATATCAACAGCACAACAGAACAAG